>NW_028263386.1:18173928-18495357 GCF_051168715.1 Poecilia mexicana | reverse complement strand
CTGTTTTATCATATTTTGACTGACTCCATTTGCTTTGTTTTGTTTGTGAGAAATCTAACTTTTGTTTTGTTGCTTTGATTTTTCAAAATCTGAGCTTGGAAATTTAAACGTTTAAAATAAAATGCAACACAATAAAATATCATCCTTTAACAAGTCATTCAGTGGGAATGGGTAGCAACGTTTTTCTT
The DNA here is from genome assembly GCF_051168715.1 of Poecilia mexicana. Lineage (NCBI taxonomy): Eukaryota > Metazoa > Chordata > Actinopteri > Cyprinodontiformes > Poeciliidae > Poecilia > Poecilia mexicana. Next base: position 18,495,169 of record NW_028263386.1, on the reverse strand, counting down.
TTGTTTTGTTTTGTGTTGGGTGGAATAATGCTGCAAGCTCACTCGAAAAGCAAAAGTCTTGTTAAAAGTTAGCCCGAATAAAAATCATAATTCTCCGGAAGAGACAGTTTGCTGTTCTGCATAGTTTGTGCTAACGTTTAACTCATTCAATCATCCTGGTTGCCCCTTTGGCACCTGACCAGTTTGTAGAAACCGTATTTCTACAAAGGGGGATCAAATGTTTATTTCACTTGATGACGGGCAAATTAATGTTAACTTTTATGCAATGATATTGATTCTGGACTTTTTGTTTTGTTGATACTCTTTACACTGAAAGGACACTGTTACATTTGAGACAGATCATTCCTTTCTAAGTAAACAAATGAATAAAATCCCTTTGGATCAAATATTCTCCTGCCCCCCACCTTCTGTTTCCAACTTATCCAGAGCATATGTCAGTTTCTCTAATCCGTCTGTCTTGAAATTAGCTGAAGTGTTTAAAGGTGTTTTAGCTTGAGTTTTTTTTTTTAGCTAAATCGACCTAAGTGTACAATGGACATGTCTTGCATTATTTCCCTCTCAGGGCCATTTCCTTGTACTACGAGCTTGAAGAGAACGACTTGGCGTTCATCAAGCAGAGTAAAGACGGCAGCGGCTTCCTCATCAACCTGATCGACTCCCCGGGTCATGTGGATTTCTCCTCCGAGGTCACCGCTGCCCTCAGAGTCACAGATGGCGCCCTGGTGGTGGTGGACTGCGTCTCAGGTAATCACGTGAACCGCAGCCCGCTCCGGCTGCGGGCAGAGAGTCACCTCTCTCTCACCTCTCTGGACAGGCGTGTGCGTCCAGACTGAGACCGTACTGCGGCAGGCCATCGCCGAACGCATCAAGCCGGTCCTGATGATGAACAAGATGGACCGGGCCCTGCTGGAGCTGCAGCTGGAGCCGGACGAGCTCTACCAGACGTTTCAGCGCATCGTGGAGAACGTCAACGTCATCATCTCCACCTATGGAGAAGATGAAGGGGGACCCATGGGGAACATTATGGTGAAGCCCGTCCACGGCCGCCACAGCAACGCACTTCTTTCATAAAAAAAATAAATAAATAAATAAATAGCTAATGGTAAAAATCTTGTAACTCCTTTCGTCAGATTGACCCCGTCATCGGAACGGTTGGATTCGGCTCCGGCCTCCACGGCTGGGCCTTCACGTTGAAGCAGTTCGCTGAGATGTACGTCGCTAAGTTTGCAGCGAAAGGAGCCACTCAGAAGGGGCCAGCAGAGAGGTGTAAAAAAGTGGAGGACATGATGAAGAAGCTGTGGGGAGACAGGTAAAAAGAAATAAAAATAAGAGCAGACTTACAGAGTAAGTCCTTCATACTCTCATTACGATAGAACGAGTTAAGCTGTCCGAGGTGCAGGATACTACTGTGATCTTTTATAGATGTCTTCCTGCTCTCATTTGGTGTGAGAAGAAGTGAACTAAGAAATGAACACACTCAGCAACTAACATTTTGCTCCTACATAACATCACAAAAAAAAACATTTTACAGCAAAGTAAAAGGAGATGTTGTACTCGAGAGAGAAAAATATATATCTGTTTTAGTAACATCCTTAACTAGATCTGAATACTTTCTAATGTTTTGATCTGTTTTGTTCTCTAGATATTTTGACCCGTCTGCAGGCAAATTCACTAAGACGGCCTCCGGTCCTGACGGTCAGAAATATCCTCGAACCTTTTGCCAGCTTGTTTTGGATCCGATCTTCAAGGTGAAAATTAAGCAGGTTTGAGGTTTTCAGAGGCTAAATGGACCAGCAAAAGTTAACTCCTCAGTCGTCGTTTTCAACTCCAGGTGTTCGACGCCATCATGAACTTCAAGAAGGAAGAAACGGCCAAGCTGATCGACAAGCTGGACGTCAAGTTGGACGCTGAGGACAAGGAGAAGGAAGGGAAGCCTTTGCTGAAGGCGGTGATGCGCCGCTGGCTTCCTGCTGGGGAAGCCCTGCTCCAGATGATCACCATTCATCTGCCCTCTCCCGTCACGGCGCAGAAGTACCGCTGCGAGCTGCTCTACGAAGGGCCGGGAGACGACGAGGCCGCCATGGGTCAGACATTGACATCATTCAGTTAGAAGCATTTGAAATGCTTCATAGAGTGCTTCGATAACTAACTACATTTTACTTTGACTTCATCAGATTTGGACTCTCATGTCTCAACTCCTTTTGTCAGGTATCAAGAGCTGTGATTCCAAGGCTCCTCTGATGATGTATATTTCCAAGATGGTCCCGACGAGTGACAAGGGGCGTTTCTACGCCTTTGGACGCGTGTTTTCTGGCTGCGTGTCCACCGGCCTGAAGGTTCGAATCATGGGGCCAAACTTCACGCCCGGTAAAAAGGAAGACCTGTACATTAAACCGATCCAGAGGTAAGAATGTTGTTGCAAAAAAAATTATAAGAATAATAAAATACACGGCCTTGCAAAATTGTTTGTAGGCCTTTAATTAACTACAAAAAGTAGTTCAAAACTAACATGGAAGATTTTTTTTTTTTTTTACATTAAAATGTGACTTAATGTCCTGGCACTCACCCTTTTACCTTTAAAAGAGTCTTGAGTTTCTTTAACAAAGATAGGGAAGCTGTGCCAGACATTCAACAACCCAACACATACGAATAGTAGCTCAAAGCAAATTCCTGTGATTCAACGTTCCAGTCAAAGTCCAGACTGGAATTCAATTCACCAAAACTTAAAGACTGCTTTCAATTGATGCTGCGTATTAAACGTGACAGAGATTGGAAAGCAGAATGGGCAGATTTTCAGCTGATAGCTGTAAAAATAAAAATAAAAATAGTTCTAAAAAGCATTTCACTGGTTTTTATTTGTTAAGAAACAGTTATAATTATCCTTCCACTTTATGTAAACTTTTCACAAGCCTCTATCACAAGAAAATGCCAAAAAGTTTAGGATTCATGCGTACTATTTCATGGCTCGGTTAAGTAAATGTTCCTATTCTTTCACTTGCGTCCTTGTGCAGAACTATTCTGATGATGGGTCGGTATGTGGAGCCCATTGAAGATGTTCCATGTGGCAACATTGTGGGTCTAGTTGGAGTTGACCAGTTCCTGGTTAAGACTGGGACCATTACCACCTTTGAACAGGTGACATATTAATTTATTTTATTTTTTTTTGTCTTTACTCTTTACATAAACATTGCAGTAAATATTAGCTTCCTGTTACAACAATAGAGAAATACTCACGACTCCTGTCCTCAGGCCCACAACATGAGGGTGATGAAGTTCAGTGTGAGCCCCGTGGTCCGAGTCGCCGTGGAGGCCAAGAACCCGGCAGACTTGCCCAAACTGGTGGAGGGGCTGAAGCGCCTGGCCAAGTCAGACCCCATGGTGCAGTGCATCATCGAGGAGTCCGGAGAGCACATCATCGCTGGAGCGGGAGAGCTGCACCTGGAAATCTGCCTCAAGGACCTGGAGGAGGACCATGCCTGCATTCCACTCAAGGTGGATGGAGGAAGATTTTTTTTTTTTTCTTGGCGTTCAGGAAGTCAGAGAAGGAATGCTGGATGTTGGTTGAAAGATGATGATCCTTTGACAAATTTTGAAGATTAAAATATTTGATTCGAGTAACTAAAGATGATATACTTCTACTCTTAAGTTTACATAACCTAGCTCTCTCATATAAAAGTATACAGATATTTTTGAAGATATTCAGGCAAGTTTCTTTCTACAGTTTCCACAAAACACTGCCTACATGGAAATTAGCATAACCCTTATAGCTCAAGGCTTGGCTAAATCCGGCCTGCCAAAGCTTATTATTTAGCCCTCTGGACTCCAGTTATCAAATTAAATGAAACAGTTCCCCCAGTTTTTTGCAATTCCACAATCACAGAAATTCCCGCAAAAGTTGACATACGTCTGTATTTGTTTGTGCTACTGCATAACTGTGAGTTTACTGCAAATTTCCTGCAAAAATGGTCAAAAGCATTGTGTATAATAAGTGACTTCTAACTCCCACCTGCAGGTGGCAGTATTTCCTACTTTTACTGTTACGGACACATTTTTACTTGATGTCAAGTTGTAGTCAGTGATGATCGATACGGTAACAAAAGTCACATTTGCTGTCATACATAAGTGAAATATTGTAATATTCTTTGCATTTCTTTCAAAATTAGCACCACAAAATCTGTGATTTTGATCGCAAAAAAACAGAAAAACAATTGTGAAATCCTGGAGGGACTGATCAGTGTGAGAACAGATTAAATTTTATTTATTTTTAAGAAACAGTTATCGAATGCAGAGACATTTGTCAATATTTTAACAGTTTGTTAATCAAGATATTCTAGCACAACTGGCTCTTGAGAACATGCGTGATCTTGACAAGGTCCACAGTGAAAATGAGTTTGACTCCCCTGACCTGTAGACTCTCCAAAATCCTCATTTGGTCGTCGTACGGTTGCACCTCCACACGTGCTCTGATCCTCCTCCTCTCCTCTGTTTTAGAAATCCGACCCGGTGGTGTCCTACCGAGAGACAGTGACAGAGGAGTCCGATCAGATGTGTTTGTCCAAGTCACCCAACAAGCACAATCGTCTCTTCATGAAGTCCCGTCCGTTCCCGGACGGCCTGGCCGAAGACATCGAGAAAGGGGAGGTCACCGCTCGGCAGGAGCTCAAAGCGCGCGCGCGCTACCTCGCCGAAAAATACGAGTGGGAGGTGACAGAGGCCAGGAAGATCTGGTGCTTCGGTCCCGATGGAACCGGGCCCAATCTGCTGATAGACATCACAAAGGGAGTCCAGTACCTCAATGAGATCAAGGACAGCATGGTGGCTGGTTTCCAGTGGGCAACCAAAGAGGTGCCGTCGTCTCTTCTGTTTAGTTACAGTTCTGCTGTGTGTAATTAGTTATCTGGTAATTGCTGATGTTCTCATCCCTTAGGGCGCACTATGTGAAGAAAACATGCGCGCAATCCGATTTGACATCCATGATGTCACGCTACACACAGATGCTATTCACCGCGGTGGAGGTCAGATTATCCCCACCGCTCGCAAGGTCCTGTACGCCTGCCAGCTCACAGCGCAGCCTCGCCTCATGGAGCCGGTTTACCTTGTGGAGATACAGGTATGGAGATAGGAATCAGATCGGCTCTAAAAGGATTCAGAAAAAACACAAGTTGACAAAGAAGCTGTAAGAATCAACTACTGATGTTAAGTAGGATGTTGGAGGGTCAAAGACATTTCAGTCAGTCTTCTCATAGTTGTCTCCTAAATGGGATCGACTCTGGACGTCCAGGTTCCTTTTAATATGTTTTGCTTTCTGTTAACTACGTTATGGATGCATTCAAAATCCAGCTTAGGTAGATTATTTTTGAAAAATGCCTCTCTCCCCCCACAACTTACAACAAATATGTACAACAATAATGTCTGATAATGGAAGATGTGAGTAGAATAATTGTAATTGCTATAATAAGTACGCCTTGTATTTCACAGCTGACATTTTCATGTTGGTTTTTTTTTTTATTTTTTGGCACTTTAACAATCGTACGCTCGTTTCTGTGCCTTCTCTCCGTGCAGTGCCCGGAGCAGGTGGTCGGTGGGATCTACGGCGTGTTAAACAAGAAGCGTGGACACGTCTTCGAGGAATCCCAAGTTATGGGAACCCCCATGTTTGTGGTGAAAGCGTACCTGCCAGTCAATGAATCCTTTGGTAGGTCACTTTTATCTGAATCCTGCCTCAAGATTGCATTGAATCTGAGCTCAGTGAGAGTAAATGTGACATTGCAACCAGAGTTTCTTGTACATTACATCTTAATAAATTCAAGTTCACCAAATTGCTCGCTAAACTCCACGTGTTACACATGCAAGGTGCTATATTTGGATGGAAAGGAAGTCCGTTGCTTCACCCTGGCATGAACACAGCAACCCGACTGTGACGCTTGGTTCTTTTCTTTAGCAGGGAGCGTTGGGCAGAAGACTGGAGATTGGGGCAGAGGTTCACAGCAAGAGCTAATATTGTTGTTTAGATCAATTCGTAATGACATATGGCATATATCCAAATGAGTATCTGGTTTAAGACTTAAAAATTCGTGTTACAGAGACGCTCTCCATCCAGTCTGATTCAGATCGGGCTATTTTGCAGAGAACAGGAAAGAAAGTTCACGTTTTAGGTCTGCAAAACAGGTGGAAAAACTTGTCTTCGTAGTGTTACCTCAAGGGGTAACACTACCCTACAAATACAAATTCATATTTTTAGTTTTACAACTTTCAAACAACTTGTCGTTTTCTTTCCACTTTGCAATTATTTGTTCCTCAGTCAATCACATACACACTTAATAAGATGCACGAAAGCCAGTTGAAGAAAAATGTGAAAAAAACATCAAGTAGTGTGAATATATTTGCAAAGTACTGCTACATATCTATAGTCAGTCAGTGAACAGATACACGACAAGAGCTTCTCTTATGATAAATATCATATAACTGTACAATAAAGGTACTTTAATTAATAAAAACTAATTTTTCCCTACGCATTTGTCCGTCTTCAGGTTTCACAGCTGACCTGCGCAGTAACACTGGCGGCCAGGCCTTCCCTCAGTGCGTGTTCGACCACTGGCAGATCCTCCCGGGCGATCCCAGCGACGTCACCAGTAGACCCTTCCAAGTCGTCAGTGAAATTAGGAAACGCAAAGGTCTGAAGGAGGGCATACCGGCCCTCGACAACTACTTGGACAAATTGTAAACTCCCGACTTCTGGATTATAAAATACCAAATCGACACAAAACCCCACCCCATGGGCACTTTAAAAACCGTTGCACAGGCTTAAAGATTCATCACAAAGTTAGTTTATTTTTAACTCGGAGCCCAGAGCAGATCAAAGCTTTTTAGCTGTAAGGTAGTGGGAGCTGTGGATCCGTTTTTTTTTTGTTTTTTTTTTCTCTCTTTCTCGTCATTTCACAGCTACTGTACACCAAGTGCCTAGGGTGAGGGTTTTAGATAACAATTGGATCAAGGCAGTTATTCCTCATTTCTTTAGTTATTTTACTTCACCCCTCCCTTTCCTTCCACGTATCTGCTTGGATGGGCCTGTACAGTGCACTGTGATACTGCTGCAATAATGCTTATAAATGGATCATGGCCAGATGTAAACCACAGAAACCACAGTAAAAAAAAAAAAAAGTGTTACAGAAGTAAAACCGACTGAACAGGAGCTTTTGTTCAGTGGATGTAATGAAATAAAATAAATAAAACAATAAAAAATGTGACTCCTGAGATTCTGTTCTCTCCTAAACTGTGAGAAATAAATGAAAAATAAAAAAAGTGAAAAGATTTCATCCTATGTATCGCATCCGAGTCACGATTAAAGTACTTTTAAATGATTAGAGTCCGTAAATTAACCCGATTCCCGACATTTGCTGTTGCTGCAATGTGTAATTTTTTTTTTTGGCACGCCTTCAGTAATTTAACTGACCAACTTTTAAAACTCGTGGCCTATTTTCTGTGTTTTTCCGCCATTTACAATGACGTCCACGGTGAAGAAGAGGCTGCGTTGCGTCTGCACCGTGCAGAGCGCAGGTGGAGCACAAGTTATTTTAATTTGACCTATTTCAGCTGGTTTCCATTGATAAAGAAGGTCTAAAGTAATGAATGAACACTGAGTAATCTCATTATTCAACTTTTTAAGATTTAATGAGTCGTCCAGATTTCATCAGACGTTTATGAAGCCTCGTACTAAACGATTCCCACTTCTCATTTCCTTTAGATCAGATAAATCGGATCTAACGAAAATGACAAAGAAAAAGAAAAGAAAAAGAAATTCTCCCTATCACATATGCAGATCCTCCCATCCCTCAAATGTCTGACAGAAAATGCCAGCTGCTTTCAGTTTAGTTATTTACAAGGTCACAATTTGCAACAACTGTCATCTGAAGACAAACAGATCCAGTTTCTACACAGGAATATACTGCACAATCAAATCAGACCAATTAGATAGACATTCAAATTCAGTTACACTCCAATTGGATCATGATTATAGTACAAAGCTATTTGGTCTCTGGATTTCAGGCTCTCAGTAATAAGGCAGGACAGCATAAAGCTCATGAAACTACGATTCATACACTTTAAAATGTTAGTTTAGGTTGTTTTTTTTTTAAGTTACATTCTATGACATTAACGGCAAAATATTCTTTATATTGGTAAAGGAAAAACCATGCGAATAAAGTCCAAGCGTTGATTTTGATAGAGAATTTACTCTTGTTCGATAATACTGAACAGCTTCAAGCTTCAATTGTCCCTGGGCGCAATTCCAAAATACCAAGATCATATATCCAGAGACTGTATACAAAACATAGTCGGTGCAAAATGGGTATGCTGATGGCAAAAGCATATTGATGCCAGCTGGATGCGGGAAAGGAATTTACTTATTCGTAGAGAAACAAATCCTTGACCACCACTCGGAGAGAAAGAAGCTATAACTTCAAAATTAAAAGCCAAGTTGCAGTCCGTAATTAGAGATAAAAACCTTAGTATACGGACCGTATTTTTTGTTTGATCTTAATGACCGTCATCTGTTTTGAAGGAACAAGGCAGAAAGCCTAATCACAACTGTGAACTACAAAATGTAGCGAGGTTGATTTGCTAAAAAAAAAAAAAATACAAATAGAAAAAAAAATAGATGAAGAAATGTTAACGCAACATCTAAAAAGGCATCAGCCAGGAAGTTAAAGTTTAGACCCAAATAGGTCTTCCTAATGGAAAATCCCCCCCTAAGTGAGATAGATTCTTACTAACAAAGCCAATATTTTTGGGGAGTAAACTTTAGTCACAAAACGGTTTGTGGGGTAAACTTTAAAAAAAAATAAAAAGCTGATTTTAAGTTTAAAAAAAAGCGAGTTCTGACTCGTTCTCTAATTTTGGTATTTCTATCCAATTGATTGCACATGCTAATATTTAATCCCGTCCCATTTCAATAAGCCGTTATAAAAAAAGAGCTACACATCGTTTTTTCCTCATTTAATTGCCATTTATTTCAAGTTACATATATAATGTTAATAAATGCCACTTTAATATACAACCCATCAACTTCAGCACCAAGAGAAAAAAAAAATCTCTTCCACCCACAACTTTTAAAATAAAGCTTAAAAAAAATCTGAAGAAGAGTTAGTGTGCATCCATAGAGCAACAAAAATAAACGAAGGCAAGGCCGAGAAGTGCAATGTATACCGGGTATAGGCAACTACCAAGCAAAGACACAAGATATCACAGATTGTACTGTTAAGTAAAAAACAGAAAAACGCTCACCTTAGTCATACTCTTGACATTATTACGAAGTTTGGTTCAAATTTGACAAGTTTTCATGAAAGCCTATGAGGTCCATCAGTGTGTGGAAGTTACAGTTGATGCAGAGTCGACTCTGTACAAAACGCTACAAGGACTTTTATCTTGGCAAATCTGATAAACTGTACATTCGTACAGTTGAGTCTCCTTTGCGCTAAAGCGGTGGAGCAGAAGGAGGAGAATCCTACAGCTTAAGAAAAAATTCAGTGTCAAGCTTTATGCTGTCAACCCGAAGCAGTGACAAAGATACTGTGAATAATCTGAGAGACCCCCTCCCTATCATCTCTCAATCCTTCTCGGAGCTGGTTTGTAAATCTAGAGCACTAAGGGGGGTGGCAGCACGTCAGACGACCGACTTCGCCTCGCGTAACAACCCCACGTCGTCTACCAGCCGTTTGTCCTCCCGTGCAGCTAGCAGTCACCCTGTGAGGAGGGAACAGACCGAAGTCTGACAGATTAGTCCCCAGTATGGCTGCTGAGGTGTGGCCTTGCGCTGGTGTCGGGTTGTCACATTTGATGGAAGATCGCTGGGACGTCTGAGGTGACTATGTGTAGAAGATGACCTCTGGGATTTGTCCGTCTTCTACTGAAGTGCCGTTGTTGTTGCCCGCCGCGTAGCAGAAGGTGAAACACGTCTTTGTGCCGGTGGAGGACGACTCATGTGTTACCTTTCGCATTCCCTTGGTCCCGTAGTGAGAGTCTGGACCCTGTCAGACACACACACAGAGCAAGATGAGTAAACCCTTCCAGATCTGTGGGTTCTTCCCCATATTCATCATTTCTGTCCGTCTCTCTTCTTGCTGACCTTCAGTGTGGCACAGGCAGTGTAGTTGACGTTGGGTAGAATCTCGACTGGTTCTTTGAACATGACTCTGAAGGTGTTTGCTGACCCGTCACAGCTGAAGCCTGTGTCATTCTGCCCCAGCACTGTGTTGCTGTCTGTGTGGATTATCTACAACGGAGCACAAATACCCAAGATCGCATAAGACCACTAAAAATATGCAAAGATTTGCCTCATACAAGTACAGTGCCTTATCAAATTATTTATATCACATAAACCTTTTCACATTCTGTTACAAAACTCTAGGTATTTGGGGGCATTTTATGCGACAGACCAACAACAGAGTGCATAAGTGTTGAGGAATCAACACTTTTACACTGTCAGAGTACACAGACTGAAATGTGTTCATCATCCTAAACTAGCTCAGTCAGTCAGACTGGATGGAGCATATCTGAACAGCAAAATTTTTTTTAGTCAATTTAAGTTCTATAAATTCTCAATTGGAGGACTTTACTTTGACTATGTCATTCTAACAATAACAGTCTCTGAGCTAAACCAATTTATGTTTTAGGGTTATTGGAAGTTGTACCTCCACTACAGCATCAGTTCTTTTACAGATCCTTGGTTTTTATTATATTTGTTCTCCAACACCATCAAAAACCTCCAAGGTATTCACAGAACAACTCAAAGACTAAATTACACGCAGGTTGACCATTTACAAATGATGTGAATTTTTGAAGGCAATCTGTTGCACTGGATTTTATTGAAAGGAAACCAGGGATTTTTTTTTCCCCCTCACCCAACAATTATGTGCTTCCAGGTGTAAAATATATACACAGATTAGTAGTTTTAATATGACAAAATGAACAAATCTCAAGGCGAGAGGCATGAATATTTTTAAAAGACACTGTAAATACTGGGCCGGTACCTGTATGTTGACTTGGTAGTCTGTAGGTCCGTGTATGGAGCCATAAAGTCCAAATCCAACCACAAAAATCCTTCTGTTAACAGAAAACCTGCAAAACAAAGTGAGGTGGACGTAATTCAAAAATAGCTTCTTAGATCTTAAAGTTTTAGATAGATATATTCAGACACTAATAATATATGAGCTTCAAAAATGCAAAACTAAATGATCGCATTTCATGCTGAAATGTTTTACTGAGCAAGACATTTGTCTCAACCAGCCTACAGCCCTGGCAATCTGTTAGATAAAGTCCTTTACACAATGAAAGGTAAAGTAAGGCCTGATCTCAACACACCTTATGCGGTCGCTCGTCCCGCTGTAGCCCCAGCGGCTCTCCACCTGGCCAAAACGGGTGATGCTGCACTCCTTCCCGCGGAGGCAGCAGCGAGGACGGTCGATGAAATCTACACGAGGCTTTGGGTTCACTGTGAAGTGGAGGAAGAGACTCACCACCTCTCTGTCGGTTAGAATATTAGACTGGGCAGGACCTGGGGGACAGCGACAAGAACCAAAAACAGGCTTCAACGTCAGAGCAGCGATCTGAAAGTAAAACGGATGCGGTTAATGGGTGTTCCAGCTGTGCCCTTCTTAACCTGCTGCAAACTCCTCTATGGTCATGAGAGGGAAGCGGATGAGCGTGAGGGATTTCCCCAGGACTTTGCGCATGTTCTCGGGAGTGGGCTGCAGCTGCTGCCTGCGAGCCTCCGCCTCAGCCCAGCGAACGGCAGCGCCAAACAAACGCACCTCTCTCACTCCTAAAGTGTCCCTCTCCAACACCGCCACCAAAGTATCTGAAGGAGACAAACGTGACGTTTATAAAACAACACTAACAACTAAATGCGACATGGAGCAATAATAAAATTTAAAGCAAGTCTTTACCCAGATCTATGTCTGTGAACCCCTCGGCAGCAAGAGCATCTCCGGTGTTCTTGTCGATGTTCTCCAAACACAGGCTGGCAAGTTGTGGCTCATCAAACAAGCGAGCCTAAAACAACGTGATACATCATCAGACTTTTAAAACATCATCTGATTTTTCAGGCAACATCAGTGTAGTGAATGCACCCGAGTTTACGCTTTAATTTTAAGCAATAAAAACGTACAGCAAAAAAAAAAGGAAAAAAAAAACTTTAATTCTACATATTTGTGTTAACATACAATTGCTAAAACGTAAATGAGGCCTCCAAGCGCTCTGTTTTATCTGCCGTCTTATTTGTATGTTTTAACTTGGACACTTATTTTGACAAATGCATATTAAAGAACCTAATACTATTCCCAAACTCATAGTCAAATTCTTCAAATTTCTCAGCAAATTTTGAATTGTAAATACAGAAGATCACAATGAAATTGTCATTTGTGGATGGATAAAGGGATACGCTGGACAAAGGGACTTACAAACAAATGGACAAAAATACATTGATAGACCAACAGACAGATGAATGAAAGTTGAAGGGAATAAATGACTTTTCTGTCACATCTGTATTATTTCTGAAAGAGCATCATTAAAGTTTTTGATGCAAGGAGTTTTAAATCCACACTCAAACTAAGGGTTTCAACAAATATTACTCCTCTGGAGCTGCAGATTCTGACTCTTGAGGTAAGGAAGCCGACCTGTGTAAGGAGCATGAAAGCATTGTCTGCTCTGAGGTTTTTCTTCAGGAACTCCACACAGTGAGCCTCCAGGGCAGGAACCGCATACTTTTTGGCTGTATACAGAGTAGTCATCACAGTCTCAGGCCCGATCTGGACTTCATCAGAATACAGGAACCTGAAACAGAAGACATTGTTGCAATTGGCAGTAAAACATAGATTTAAACATTTTTTTTTAAATAATAATAAAAAACGTCCTTACTTTAACAGGGCCAAAAAAGCAGCTGGTTCCACATCAGGAAGTTCGATTTCCGTGGAAGTGGTCGCCATGCCACCGTTGAACATGGCATCAAACACTGCGCTGCCCACTGCCAGGACAAACCTGACACGCCACAGCAGCAACAACAGGAGGAGGGGTCAGCTCGGTCTTTTCAAGCCGTTTGTTTCTGCTGAAGCAAATCCTCTTACCTGTGAGCTGGTATTCTCTGAACACCCATGCCTTTGCCAACCAAGAAATGAACGTCACTCAGCACCTCGTTGTTGAAGAGAAACGCAAACCTCTCCTTGACGGTACTCTTTGTCGCCTGCCAGTTGTACACCGGCTCTCTGTACACCAGCACGGACGCTGCAGCTGGGGTGGCGCTCGGTGCGGTGGCCGGGGAGGCATTCGACGCTGCGCTGCTTACCATATTGGACGCCGGGGAGGCCATGGCTCCCGCTGCCGCAGAAGCAGCACCTGCCGCAGCGGGCGGCTGCAGAGGGTTCTGCGCAGTCGGCGGAGCTCCGCTCGAAATGCCGCTGCCGTCTGCCCCGCCAGGCCCCAGCTGCGGGTTGGGTCGCCTCGCAGTTCCTTGTGCTCCCCCGGCTGCACCGACCGCTCCCCCGTTGGATGCTGGCATTGAGAAAACGCTGTTGCTGGGCTGGCTATTCCCCAAAGGGCCCGGGCCGGAGAAACTAAGGCAAGGAAGCCTGCCGCTGTTGTCTCCAGCGGCCATCTTCAACCTGCTGTAGGCGTAAACAACAAACTTCATCTCTTTTTGTAATTGCAGTGGTCCACACGCTCATGCTGGCCTTTTATTCCCCCTGGCGATTATTTCAGGTACTGCAATTTGTTGTCTGAATCACAACTCCTAATTCAGAAAATATTTTTAAAGATTTTTAACACTGATTAAAAATGCTTCCAAAAACATTTTTTTCCAGTAAAATTGGAAAAATAAATTTGATCCTTTCTAAAATATATTTACTGATGACTAGGCAGACGATGAATCATAAATAAAACCTAAACGTGTAAAGCCAAAATGCATTTAAAAAAAATCATTGGATGCAATATGAAAAGCTTTATGTTTCTCGAAACTAAGGTCTATATATTATTACGTAAGCTAGCTATGGGATTTCTTTGACAATTCACAGAAATGTGGGTGCAATTACACCTTTTGGCCACCAGTTGACCTGGTTTACGGACTGTGACATTCATTTCTTTGACAGTTGTGACCAAAGTTGATTTATTTACACATGGTTGACATAAAATATAGAATTATGTTATATAGAATTTCAGTGAAACAACTAAAAATCAATTTTATCTTGGAATTGTCAAATTTTTGGGAGACTTTGCTGTAACATGGCCTGGTCAGCTAACCATCACCACCACCATAATTTTCTTTGTGAAGGTGTTTGAGAAACATGTCAATATGAAACAAGGCAATGACCCAAAACTTTCCATCTATAGGTTAAATGACACCAGGAAAACATGTAATTGGGAAGATATTGCTGAATATGTTTCCTATCTCCTTATACTGATTCAGATCAACCCACATACTCCTGACTCTTTCCTTCTTTTCCATTTTTACAATGTCCCTACCACTCTTTTTGAGCTTTAATGTAATGTTCTTTCAAACATGAATAAAATTAGACACATTGAACATTTCTTTTGAAATAATGGAATAATAATAAGATGTCCTAATTTTTCACAAACTTGTGTGAGTTTAGATATTGCAGTTTAATCATTTCTGGGTGTTTTTCTACATTTAACACTATGTGCCAAAATTGTTTTTTGACGTCAAGATTTCATGGCTTTATTAATAAATGTTTCATGTCTAAGATGTTTTCAGTGTATGTCCCAATTCAACGTTTGTATGCAGTTCAAAACAATAGAGGATTTGTCATTTTACTTTCATTTGCACCATCTTTCTCTATCTATTGTTTGGCAGACTGAGATCCAGTTGGATTTCAGCATGATGGCTAATATTCCTCAGTAACACATCTCAGTGTTAAGTCAGAAACTCTCTGGTAACACAGACACAAAGAAGTCCCCAATGTGCTGAGTCAAAGGATTTCCCCGACCAGACAAGCTTTTCCTGACTGTGGGATTTTACTTTTTCTTTCTGCTGTAATTGCTTTACCATTGAGTTCTTTAACACCAAAATATCTGCTTCAGTGAAAGAAACAAAGGTAGATCACTGAAAAGGATTTTGATACAAAACAGTCAAACAAGAGTAAAAGTAATTCAACCATCCATCGTCCACTCGCACATGCTTGTAAGTTCACAAGCAGATGGTGCCACTCTCTAGTGGCCGTTGGGTGGGATACACCATGGACAGATTGCAAGGAAATATAACCATGCACACTCATATCTGAGGACAATTTTAGAGAAACCAGTTAATAAAATCAACCATATTTTTGGAAGTTATTCCCAATGGAATTGGACTTCGGAAGGTCTCAAAGCAAGGCAATAGTGCCACCATGCAGCCCCAAAAATCAATCACAAATTGTGAATCATTGACATGCAGTTCAAGATTTTCACAGTGCAATCAGGTTACAAATTTTCATGTAATGTTGGGTAGCAGAGTTTCCATGTTAGAAACTAAATGAGACGTAAGAAAATGGGCTTGGACAGTGAGCAAAACAAATACAGACAGTTGTGATCCAGTTCTCCTACACATACCCCAGACTTTTGTGAATGAAAGGAAATGTTTGAAAAGTGTGAATGAGTATATTTTGTCACCATATTCTGCACTGTAAAACTGTGTTTTACTTGTCTGTTGTTTCAACATTTTTCTTTTCTTTCAGTCTGAAAAGCTAATAATAGATTTGTTGAGAAAAAATTTGAATAAATAGTTTTAACAATACTAGTAATTCATCTTATGTTGACCTTAGAGGTCAGTTAGGCTGGTGAGTGGAATAAAATGTTTGATTCGTCTGTGTTTCAGTCCCTTCAGTGCTGACCAAGTTGCCCTCCACACAATGTTTCAATTCATTTCTGATTGATTTTAAATAACATTCTGGGATTTTCAGAGTTTGTTTCTTGATTTTCACTAATTCAACATGATAAAAAAAAAGTCCTCATGAGTCAGCAGAGTTTGTTTCTGGTTTTCTGTTTCCACTTGGGTGGATTTAGGATTCAGTTAGCTGAAGAATCAAAGTCACCACAGTCCCACCATGTTTGACAGTCAGTATGATATTCCTCTTCTTGAATGCTGTGATAATTTACAGGAAATGCAATCAGTTGTACACTTTTCAAAAAGTTCCACTTTTGTTTATTGTTTCCACAGAATATTTTTCCCATAATTTGGGATTCTCAAGATGATCCTGGGCAAATATTAGACA
Organism: Poecilia mexicana; assembly: GCF_051168715.1. Lineage (NCBI taxonomy): Eukaryota > Metazoa > Chordata > Actinopteri > Cyprinodontiformes > Poeciliidae > Poecilia > Poecilia mexicana. The sequence goes on along the minus strand of NW_028263386.1, from coordinate 18,478,916 downwards.
AGTGTTTTTTTTTTTTTTTGCTTGTGGCCTTGGAAACTTCCTGCTGATGACATTTTTGCCTAATCTTTTTTTTGTTGACTCATGCACATCAAGCAAGTGATGCCTGTAGTGCTTTAGATGCATTTATTGGTTTTATTAGCTCATTCATGAGTCATCAGTGCTCTCTTGGAATAATTTTAATAGGCCAGCCACTTATGTTCCATGTTTTCTCCATCTATGGATAATAGTGGTTCTAGTCACTCTGGTTCACTGGAGTTTTAGAAATGACAAGCTCCTTCCATCCTGATATTGTTTCTTGACTGTTCTTAAATTTCTTACGATTATGTAACACTTTTTCTATTTAACATTCATATCTAAAAGGTCTGGGTGTGGCCAGTGAAGCTGAACAAAAAATATTTTCAGATTATTTATGCCTATTTGGCCGCAGTTACTTTCTCACAAAAAGTTTTTGATAACTTTTATCCTATTAAGGTAGGAGATCATCATTTAAAGACTACATGTATTTAGTCTGAGCATCTTTTATTTCTTTGATGATCAAAAATGTTAGAGTAAAAGGAACCTGTTAAGGGTTAATATCATTTTACACAGCACTGTAAATTAGTTGAGTTTTACCGTGAAGTGAACTTAGAGCTAATTAGTAGTAATGGTGAACTGATACACCACTGATTTTTGACAGAAAGGTTGACCGTTCATCTTTTAAGCTGAATCAACCCGCCAGGTTTTACAGTGCAGACTGCATCGCCCTCCCATCACGATAACGTTATACAGTCCCATCCCGTCCTCCGTGCATCCCTGCAGCCCTCTGGAGGAGCGAACCCCCTCTCCGCCTGCTCCTCATCAACCGTGACGTCATGGCGGTGAGGCACGGGGGAGTTGTCCTCGCGCCGGAGCCCGGTGGATGCTGCTGAAACAAGATGGCTGTGCGCGCAGGAGGAGCAGCGGCGGAGAGCTGAGGCAATGCAGAGGAGGAAGCAGAGGGGGGGCGAGGAATCTACTCCTGTCTGTCCTGTCCGGTCTTCAAAGGAGCAACAGTCCCGCAGAAGGACAGACGAGTCTCTCTGAGATGGTGTCAGTTTGTTACTGCCGTTGCCGGTCAGGGTAACGGGTTTCTGTCGCTTTGAGTTTTTCCTGTGGCCAAGACTCTATAAAGAGGACTGACTAAACAAACCGCGGAGCACTAAGTAAAGGACAGCCGGGGACGCTCACGCCGCTTTCAGAGATGTCGCTGCTGTGTGTGGGAGGTAAGGAAGGAAACGAGTGAAAAAGACCATGCGTGTGTGTGATGTTACTGAAGTGTTACCTGCTCACGGTTTAACTGCAGCAGTAGTCCCCGACAGTGCTGACTGTCAGCTGCCTGGAAAAAGTGTTGTCCGAGCACAGGAGGCTCTTTGCTGAATGGTCATTTAGAAAACATAGCAGCTCCTAACGCGTTTTTGATGGTGGGAGACTTTTGACTGAATATTTTTATTGAATGGCGCGTTTTGTTTTCATTCATTTTTGGGACCAAAAATGTATTTATTTATTTTTTAAAAAATATTTTTTTTAAATGTCATTTTGAAGAATGGTACAATTATGAGCTAGTAACATCGTGCGAGCGGCTGTTTCCTTTCCGGGTGCTGTTAGTTAGCTCTGTTGCGGATAGTGTGCGCGCGCGCGTGTATGTGTAAGTGTGTGTTTCATCCACTCATTCATGCGTGGGCAGGAGGAGGAGGAGGACGAGGAAAAGCCCCTGCTGCACCGCTCCCCTGCCGCTACCTCACCGCGCGCACCGCTCCCTTGCCGCTCACCTCTCCCCTGTGCCGCTCTGCCGTACCGCCGTACCGAGGGAAATACTGGCGGCAGGAGGTGCAAGTCTGTGGCAACCCCCGACGCCCACCCCTTCAGGACCACTCCGCGTCTTCCCCTAAAATGCCATGCGTCACCTCCTCCCACCACACGCCCAAAATGCACTTGATGCTGTCACTGTAGCCTCTTATTAGTCGGATGAATAAGCATAGCTGGCGAGGTAACGTGACGGACTCCACGTTTAGGACTAGTGAAAGGGCGGAGAAAGACCTAAAATGGGAGATTCTCTCCCACAGTATTCTCTAACACGTTTCTGAGTATTAAAAAAAAAAAAAAAATCAGACTAAGAGCTGAATCAGCAACAAACGCTGAGACAAGTGGCAAGAGAACACATATAAAGAGTCAAGAAGATATAGATTTTAGTTTAAAATAGCCCTCAGCAAATCCACATCTCTATTTGTAGATATGTTTCAAGTCAGTAGTAATTCTTATGGTATCATAACTGTAGAGATACTTCTATACGATAAATTATAATGCTTTGACTGTTATAATGAAAAAACGTAATTGTGATAAGAGTTAGTCACCCGCTATTAATAACCATAAACTCTTCATCCAACATGTGGCACGGGGGCCATTTGCTGCCCTTGGAAGAATTATGTGAGGTCCCTGACTGTAGACAGTGAACGAGTTAAACTTATCTAAATTCAGCAAGTGTTTCTGAGGATAGACTATGTAATAAACACAAGGCATTTTCTGCGATACCAAAAAAGAAAAACAAAATTGACCCAAAAAGTTTGAAAATTGTATATATTTCTCTTATATGAAGGCAAACAAAACTCTGCGGGTGCAAAACAAAAGAATTCCCAAAGAAATTATGGGTTTTTGATTGAGTACCTAAAACTTAGTGATTTTGCCCGTGGTATACATTGACAACTGTTGCAGACATTGGTCTTCTGCTGTCTCTGTCTTGATCTGTAAATAAATCATTCCAGAGTTGACAGTGAAGTCTGGGGTTGTTAAGGGAAGATTTTGCCCTTGTTTTTCTTTTTTTTTAAAACAATTTTCAGTCTACCTTTTTATCATGGATTGTCCTAAAAGGAGAAGATCAGGTGGAAATAACAGCGGTGGCTGGGTACTTTAAGTCCCAGTAAAAAGCCATTTCAGTGAACAAGAATGAGTTTGACCTAGGGCAAATGAAATTCATTTCCTTGCTTTCCAGTAGCAAGCTAAAAAAGGTGAACAAATGGGCTTGCCTCTCTAAAAATAGTGCTTCGAGTTACTGTAGTTTGTTTGAATTGCTCTTCTGTCTCATATTAAGCTCACATTTACATCTAACAAATGTAAATGTTAGATTTGCTATCCTCCATTAGTACAGAGGATAAAATCTGAAAATAATATCAACTTGCATGTGATAACAACTATTGATCCAGCAAACCTTCATGACTGATACAGAAACAATCTGTATGTACACAAGCTGTAAAGATCAATTGAGCTTGCAGCAATCTTTATAAAAGCTAAAACAAAATTTAAAGGCTTTTTTTTTAAGTCGTGATACATCTGGTTGCTTAATAGATGCTGCTCCACCTCAGCCTGTCCCGTCAGTTCCACCCACTGACTGTCCCTGCTCTGAGTCACTCCCAGATGTCATTAAAAGACCCTGAGAGTCATTCATTCATAAACGCTGGCTGCTGCAGACTACGAGGCTTGGCAGAGAGCCCTCTTTCTGTTCCGCTTACATCATTCATGCTTACCTGGCTCGAGCTATTTCTGGCCTCCACGGCACTTTGTGCCTCCTGAATAGGCAACGTTGGCATATCTGCCAGCCAAGCAGATTTCCGACACAGACGCATATTCAATCTGAGCAATTTTTAACGTCCGGCCTTCTTATTGTCTTTCTTTTGGAACACAAAGTCGCAGTCTGATGTCGCTGTCAGCAGCTGGATTACCGCTTCTGTCTCGCTATCTGTCAGAATAAGGTTCCGTCTGTCTGAATGGAGGCATCCCTCTTTTGTGTCACGAAACAGCTGACGTCAGCTCCTCCTTTTTCCAGTTTATCTTCCCTGACAGTTCAAGATGAAGGCTCTGCTTGATTTCCTGTTCAGTCGGTTTTCTTGGCAATAACCAGCCCGTCCCCATAAGTCAGACTGTGCTGTCTTTGGAGGTAATTCCTGAATGAAGTTAACGCAGTATATTTATTTACTGCAGGTACTTTTTGGTTATTGGCAAAGTTGTTTCATCTTAAAACTAATTTGTAGCGTTTACCTAAATTTTTCCGACTCCACAATGTTTGTACCAAAATGCCTTGCTAGATTTATTTTGAGGTCTTTTGGAGATTTTGTATAGTGAATATGCTCCTGTTTTGATGAATGTATACATTCACACATCTTAAACATTTTCATATTTTGTCATGTTGCGTCCCCAAGCTTTAGTGTCTGTTGAAATTTCAGAGCTTGAGAAGTTGATTTAGAAGCAGAACATTCAAAATCAGATCCGAATGCACTCAAGTTGACTCTGTTTGCAATTAGGTAGCTTCTTAAAGCAGTTAATTACACTTTAATTTATTCAAAAGTTACATAGTGAAGAGAACTGAATACAAAAGCTTGCTATCTTTTTCAGATTGTTATTTGCATTCGTGTTAGAAACCAAACACTTTCTTTTCACATCATAATTATCAACTAGTGACACATAAAATCTCAAAAAACGTAATGTGAAGTTTGTGTTTGTTGCAAAAGAAAAAGTTTAAGGGCTCTGAATGCTTTTACAACATGCTTTACACTGTATCTATGTCTATATGTCTTATTTGTTGTGAACATGCAGAGCTTCCCTCAAGGTTGCTGAGGCTGAATGAAAGCAGCGATTATGTAATTTTCATCCTTGCTGCAGGTGCACAGCAAAGGAGAGAGCCACTGCATTTAGCATGTGACGCCATCATGAGGCGGCATGGCAGAAGCTGCGGGTTTATCTCCAGCGCATGCTTGGTACTCAAAAAAAAAAGGCTTGGAAAATAGAAAAGTACCTTGCTGACTCAGGCCAATTGTGCTTTTTCACTTTGTGTTTGTTACTATGGTGACTGGTTATGATGTCAGAATTGTACATGTAAGAAGATTTTGAGTTAGGTTATAATTTGTGCTGCTGGTAGATTTCTAAAGACAGAAATGCTCAGGTTTTTTTATGTACCACAGAGAACTTTTATGTCTTATTCTGTAAACATGTGCATGTTAGGCATCCACACATCTGCAGCGAGGCGTGTGTGTGTGAGGACCTCCTAGAGTGTACGTGGTTGAGAGTAGTGGGTAGTGGAGCATTAAAAATGCATGTGTGAGTTACGTCACGGCTGGTAAAACAGTGCTGCAGAGAGGGAGCCCACAGAAAAATCCACAGGCAGATACTGTTTGATTTAGACTGGAATATTTGCCTTTAAAGCCAGGAAAAGAGAGAAATTTGTTCCAAACGCATTAAATAATAAATACAGAATAATAAACGTCTTTATGGATGAATAATTAATGTGAGATGAGCATGTTGTTGTGTGCGTTTTTTTTTTTTTTTTTTGCTTTTCATAGCACATTGAAATCCATGTTTAAGCACTGGTTATGGTTTCCCGTTTGATCTAAGTTGTAGAAACATCAGAGCAAATAAAGAATCATATTTTCAGTCAGCATTTGCATAACTGACTGCACTCCTCACATACACTTATGTAATGCTGAGTGTGCTTGGTGACCTCTTCCTCTTTGTGATGATGGATCATATGTATATTTTTCATATATACTCATATATTATATATGAGTTGCTTAGTATGGACAAAAGGTACCTTTATGACAATATTTTTTTGTTGTTGTCACTTGTCAATATTTTCCATATTGGAATGGACTGCTTGAACAGCAAAACATAACAGATACACGATCCAGATGAGATGTTTCAGTACGTAGAGCAGGTACTTAAAGAAGTACTTTCTTAAGTACTTATTGCAGTGAACAGTTTGCTTCTCACAAGTTAACTTGGAGAAATGAACTAAAATTATATGTCTGAAGTTAGTAGTTAGTATTTCACAGTAATATGATGCAAGTAAAAAAAATGTAAAGGCATTTTGCAATGCAGCCAAAGTTATTCTGTTCTATTTAGGTCTGTATATGTTTTTTTAATTATTATTTTCAACTTGTTTTCAGATTTTAAGTGGTCCGCTGAAGCTGTGCTAATAAATATTTTTGACAACTTTTACAAAGTGTCTTGATACACCATGAGACTTTTCATATTTTCATAAAACTCGTGATATGTTGGTGAGATTTTGTGAGATAGATAAACTATAAATTTGTGGATAAATGTAAGGTTGAAAGAATATTACATTTTTTTTTTTTTTACAAAAATCTGAAGTGTGCCAGTGTTCTCATCTTGGTTCTTTTTTCTGGTTTGATCATTTCCTTTCCTTGTTCACTTACTTAGATTTTTCCCTTTTTTCATTCCTTTGTGTGTTTAATTCTTGATTTACTATTGTGCAGTTAGATTTAGGTTCTTCTTTCTGTTACTGTTTGTTAGTTTCAAGGTTTTCCTATGTTATATTTTCTCCCTTCCTCCTGCTCTGCTTATCTTCTTCCTTCCCTCAGCCTGACTCTCCTCTCAGGACAGCTGTTTTTTTTTAATCTCCTCGTCTCGTCTGTGCTTATGTTTTCCTTGCAGCTGTTCCTCATTCCCTTGATTACACCTTTTGCATATACCAATCTGTTCCCTTTTGTCTTTGTCTGATTCTCCCTTCTGTTAGCCCTGTGTTTTTCTCCCTCGAAAAGGTTTTGCTGTAAGCGTTTTGTAACTCTCTTTATTAAATTGGTTGCTCTGAGTCTTCCACTTTCCCCTCTTTTTGACACTCCTCCATGAATGCTAGATTTTGGTGTTTAAACTTTTCTCCCTGTTTACTGATGACCTCTGACCTGAGAGAGCTTCACAGAGCAGCTGGATTGTCTGAAGGCAACTGGTCACACAGGATTTTATTTAGGGGTATCAAAACAACACATTATCACACATACAAAATGCATGCAACACTTCTCAGATATTTATTTTGTAAAATATTCACTAAAAATCAAATTAAACAGAAGAAAGTTGTGATGTGACAAAATGTGAGAAAATTGAATTGGCACTATTCATCAGATTTTTTACATTTTCTTCTAATGAAAAGGTTTTGTTTCAATGTTCCACATGTCGCCTTGACTGCTATTTTAGTACATTGCAAACCTCCTTGGTTCACCCTCTGTATGAAAACAGAAGACATGTGAGCATGAAAACAGATGGTGTTCCTGTGTGTCACCATGTCCCTCTCTGTGTTCCCACAGTGAAGAAAGCCAAGCTGGATGGACCCCAAGGTAAGGCCTAGGTTTACCGAAATAACGGGAGGAGGCTCATGAGGAATATGTGTTTTGTTTGTGGCTAGATCTTTTTGGAAAAGAGTTAGCGATCGTGTCAGCGAACAGAATGTATATTCGACAGTTAAAAAAAAAAAAAAGCAGATTTATTTTCTCCATCGGACATTTTTTGTTCTTCTCTATGTCTTTTTCCCCCCTGCAGAAAAGTTTAACACTTATGTGACTCTAAAAGTGCAAAATGTGAAGAGCACAACCATCGCTGTCAGGGGCAACCTGCCCTGCTGGGAGCAGGACTTCATGTTGTGAGTCCTTCCGTATCCTCTCTCTCTCTCACACACATGCACACACACACACACACACACACACACACACACCCACGCACACACACACACACACACACACACACACACACACACACACACACACACACACACACACACACACACCCCCCCCCACACACACACACACACACCTTCATCACGAGCCTCTTCTCATTCACCCGTCTTCTACTTCTCCCTCCACTGCTTGATTTCTATCAGCTTTCGTCGCTCTTTCTTTCCACTTCTTCATCCTAAGTGCTCTTTATCCCTGTATTGTTTCTCACAGCTCTTCCTCTCCACCTTCATCAGCTGTCTCCTGCTCTTTTTCATCTGATACTTCTGCCTCTCTCTCTCTCCCTCCCTCTCTCTCTCTCGTTCTTAACTTTGGCCTCCTTCCACTCCTTCTTTTCCCTTCTCTGTCACTGCCCCTCCCTCCATTCCCTCTCTGCAGCTTTCTTCTCTAGACTAGATATTTCTCTTTTGATCTTTTTTTTATTTATTTCATCTTATATTTCCACAGATATTGAATGGTATCTCGTTGCAGGCGCTAATATTACACAACAGTGAATATCTGGCTGCTGGAGTGATTCAGTGTTGACGGTGTAGCAGCATATGGGCGGTGAAGGGTGAGAATCATTTAGCGGGATGTGGGCTGCAGCAGGCAGGATTACTGCGGAGTCCTCTGCATCTGTATGATGTTTGGAGGCGTGCAGCATTGTACTGGGGTTGCATCAGTGGAACTGCGTTATGTAACATTTGGGCAACAGAGAGGGATTCATGTTCTCCCTCAAACTGGCTCGCACCCCGCCCCCCAGCCACTGCTTTAAATCAAACTTCTCTTACAGAAAAAAGGAGTAACATTGATATAGGGAGTCTACTCCCTTTACTTCTTCATTAAACTTCCCTCTTTGTCCCTCCAGGCAGGCGATACAATCACCTTTTCCTTCCCTCCCCTTAGTCATCACTCCTTCATCACTTTCCATCTTTCTCTCTGCTGTCTAATATAGGATTTATATTGGACTGCTGTAGATTTGCTCCAAACACATCAGCCTGTATGTTAGCCACAGTAAAAATAAAAAATAGGGTGGATTCACACAACTGACACATTTGGTCCACTATAAATGGAGCAGACTTTGTTTGGACATATTGTGCAGGTGTAAATGCACTCATCCTGGTGCGGACCAAACAACTGGAGCGAGACCCACTTTCTGAGAGTAGATCCATGTGGAGGTGGAATAAAATCCAGAGGAAAAGTCTTTAGTTGCATCATAGCAATCAAATCCTTTTTACTCGTTGACCAGCTGCTTCCATGTTTCTACTTCTGTTTTTATTATTTATTTTGTCAAATTTAAGCTTTAATGATATCCTAATATTTTTACATTTTTTGTATTTATTTATTTTTCTCTTGAAGTGAAATCAACCGGCTGGACCTTGGCCTGACAGTGGAGGTGTGGAACAAAGGGTTAATCTGGGACACCATGGTCGGCACCGTGTGGATTCCCCTCGGTAGCATCCGACAGTCAAATGAGGTTCGCCATGACCACCGCTGCATTCTTCAATGGTTTGTGCAATTTTTTCCCCCCCCTGCATTACCTGCAATCTTTGTGTACACAGGAAGGTCCTGGAGAGTGGCTCACGTTGGACTCTCAAGTCATCATGGCTGACAGTGAGATCTGTGGAACCAAAGATCCCACTCTGCACCTGGTGCTGCTTGATACACGCTTTGAACTGCCACTAGGTGAGACTACCAAATGTGGGTAGAGTAGCAAGAATTGTTCTCACAAAAGAACAGCATTGTTTAAAAGTAAAAAGCATAGTGCAATATGTTTTTTGTAGTAGTTATTATCTACGTCTGCTCAGTGAAATCACTTGGAGTGAGTTTGGAACAAATAAATTATACTTGTCTGTATATTTTCAGTGCAGACAGTGACAAATGAGCAGCAAAAACCTGCCTGATTAATTACCCTGACCCACTTTTTAGTTGTATAGTTTGCACCAGGAGAAGTGTTTGTGTCCTTTTTCTTCTCGGTGATCAAGCTGAGTTCCTCTTAGCATTGATTAGGTGTCATTTCTATCCTGTTTCCTCTTCCTCTAATCAATAATGTACACCTGACTCCTCAATATGCACATCCTGCCTATTTATAGAGAGTTGGCTCTGAGACTGTAAGTAAAACAGGACAGTTTTAAATATAGAGTTGTGAGGTCAAGCCAAAGCATCTAGAGCTGTATTTCTGTTGTTTTAAAAAAAAAAAAAAAAAGACCATCAGAACCAGGCCAAAGTATAATTACAGCTGATGTTTTTCCACCATGTTTCAGTGTTATCTGACAGGTGATTGTGTGTGGGGTTATTCAAAGGGTTTCAGTTGGATGAGCCTTATTTTTGAGAGATTTTGTCACCTGGAGTTTGACCGAATGATTGTTTTCAGATATCCCTGAGGATGAGGCACGCTACTGGGCCAAAAAACTGGAGCAGCTCAATGCCATGAGGGACCAAGATGTGAGCTGCCAGCCTGTTTGTTTTAACACCCCCAAATAATCCTGCAGTGCAGGCACAAGCCAGAGAGCAGGTTGCATCATACTTGCTAAAACCCTCATAACGCTTTCTTCACCTTCCATGGTGCTTTGCATAAATATTGGTACCACTTAAACCTTTTCTTGACTTTCTGTAATTTGGAAAGAAAATTAGTAGCACTTTCTTTTGAAATGTCATACAAAAAGGTTTGGGAAGCATGCTCAGCTTTTCAGATTTCAGTTTGGAAATATTCTGGGATGCATTCTTGTTGATCCATTTCACAGTTAATATAAAATCCCAACAGAATAAATTGAAAGATGTAGACGAAATGTGAGAAAGGCTATTATTTTCCAAGATACTGTGTGCATAGCTTTATATATGACACATATTTTTGTGATCCTCAGCCAACTCTGTGTTTAACAGTAAGTTTTCATCTGTTCTGCTTCTGTCAAATGAAGTACTCATACCAGGAGGAACAGGAACGCCCTCTCCGTGTGCCGGGAACCCAGTGTTGTAAGTAACCTGCAGCTGATTGTACAAAACTGAAAATTATCCATTTACGTGTAATTAGATTGCTTTAACTCAGCCTCTGGTATTATGTTTGGCCACACATGGGTGCTGTGCGTTAGAGGGGAAACAGGTCTTGTTCGCTGCACCATAAAGGATCAATAATCCTATCAAATGTCTGGAGTCAAGCTCCTTGAGATTGCCTGCGTTTTTCTGCTGTTGGTCCAGTCTGTGGAGTTCGCTGAGCCAGCTGTCTGAGGCAATTAGAGAGACTCTTTCCATTCACTGCCTGCATTGGGGAACATTGAAGCACCGATGGCGGGAATGCGTGTTGGGAGTATGAGTACCAGTTCAGGTCAAGATCAATACAAACTCTCTCCTGTTTCTCTGCAGGTAACTGGAGTCTGTGGGGAGATCAGCAAAGTAAGTGCACCGTATTCTCTACTCAATGTTTTTCATCTCTAAATGAATATTTTTTTCATGGTCTTCTGCAATGTGCAACATAATCTGTTGACTTAGAAAGGGCTTTCAGGCTCTGTTAATTAGATAAATCGTTAAAAAGTAAAAGTCTTTTCCTTATCGCTTTTATTGCCTCACTGCATCTGAAGAATAAGTAGCAGCGATACGATTCAAAAGTAGATGCTAATTGTTGGCATATGTTGGACTTGATGGACTTTCACAAGCAGATTGCACTGCTTTGTGAATTTCCACTAAAGCGATTCAGAAGATATCTGATTAAATAATGTCTATTGAATACAGATTTATTTTATATTATATGTTTGATAGTTACGAAAATGCCTTTACCTATATTTCAGCCACTTATGGTTGTGGAAAATGGTATTTATTCTCCAGTTTTCACTTTATTTGATTAAACATCGAGTAGATTTAATTTTACGGGTGATTTAAAAGGAAGACAAGAAGACGCTTATAAATATTTCTTGCTCTGCCACAGTCAAAACAGAAAACTTCATAAATCTTATGCAAAAAATGTCTGCTTTTCTCTGTCATTTCCCCCATTGTTGTGATCAGCGGATAGTGTTACATAAGTGCCTGTCAGACTCACCCACACAACTGCAGCTATTCATTTCTGTTAACTCAGAGGAAAAAAGAAAGAGCAGGGGGTAATGATAGACGTTGAGTAGATTAAGTTTCTCACACATAGAGAAGGAGAGAGAGAGAACGATACATGCAGGACCAGGGATGATATCTAAAACTTAGTCCAATGCCTTTTTAGGAGTCAGCAGTGCAACAGTCACAGACGCCGTTTGGCTTTCAAAGTGCCAAAGATGAGGATTGATCATCATAAATGATTAATAGATCACCAGTTTGGCTTTTGACTGCTTCACTCTGTACAATTGTATTAGCACTTTCCTCTGGGTCGGTAATTGTTGATCTATGGACACCACAGAAAAATAAAGCATCTCTTTAGCAAGCGCATCAACTTTATGTTCGTCATGTGTTTTACGTGTGAATGTTCTCTGTATGAAAGAGTCTCTTTCCAGTTTGGAAAATATTCGTTCATTCATTCTTTTCTCTCTTCCTTCTTTGCTCTGTCATTTGCTTTCTTTGATATTTAAGGCATGTCCACTGCCATAAATGCATTGTGAACATTTATTATCTTAACCCTTTCATGCATAGTGGTCACTACAGTGGACAGCTATCTAAAAGCCATTTTCTTGTGCTTCTTGTGGATTTGTATGTCATAAATGCACACAGACCACTGAGGTGGACACTAATGCATCATAAAATACACTATCAACTACTGGCCATCAGCTGGAAATGCAAGAAATAATTTTGTTAAATCCAATATAGCCGATAGAAAAAAAAGCAGGCCGACCGACCCGGTCCCTCCTTCTACTGTAGACGACTCTGGCAGGTAAAAAAAAAAAATTGTGACATCAGATAACCCATAAAGAACAATACTACTGATGTATTTTTCAAATAGCAACTTTGTATTTGGAGAAATTTACAATTTATCACCTAAAAATAAATAAATAAAAATTTCCTACCTTTTTTTATGCCTTAAGAAAATCCCCCCAAAAAATTGAAAAAAAAAACCTGACACAGAGTATCATAATTCATGCATGAAAGGGTTAAAATAATTGTAAAGGACTGGAACTCTGGAAACTTGAGTCCTGAAATGTCTGAAATTTTTCATGAATAATGTGTAGAGGGTTCAATTGTGAAAGCGTGCCAACCAGTCAGAATCGGAAAGAATGGTTCGATTGGGATTAAACTCTTTTTTCATCTTCACCGTTATTATCACTTCCCTCTGCCTTTTATTTCTGTGTGTTTGAGTAGACGAGGACCCAGACAGCGCTGTTGACGACAGGGACAGCGACTACCGCAGTGAAACCAGTAACAGCATTCCACCTCCTTACTACAGCACGTCCCAACCCAACGCCTCCGTCCACCAGTATCCCATCAGCCACCAGCATCGCAGCTCCAGAAGCTTGTCGTATCCACGTTCCGGGAACAACCAAGATCTCGACTACCACCATCAAAGGACAATCAGGTTTGTGTCTTTCTTATTTAGTCACATGTACTTTCATTATAACGTTTGTCTTTGCCTGTGAGAAAGGAAATCTTTTCAGTTCCCAAAATGACTAAAAGTTTGGTTAATAATTTGAAATGCAAAGTTTTGCAGAAAACATTCAGATCTGAGCTGCAATCAGGGAGGAGACTCCCACCATTCCTTATTTAATACTTGGCTAAATGCTTTACTTTTAAAAAAGAAATTAAATAATTATGTTTTATTTCATGTTTCCATCAAGTTTTTCTTGATGGAAACACTTTTGATTTTTCTCAATGATTTGCAACATGATACCTTGGTCTTAAGATTTATGCAAATATACATGAGTGGTTTTTCTACTTAATGACTGAAAGCGCATTCAAAAATAATAAAAAATAATATTTCACTGCTTTATAGGCTTCAGTCAGCTTAAAATTCAGGTTGAACCAGAGCGTTGTTCCTTAAAATGAGTTTGGTTAAAAGTGCAAAAAATTGCAATTTTTTTAGCTATTTTCTACAAACTAAATAATGTTCACAAATTTTACTTTAATTAATTTGCATTGTTGGTCACTTAATTTCTTATTTAACAAATAGATTCAGATTTTGCAATAGGTATTCCAGGTGGGGAGATTTTTTTTTATCAATAAGGGTCTTTTTATGTTAGAAAGTTTTATTTATACATTAATTTGAAAGCATTGAAAAAGTTAATTTTTGGTGATGTCAAAAGTGCATTTTGCTCAATATACTTCTACGACCATGACCTCCAAACGGCTCTAGAAGGAATGTCAATGAAAATATTATTTAGATACACAAAAAGCTATTTTTAACGTTACAAAAACAGCTGAATGGAGTTCAGTCAAAAATGAGCTTTACAGTTTCCACCTGTGTGTCCAGGTGACACAACTGAGCCTGGTTCCAATTAACAAATCCAACGGATTTGTGACATAAAACCTTATGATGTTGTCTGTTCACTGGTCAACTTTTCGTTAGCCCACCCAGACTGGTTTCTGTTTCCTTCTTAGTTATTTTCGGAGCTGTGTGATTTCTCAGCGTTTATTGATGGGTTTTTCTCTCAGACAGGGAATGAAAATATGCATCCACCTCTCGCTCCATGAATAATTCAGCTGGCAGTCTAACGGTCAATACGGCACATAAGATTAGCTGCTTGTGTGAGTGTATTGGACAGGGGCTTCCCCCCTCTCTCCCCACACCTCCTCCTCTCCATCTCATCCACTCAGCTCTGTGCGCACCCTCCCTCTCTACCTTTCTTCCTTCTGTTTTGTGCCCACTGCTGCCTCCTTATCTTCTCTATCATCTTCCTTTCTCTCTATGATCCTGTGCTTGGTTTTTTAATAACCCCCATTCATCAAGACGTATAAAGCTTGTTTTTTATTGTTGTTTCATTTCTTGATATTTCCTCCATTTTTTCTTTGTCAGCTGTCCAGCAGCATATTTCTGCTCTGCTGTGTTTCTTGCTGCTTGTCTGGTACCCTTGTACTTCCTGTGTTTTCATTGATTAGCCATCAGCAGTTCTCTCCACTGCTCTGAGATGCGCATAAAAGGTGTTTAGTGGGGAGCACAGCGTACCGGCCACAGTGCGTCAATGCAGCGCTCAATAATAATTTCTGACATTACCCTCATAAAGAGGCTGACTGTTTACTACATGTTACTGCATTCTAACTTTTCCTTGCTGTCGTCTGTCTGCCTTTCCAGCCCTACCGGAAGCTATGCGTCTTCTGCAGAGCTCAGCCGGTGCAGCAGCCAGCTGAGTGAAGAAGACTACGGAGGAGAGTACGGGGAGAGGGACCCGTACGACGAGAATGACTCATACCACTCCTGCCACTCCTCTGTCAGCTACAGCAAAGGCTCCCCTGACTGGGACCCCGATGAGACCCAGGGGGCGTACAGTGATGAGGGCGGCTACAGCAAAGACGGAGGAGAGGAGGTCGCGCTCTACCAGGGAGATGACGGCGAACTGTATGAGGGGGAGGAGGAAGGTCTGTATGAGGATGAGGAGATGATGTATGATGATGAGGACTTGTACAACCTGGACGGGACCCTCAGTGAGGACCTTGAGCCGCCGTTCACTCCCACTCCAACATCAACCGTTCCGCCGATGCTTGAAGTGCCCAACTCCAGGCCTCCTCTGGAGAAACAGTCCTCTATACACCAACAGCCCCCAGGTAAAACGCCCAACCAAACGTCCAATCAGGCTCAGCCTCCCACAGCACAGCCCCCTGCTGCCCAACAAGCGGCCCAGCCCCCCAAACAACCCCAACCCCAGACACAACCTCAACCCCAAGCAGCCCCGTCTGCCACGTCCTTCTTCTCAATGGCCAAACCTCTGACAGCTGCAGTCACAGGCCTGGCTTCTTCGTTCCTGTCATCGGTTCCCGCTGCCCAGCCTCCACAGGCCCACCCACCGGCGTCAGCCGTTCCTCAGCAGCACCAGTCTCCTCCAGCAAACTCTGTCCCTCCTTCACACCCGGCCACCCTGGCTAATTCGGCACCCCAGCCGCCCTCCACTGCCACTGGTCCTCCATCCCAGCAGCCCCCGCACTCCGCGGTGCCACAATCACACGCCAACGATCCCGCTGCCACACAGCCAGCCAGTCTCGAGGATGTGGCACCTCCGATTGAGGAAGAGTGGTTAGAAAACGAGATGATGGAGGAGAAAGAGGTCAGTACTCCCCCTGCTCAGGAGGAGGAGAAGCTTCCTGCAGAGCAGAAAGAGGAGCAGTATGAAGAGAGCAGACCGCTGACACCAGAAGAGCAACAGGAGGCTCCACCTGAAAGGTAAGAAATGTGGGGAATGGAAATGAAACTGATAAACTGAAATGTCAACAGATGACAGCAGTGTCTAGATTTGTGTCCGTTTAATAGGGGTGGGCGATAAGGACTTAAAGTTTTATCACAATATTTTGTGGTACTATTGTGACAGAAATAAAAGTGACAATAAAAACTATTTATTCCTTCTTGTTTTGGAACCTGTGTGGCTCTGACTGCATAACACAGCAATTGTAGCCCCACAAACAGATTCTGCTCTTGAAAAAACACACCATTTATTTGCTTCTTTTAGATACCAATCACATAAAAGTGTGATTTTTATCACTGAGCTACACACAGACAATTCAAGTAATTATATTTTTTAAATTGTTATAATTTATCAGTGGTCTAATGGAACAAACAGTGGAGAAACAAGTACAACTAATAATCCTGACGATTCAGACAGTTTGGGAGGGTCCAAACAGCATTAATGGGACTTTATTGTGACAACAATAAATATTTTATTTTATGAAATTAGAAATTTATGACGGTAAATGGTAAATGATAAATGATACAATAAGTGCCCACCTCTTCTTAATTTTTTTTCAACTGAATTAAATTCAAAGCAATTTTCAGAGTAAACCCAAGATTGATTGGGAGTATAGATTAAAGTAAGATTTTAGGAGCCTGTCAGCAATCAGTAATCACAGCTCAACTAATATCCTCTTTGTATCAATCGTATTAAAAAATTAACGCATTAAATATTTAACATAGCCATTAATACAGTCTACAAGAATGTAATTTCAGACGTGTTACATATACACCGACTGGTTGAGTTTCGTTAGAATAAAATTGTTCGTTGGTAGAGAAGTTTGTTGCATTTAGAGCTCAGACGTTCTTTCTGGCTGATTATTTTTGATGAACAGCCAGTATTGTGACCAGCAATTTTGTCGAAACTCCTAAATATCTCCTTGACAAAGAGCATATTTCACTATCCTTCACTCTCCCTTTTCATGGCTCTTTTGTCTTACTGCAGCCCGAGCACCAAGCTACGGTGCACTATTGCTTTTTCTTATTATTACATATAAAATATCCTTCCTTTAGTCCTCCAGTACCAGAGGAGCCGAAGGAGCCAGTGGATCCAGCAGTCAGAGCCAAGGAGAACTGGCTCAGGCTCTACAACAAGGTCTTAGACCAGCTTCGAGAGGTAAGCTCACTAATCAGCTTCCTGCTATTTTCACCACCATTCTTTCAAATTCAGTGACTCTGGACCCAGTTCTGTTGGTTTGATTCATTTAAGTATGCACCAGTTCAAGAGGCTCTACAAGTTTCTACCAAGTCTTTGAAATATTTATGCGCCGTGCAATATTGATGTGCAGGCTTGATATGTACGGCAACTTCCTCAAGTCTATTTTGATCCTGAGGTTTGCAGTTCACCAGGAAACAGACATGATGCCATATATCTTCTATAATTAATGCCTTTCAGCTTTCTTAAAATATTAATACTTGTCAAAAGGCAAGCTTTTATTTTAGTTTGGGCGAAGCACCACACGGCTTGATTTAGCTGAGCACTTTTCAGTTTTTGCTTGCTTGATTTTCACTTGCACATTTTGTTTAATCATTACATTTTGAATTCAGTTGTGCAAAGAATTAATCACTTGCTTCAATGTTCTGTTGATGTTTGTTTCTTTGCGTTTTATGTACATATGGCTTCCTTTTCCTTGTCTTTATTTTATTTTTTTTGTTTATTTGTGCCGACCCACTTTGTTTTCTTTCCAGTTTCATGTCATTGCCATAGCGATACTCACATGCACTTTGCTCGGCCGTCATTGGAGCATGTTGACAGGTAGGTGCAGCCTGAACGTTTGCGAATCGGTGAAGTCCTAAGTCCTGTCTGACATTACAGACGCTTTCATTTTGTTTATTCATCCTCATAGCAATTTGAATCCCTTTTGTTGTATTTTGCAAGAGCTGTCTCCACATTATCCTGATAGGCTGGATTTATATAAGAATTATTGATTAGAAATATAGATTATAAATGGAAGCTTTATTGCTTTGATGTTTGGGTAGCACAAGTAAGTAGCTAAGGTTTATATATGTAACATATCTTACAGGTAAAAGCACAAAATATTTAGAAAACAAAACATATAAAAGTGGGTCTCAAGAAGCCATATATGATAAAACCCACTATAAAATATTCAATAAACATCTGGGATCAGAGACAAAAGCCCGTGCAGAGCCATCGAAGTCTTAAAAAGTGAAGGCTAAAATTTTAAAATGAACTTTGAAAGTCGCTGCAAAAAGCCTATAGTGGGTATTTTGTTCTGTCTCTATGTATGGAAGTTAGAAACCTATCAACCTCATTCTTATTTAAATCCAAGAAAGTGTAAAGAGTTAAATGTGTAAAATGTAATCTCCTCTTCCAGGTTTGAGACAAGACTTTAAAGATTACAAATAGGAACCAAGACACAATGGATGAGTCAAAACTAACAACCAAGGTTTCCATAGTATGACTCTCCAGTTAAGCCCTGTTTGTCAAGGCGTTTCTTGATTACAGACTGGCAATATTTAGGGGCAATAATAAGACTTCCTGTCTCTTTAAATACAACTGTATTTTCAAGAAAGTGTTTAAAAAAACAAAAAAGCTAACATAAAGTCCATCTGAGGCTTTGTGTTTTTAGATTTTATATGTTTTACTGTAAAGCAGTTTGTGATTCCAACTGTGAAAAGTGATTTATGACTAAAGTTACTTACTTAATGATTCTTACAAGCAGTTGTAAACAGCTTGATTCTGGTCAGGGCATCCATCAAAAACGAAGGAAAGACGTGGTATTTAGCTCCTTTGATTAAAGGAGCAATAAAGCTGCTTATCGTCAGCATGACAGATATTAAAAACATAGAAAGCAAGTTTGTAAAATCCTGAAAAAAAAGCTTTGCTATTGGATTCATACAGCATAAGGGGTAAAAAACAAACTGCACGGACAAACTTGAAAACAAAGTTTTTCTTTGTTTAACATTATTCTCCTTGTTCTGTTTTTGCAAAGGCTCGAGGAGAGACCTCCAGCTCGCTGTGGTTTGGTAAAGGAGGGTCAGTACTTCCTACTTATTTCCTCTGTCATGTAAAATATTGTACACACAGATTTCATATGCAATCTTGACTAATATTATATCCAAAATATATAATTTTTAAAAAATGCTTCTATCATTAATGAAAACGATTTAATTTGTAAAAATGTGTCTATTTTTTAGATATAGATTTCTTTTTAAATTGCATCTTTTCTCTTTAATATTCCAAGTCTGGCTTCAGGTTCAACATTTTAAGCACCAGTATTTTACTATTTTCATTACCAATTATAAAATAACACTCAAACATACACAGGACATGTCTATGAGTGTGTTTTTGGTCTTTTAGCAATTTTGAATAAAAATTCAAACCAGTGAAAATGTAGCTGTTATGTTGGGTCTAGTTTAGTATTCAAACTACTGTTTTTGAAATGTTTGCAAAAATGAAAGCCTGTCCAAATTTTGCAAGAGAGAGTTGATCTAATTTAATACAGATAATAAAAATCAGCAAAATCTTCCTTTACCACACTGTGAAATTTAAAGCTAGCTTCAGTGTTGGATTGTTTCAGACAATAAATCCCAATCAGTTCAGGAAAAATATATCATATTCAAATGTTCAAAAGATTATTAAACAATGCAAAATGTATGGGATTTTGAAATGGAAACTGTGTAGGAATCTTTTATATATATTGCAAAGCTACTCCAGTTCTATCAGCCGGGCTATTTACACTGAAGGCGGATCTAGTTGTGAAAACTGTAGATGCCTTCTGAAGAATTAACTAGTAAGCCCAAAAAAAAGCAATCATATAAAGGAATGGAGAGCTGTGATTAGTATTTGAGAGGAGGAGGCTGGGGTAATTAAATTTTCCAGTTTAGTCCTTGAGAAGTCCTCATGTTGCATAGCATTAGAAGCAGTGATTAAAAATAGATACATTAGCTTCTCAGGCTCAAACACTATTTCGTGGCTACATTGTTTTTGTTGTTTTTGACCAGCTAGAAAGAGCTGTTACCCTGTTAATGAATATATATTGATGTGGCATTGTGTTTCTACAGAATGGGAGGTGCGCTCTATAGTATTGACAGCATGCCTGACCTTCGCAAGAGAAAAGCAATTCCTCTCGTCAGAGATCTGGTGAGAAACGACAATAAAGCAAACACACAAAGCACTACATACGCCACACTTGTATTGATTAAAATCTTGAGGCAGATGGTAATACATTTTTCTTAATATTTAAAGATTTTATATTTATATTTTATATATCTATATTTTACATACTTTATATATTTAAAGAAACAGGTTTTAATCAAAGATTTATTCACATTTAGTTATGTATTTGACATTGTGTCTTTTCACAAAATCCCAGAATCTGTTCAAGGATAATCCATCTTCGCACCACGATGCTGCTACACCCTGCCTTAGTGTTGCAATCGTGTATTAAAAGTGATGAGAAGTTTGCAACACATGCAGTATGTTTCTTAATAGTCAAAAACTTCAGTGCCAAGTGTCAGTTTTTCTTGATTTAATAGCCCAATAAGAAACTCTTATGTAGAGGAAAGGTTTAAAAAAATAGTTCCCTCCTCACCTCGCCAACTCTGAGCGTGTTGACTTTGTCCTGTTTAGAATAGTTATGGGGTAAAAGTAAATATTTTAATAATAGATTTTATGATACTCCATATAATGTTCAGTAACCTTAGTAACAAGTTTGTTGATTTTTTTTTCTCGTAACTCTCAGATTGTCAGTGTGCTGTTTGTTTTTAAGTGTGTCTTGCTTTATGATATTTGAACTCTGGGACTTTTTACAACAATACAAGGAGAGTTTTGTGAATATTATGATATTGAAATTATGCTCTTAACATCTGCCGTTGAAAAAAGAAAATAAAAACAAACAAACAATTATCTCCTTTTGTTTTTCTGTCTGTGTTTCATCATGGCCTGGGCTCATTAGGCTATGGTGAGTATTTATTTATCATTTAGCATCACCCAGAAAAACACAACAGTTGTAGATATTCAGATGTGAGTTTGTGTTATTTTGCCTCCAGTCTCTGGTGCAGAACTCCCGCAAAGCCGGAATCACCTCGGCCATGGCTTCAACCACTCTTGGCAATGAGGAGCTGGTGGGTTTTCTCTCCTCACAGCTGTTTGTCACAGTTCTCAAGATTTTCCAGTAAATTATCACTGCGGGAATAAAACTTGTCCTTTCCCCCCTCCCTCCCATCATTGTGCCTGCAGAAGAGCCACGTGTATAAAAAGACCCTGCAGGCTTTAATTTACCCCATCTCCTCCACCACTCCACATAACTTTGAAGTGTGGACCGCCACCACCCCCACATACTGCTACGAATGCGAGGGACTGCTGTGGGGGATTGCGCGGCAGGGCATGCGCTGCTCTGAGTGCGGCGTCAAATGCCACGAAAAGTGCCAGGATCTGCTTAATGCCGACTGTCTGCAGAGTAAGATCACACAGATATTTGCACATCAGCACACAAGTGTGCGCATCTTTAATTATGAGCATCCACCTTGTCCTCCACCCAAACTCTGCTTCCTTCTGCCAGATTGACATCCCATTATTCTTGTCCTCTATCCACTCTCACATTCTCCTCCCTCTTCCTTTCCAATTTATCTGCTGAGTAATGTGCTGTCACAACCCGGCCTCCTTTCTCCTCTCTCGTCTCCCCACAGACTTATCAAACTGTTTTTTTTTTTCTTCTAATTTTGCTCCACAACGAGAGACTTTTAAGCTGCTGCCTTGATTTTAGCGTCTTTTATGACGTGCTTAGTGAATTTCTCCTGGTTCCAAAGAGCTTGTTTTAAGATATGTTTCCCAAATTGTGCCACTATTTACAGCCACTCAATAATCAGATCTGGTGGTTAAGTGGGATAATTAGATGGTTTTGGTTTTGGAAGCGGCCAGAAGCTGCCAAAGACATTGAAATTTAATCTGTCCCTATTTAAACTCTTTCTTTAGAGAGAGTTATTGCTCTCTCTAAAGAGAGTTATTGCCTGGAAATATTGGATGAGGCTCTGTGCAAGAAATACTCACAATTGCAACTTGTCCTCCTGCGTTGCAACGCTTTTGCCACATCAGGAGCCGCGGAAAAGAGCTCCAAGCACGGCGCAGAGGACCGGACGCAGAACATCATAATGGTGCTGAAGGACCGCATGAAGATCAGGGAGAGGAACAAACCAGAGATCTTTGAGCTAATCCAAGAGGTGTTTGGATTGGACAAGACGACGCACAGCACGCACATGAAACAGATCAAACAGAGCGTGCTCGACGGGACCTCCAAGTGGTCGGCAAAGATTAGCATCACAGGTTTGTTTTAGACTCATTTGGTAAATAAAGTAACAGAAACCTGCATCTGTCTGAACAGGTGGTACGGGTTTTAAGTATTACCACAGTGTTTCAGTTGGATTTACGTCCAAACTTTCACCTAGCTATACTAACTGCAGTCACGTACTCACCAACCATTTAGGATCCAGCAACTACTATTATTACTACTACTACTTTAATTGTGGGGCATCAAAATATAGATGACTGAACCTGCATGCATGCCACACATGTCAGATTTTTAACTGTGAAAAAAATTCAACTTTATGTTTCCTTTTTGTTCCACTTGACAAATGTGCGATACTTTATGTTGGTTTCAGTTGTGTTATTGCCTTAGCGCTGATGTGGAAATCCACTAAAATGATACAGCAAAAAATCACCTGATTGTTGTTTTATAGTAAGACGTATCCTATACTGTCAGTGTGTTTAGCTGTGTCTTTATGGTCCCTTTCTTTAGTGGTTTGTGCCCAAGGTCTTCAGGCTAAAGACAAAACAGGCTCCAGTGACCCTTATGTAACCGTCCAAGTTGGAAAGACAAAGAAAAGGACCAAAACCATTTACGGCAACCTGAACCCGGTCTGGGAAGAGAGCTTTCACTTGTGAGCACTGCAGCGAACTATGACAGATTTAGGCATCATTCTATGCTCACTTTAAAAAGTATCGTTTTACTAGCATTTGAATTTAAGATTCCTAACTTCTGATGTTTGTGTTGCTTCGGTCTCGTCCAGCGAGTGCCACAACTCTTCCGACCGGATCAAGGTCCGCGTCTGGGACGAAGATGACGACATCAAGTCCCGCGTAAAACAGAGGTTCAAACGTGAGAGCGACGACTTCCTGGGTCAGACCATCATCGAAGTGCGCACTCTGAGCGGGGAGATGGACGTTTGGTACAACCTGGGTGAGTTACGCGCAATAACGCCGGGAGAAGATTAGAAACGGATGACAGGAGCAGTGAGTCACCAGGAGATAAGAGCCGGGAAAACATGTAGCCGAAGAGCTTGTCTGCTGTAGATCCAGGAGATTTCACCCTACTAATGAAGTGTGTGTATCTAATATTTATTTAACAGATAAGAGAACAGATAAGTCTGCCGTGTCGGGGGCCATCCGGATGCACATAAGTGTGGAAATCAAAGGAGAAGAGACTGTAGCTCCTTACCATGTCCAGTACACCTGTCTGCACGAGGTCAGAGGGACAGAGAAATAGCTTTGTTGTTTTAGCGACACCATTAAGCATGCAGCAGTAACATATTTTTTCACCAATACAACAGTTGCTACTCCTATTGTTAAAAAGAATATCTTCAGACATTAAAATGTAATTTATTTGTCTGCGTTCAGCACTTATTCCAGTACACCACTGAGGACCAAAATGGAGGCGTAGTAAAGATCCCAGAAGCCAAAGGCGACGATGCCTGGAAGGTGTACTTTGATGAAACTGCACAGGAGATCGTGGATGAGTTTGCCATGAGATACGGAGTAGAGTCCATCTACCAGGCCATGACGTCAGTACCTAAAGCTTATTCACACACTCAGCCACACGTTTAGTTTACTGGATATCTAAGAATAAAAAGGTGGGCAAAGAAGAGAAAATATTACTAAATGGCCTTATTACAATTTTTTCCCCAACAGCCACTTTGCCTGCTTATCGTCTAAGTACATGTGCCCAGGAGTGCCAGCTGTGATGAGCACCCTCCTTGCCAACATCAACGCCTACTACGCCCACACCACCCAGTCCTCCAACAATGTTTCTGCATCGGACAGATTCGCTGCATCAAACTTTGGCGTAAGTCCCAGAAGAAAAAAAAAACTGCTATGGGAGATATGTGATAAATGGACGATGGTGCTTTTAAAAACTCTTTAAGAAACAAGTAAATGTGATTCCTCTCATGGTCAACCACATGTACTATGCTGCTCTTGACTTGGTTAAACTATGTTTCATTATATTTTGGTTCATAAAACAGTCAGACTAACAGTCTCTCAAATATCAATTAGTCTAATAGCGTTAAAATGAAACAGAAAGGTGAGCTACTGACCTTTGCATTGAATAATCTCTGTAACATAGGAAGAAGCAAGGAAATTACAGTATATTTATCTGAATTCTCATTTATTTATTGTTTTTTAGTATTTTAAGTGTCTGGTAATCGACACTTAATTTAAAGATGGAAAAAAAATAACAAGAAGTGTATCAGTGGAACCCAGATCTACACCTATCTATTTACCAAAGATTAACAAAAAAATAAAAACTGAACAATTTCATCAAAAATAAAAATGATACATTACACTTTAAATCTACAGACTAGAGCTAAAACAGAAGATTCTTGATGAGGAAACTGGATTTTTTTTTTTTATCTAAAGAGCTTAAAGAGCCTATATTTATTAATACTTTATGAATGATTAAAGAACAGGGTTTTACAGTCTAATTTATAACCTTTTGTTTATTTCGAGTGAGAAAAAGGTGACGAAATCCGCCTTTAGAACCTGCCTTGACCTGTCAGCTCTCAACCCCTGAAGCAGCACCATCAAAACAGAGGCAGCCATAATTTGTGCTAATTCATCATCTCACTCTTTACACAAGTTTGTGGGTCTGCTCACGCTATTTCCGCCTTCAGACCGGCAGGCTGACTGTTCTGACCCGGGTCACCAGACGACTTGGGAGGGATTTCACTTTGGATCATTTGGAGAGCTAAAAAAGTACTAAGTAACCTTTAGCACCTGCCCATGACATTGAAGAAATAGAAAACCTTGAAAGAACTTGAAGCATCATGTATGATCCAAACAAGAATACTGTTTCCACAAACAAATTAGAAAAGTCCATCAGGTCTCTCTCTCTGACTCTGATGGGAAATTTTCTCTCTCAGTCTGGATTCAGCTACACTAGACGTTCGGTAGGTGGTGTCATGATGGAGCAGACTGAGTAATCACATGTGGCTTAGGATAACATCACATTAGACAGCTAAAGAAAAATCTGATTCCAGTACAGTTTCTACAACCACATTCTTTAGATTAAAAGAGACCAAAATGTCAAAAAGATTACACACTGGATATAACTCATTGCAAAAATAATTCTATTTTTAGATGCACAGTGATGCAGACTCTGATTCAATTTACAAATGTCAAAGCTCAGTTTCCTTGTTGTTAATTGAAACAACAATTTAATTTAGAGGAACATTAAAAAAAGCAGAAGTGAGAACAGCTGAAGTGCAGCCACTCAGAAAATTTATGAGAATCAAATCCGAGGTGTTCATGTGCACTGAAATGACGTGAGGCCTAATAAACCCAGGCTTTGTGCTTTCAGACGGTAACAGCTGCTCTGTTTTTTTTTTTCTCTGCAGAAAGAACGGTTTGTCAAACTGCTGGATCAGCTTCACAACTCCCTGAGGATCGACCTGTCCATGTATCGGGTACTTACTGCTGATTCTAATTTACACGCCGCTTTAAGCGGCCTCACGAGTGCAGTTGATTATCCGTCTCCCGCTGACCGCGTCTGCATGTGCTATTTTTAGGGATTCGTGTGTGTTTTTAGACTGTGATGAAAGCGTTGTGGATATTGATGCTGATGCTGCAGTTTCTTACGGCCTTTCTGTTTGTCTGCGCTACAAGAATAACTTCCCCGCCAGCAGTCCTGAAAGACTACAAGACCTTAAGTCTACTGTCGACCTGCTGACGAGCATCACATTTTTCAGGATGAAGGTGAGCACACACACACACACACATCTGAAAGTTGCTATTTTTGCATCTTTTGAAAATATCAGCAGATCACAGCAGATCGAATTTTTTTTTTTTAGAAATTAGTCTGGAGAGATATATTCTGAATCAGTATAACTTTACCAAACATGAATCTGGATCTCTACATGTCAATTGTTTCATTGAGCCTCTGGCTAAATCTACAGTGAGATAGCCTCCTGCTGAAGCGCTGTGAGTCTGACAGCTACTTTATGGCATTGTTTTGACTCCACCATATGGCTCTTCTTGTTTGTGTTCAGGTCCAGGAGCTGCAGAGTCCCCCCAGGGCAAGTCAGGTGGTGAAGGACTGTGTAAAAGCCTGTCTCAACTCTACCTACGAGTACATCTTCAACAACTGCCACGACCTGTACAACAGGGAATATCAGACAGACCCGGTGAGTTTATACATATGAAGCAGGTCCACGTTGCCCGGTCAGCGCTCATGCACATCTCTGTCCATGTTCTTCCCTTGTTGTCTTTATAAACTCCTCACGTGTGCCGCTTTTCTCCTTCATCTTTCTGTTTGCAGTCGAAAGCCGTCCCTCCAGATGAACAGGGTCCCAGCATCAAAAATCTGGACTTCTGGTCAAAACTCATCACACTGATTGTTTCCATAATAGAGGAAGATAAGAACTCTTACACTCCTTGCCTTAATCAGTGAGTGTGTTTTCATTTGCGTCTATTGTAGTTGTACTATGAAAAGTATTGTTAGATAGCAGCTTTATTGGAAACCGTTCACAACAGTGAACCCTCCCTAGTTTAGAAAGGAAACCAGTATATAAAAAAAGGACATTTATTTTAATATTTATGATGATTAATTTAAAGGAGCCCATGGGCTTTGTTTTAAGAAACAATGAGGATAATTGCAGCTTGTTTATTTCCTTATTCCTCAAGAGATTTTAGAGGTCTGTGGTTTCTAGAAAAAGTGCTGATGGATATAAATGAGCCTCTTGTTCAGTAACACAGCACCATTACTGGATTTCAAGATTAAAATAGACACAACTGCTTCATTTTTATAGGTTTCCCCAAGAACTCAATGTGGGTAAGATCAGTGCTGAAGTCATGTGGAACATGTTTGCACAAGATATGAAATACGCCATGGAAGGTAAGTTGTAAATATCATAGAATAGTATTTATCTCTTTGTTTCTTAAACCAAAGAAACAAAGATATGTTAATTATTAATTATACAGTGGCTTGCAAGTTACTTTGCCTCTGAAGTTTTTTGTCTTTTGTGATATAACAACCACTATCTTCAATGTATTTTATTGGGATTTTACCTAATAAACCAAGAGAAAGTTGCACATAATTGGGAAGTGAAAGGAACGTTTTAAAACATTTTAATGCATTATAATAAAAATCTGAAAGATGCGGCGTAAATTTGCGCTTCAAGTGTTAATGCAAATCTTTTGGGTTACATTTCAGATTTACCCGTTTAAACTGGAATTTTCTTCTGGGAGACTTTCTTTCACTTTTGCCAGGTCATTACTGTAAATATGAATTTGTTTTTAATAACTCACCTGGTTAAATAAGTAAAAGCCTTGAAATAAAACATCTTTTGGGTTTCTTCTTGACTCGCTTCCATTAATGCCAGACAAGTAATAGTCAAATTGACAGATTTTTCCGTGTGAGTTGTAGATCTCTGCAGCTCCTTCAGAGTCACGTATTTACTAATTTGTTGAATTTTGAAAGCAATTAATGGTCATGGGTTTTGTTTAGCAGTATCAAATTAAGGATACTATTCATATTTCATCCATCCATCCATTATCATACATTATTGTACCTACTGGGGTCGCAAGGGTGCTGGTGCCTATCTCCAGGGATCCTATTCATATGTTATTTATAAAAATATTGAATAACATTTTACATCTTTCTTCCATTTCACAGTTGTGCACTGTTTTATCACACAAAATCCCTATAAAGCACATTGACGTTTGACTGTAGCAGCAGAATGTGTAAGAAAAAGCCAGCGGGGTGTAAATACTTTTACAAGACAATGTTTGTGTGAAAAGAAACAAAGCAAGGTGTGGGCTTCTCCTTATTCTGTCCTCCTGTGTGATATTCAGAGCATGAGAAGAACCGCTTGTGTAAAAGTGCAGACTACATGAATTTGCACTTCAAGGTGAAGTGGCTTTATAACGAGTACTGCAAGGAGTTGCCCACTTTCCAGAAGCACGTACCCGAATATCCAGCGTGAGTGTTTTCTATGTCGCAAGACACCTCTCCGGTCCTATTTGCCACCCTGACGGGAAGATTTATGTTGCACCCGTTTGCTCTTCGCTGTGCAGCTGGTTCGAGCCGTTCGTCGTCATGTGGTTGGACGAAAACGAGGAAGTTTCCAGAGATTTTCTCCACGGCGCACTGGAGAGAGACAAGAAAGATGGGGTAAGTGTTTCCCCTTAAAGAAACACGATGCAATGAAATTTCTAGTTAATCAAACTCTAGTTTGTTTGTATAGAAAGTACGGTTTGTTTGGGGAGGTGTGAATCGAACTCTGATGCAGACCAAAACAGGGAACTCTGGTCCGCTTAAAAACCTAGGTCTCTACACGGTTACGGTGAGCTTTGGCGTGAATAAACTTAATATGTGGAGGCAAGTGGACCTCAGACAGGTCCATAAACAGGAAGCGAACTATAGGGAATTCTGGGTAAATACAAAACAAAAACTCACGCTAGAGAGAAGTGACTCGTGGTCTTTTAACTAAAGAGACTAAAGAGAAATCCTACAACCGGTAAACTCCATTTTTGATTATATATTGTGTTGAAGGAAGATGCGCTGAGCGTCTTCTTCTGAGGTTTCCATGTTGTTTCCTTCAGGGGAGGGGAACAGGTGGATTTGGTTTGTGTGACAACAAGCTGCACCAGCTGAAAATGTAACAATTGTTGCAACTTTGGTCCAAAATCGAACCCAGTCTACCAGTGAAAACACCCTATAATTCACATTTAAAAGCCCAGGCAAGTATCGGAAAGTAATATGTAAGTAATTTAAATTGAATTCTGCTGAGGCAGCAACTTGGATGTGATCTCCAAGATAAGTTCCCCTAAAAGTAAGTAAAGTAAAATATTCATGGTTTTCTCTTATGCAAATTCGATTCTGCTACTCCGCACATTCCAAGCTGTGAGCAACAGATTGGAGGCCTCAAGGCAATCGATGATGACTCGATAGCAAAAGCTTGTGGAAAACACTTCACCGTGGAACTCATCAGATGTTCCAGCGCCGGTTAGTGTAAACACACACGTACGATGCAATGGCTCTCGCTCGCCGTCTCACACCTACGTACCCGCACAGCAAGAAGATCGATATGACGCAGCTGAAGAGTCTCCCACATCATATGTCATAGATCCTTTGGGTCCAATTACCGTTACCCAAGGCAGCTTCTGCTTTCCTGCGTCAGTGAGATGGTGGTCCCTGGGCTCAGTCGCGTACCATAACGCTATTCAGCTCTGGGCTAATGGCTGGGCTGCTAATGAGGGCACTTTTCCTGATCATAGCCCTTTGATTACCCACCCATCCCCTCCGTTTCCAAACGCTTTCAGAGAAACCGACCCACAAGTGTTTTGATTCCAGTCACAGCCAGCCGAGCAGGACGTAGTTTCATCATTGTTCCTGCGCTGGATGGAGGCCCTCGTGGGAAATAAAACCTCTCACTTATAGTGTTGGGAAAACTCAGATGTTACTGCTGATAGCATCCGCATCGCAAAGCAACTCCTTTAACGTTTCCCTCCAGTCCACCACCAACCTACGCCTCTTGATCTCCAGTTCCAGGTCACGTCGGAGCACGCTTTGTTCTCCTGTTCGGTGGTGGACGTGTTCTCCCAGCTCAATCAGAGCTTTGAAATCATTCGCAAGTTGGAATGTCCCGACCCTCAGATTGTCGGCAACTACATGAAGAGATTCGCCAAGGTGACTTTCTTCTCTATATCTGCTCTTTCTGAACGTCTCTGTCTCAGTTTTTAATGTACCATGACTTCATGTCGTTTCCTTCTCCTAGACTATCGGCAACGTCCTGCTTTCTTATGCGGACATCATAGCGAAGGACTTTCCAAATCATGTCAAGAAAGAGAAAGTCGTAAGTAATATCAAAATTTGGAAAAGACATAAATATATAGATATCTGATGGAAGTTTGTGAAATCGTAGCTGTATTTTTAAGATGTTTGTGGTCACGTTAATTGATTTAGGTACATTAAACCACTCTTCATTTCAAGTGCTGAGACTTAGCAGAGTGAATTAGGGCCGCTGTGTAATTAGCTCCAAGTGG
The DNA here is from genome assembly GCF_051168715.1 of Poecilia mexicana. Classification (NCBI taxonomy): domain Eukaryota; kingdom Metazoa; phylum Chordata; class Actinopteri; order Cyprinodontiformes; family Poeciliidae; genus Poecilia; species Poecilia mexicana. Next base: position 18,448,798 of record NW_028263386.1, on the reverse strand, counting down.
TATACACTTGGAGGGGAAAGTACACTACACTCCCACAGAGACCAGAACCCCCCAAGAGAAGCAGTAATTACAGAAACCGCAGCTTCTTCTGCCCCAAGACACTATGCGGTTTTGCAAAAGAAGCATTTAGACGACCGTTAAAGGGACCTCAGCATGATTGATTTCAGCACATAGGTAGGAGCAGATGTGGAAATGGAAAAAAGAAACTATGGAAGAGAAGTAAGAGATGTGCATGTGTGTGTGTGTGTGTGTGTGTGTTTAGCTCTATGTGTGATGGTTTTCTTTTTTCCCTCCTTTCAGCCATGTATCATAATCAATAACATCCAGCAGCTTCGGGTTCAGCTGGAGAAGATGTTTGAAGCCATGGGAGGGAAAGATGTAAGTTTTCCATCTACAGTTTCTTGCAGAAGTTTTCAATCCTGTTGAACTTTCCCACATTTTAACCACATTACAACCAAAAAATATTTTTTTATTTCTTTTAATTTATAGGTATTTCATGTGCTAGACCAACACATTACTGAGGAATTAATAGATAGTCATACATGGTTTTAAATTTCTTTACATTTCTTTACAAATAAATATCTGCTCCTTTACTGGGATACCCCTAAACAAAATCCAGTTTAAACAATTGCCCTCAGAAGTCACATAATCTACCCGTGTGTCAATTAATCTCAGCATAATACAGAGATCTATGGGTTACTACAAACTCAGAGTCTCAAAGTTCTGCAGAGACCCGCAAACGAGCCATTATTTGATCCAGGTATATTAAAACAGAGAAGGACTTCAGCCCTCACTTTGGACACCCCTGAACTATTTGAAGTCCCATCCATTCCTTTACTTCCACATCACAATCATCCACTACTATGTGTTGGTCGATTATACCAAAACCCTAATAAATACCCTGAAGTTTCTGGTTGTAATGTGACAAAATCAAAAATGTTTCAGAGATATGAATTCTTCTGCTAGGCACTCCGTACGCGTTTTCCTGTAAATGACATCCATATTGAACTTCTGTGTCTTTGCTGAAGCTCAACCTGGAGGCGAGTGACTTCCTGAAGGAGCTCCAGAACAAACTCAACAGCGTCATGGACGACCTCAGCCGTATCTTTGCTGTCAGGTGGGTATTTCTGCTTCTTTCTACATAAAACCAGCCACAAATGTTTTTTATGCCACCAACTTCAAAGTCTGTGCTCATGTTTTGTTTTGTTTTTTATATTCCCATGGTGTCGTGATAGCTTCCAGCCCCAGATTGAAGATAACGTGAGGCAGATGGGGGACATCCTAGCCCAGGTCAAAGGTCAGACCGTCCCTGCAAATGGAAGTGTGGTTCAGGAGGCTGACAACGTCCTGCAACCAATCATGGACTTCCTGGACAGCAAGTGAGCAAGACTGGATTTTACTGTTTTAAACAAATAGGAGGTTCCAACTACTTAGGCAAAAGCTTTATGTTCAATCTAATATTTTTCATCTTAAAGAAGATAATAAAAACACTCCGTTCATTGATATACAAGATGATATATCTCAGAGGATGCCACATCTATAGCTTTCCAAAATTATTTAAAATGTTAACTTATCAGTCTGTGATCAATAACAGCAGGGTAAAGGGCTCACTTTCAGGAATTTTTTTTATTTGTTGACTTTATAACATTAAGTTACAACTTGCCATTCTGAAAGGAAAATTAATCTTTGCTGACTGTTTCCAGGATGGGTTTCTGAGTTCAGGCAGTGATTTTGACAACAGAGTGATGTGTATTTTTTTTTACACAGTGCTGCCTCGGGGCACAATGTTCAATCATACATTGTTGATTGTCAGCCTTTTTTCTACTGTCTACTGAGATCTTCCAGCACTCATTCTGTGTAATCTCTTCCGTTATGTAAGATTTTATTTTTGTAGCAGTAGGAAGGGTTTTCATATCAGTGCTTTCTCGTTTTATTAATACACCAAACCCTTTTCCCAGCTTGTTTCCTCAGACGTGCGACAAGAATAGAAATACAGATCTCTGACGTGTTTTGCTCCAGTGAGTTGACAGATTGTGTGTTGTTGTGTTTTAGCTTGTCGCTGTTTGCAAAGATCTGTGAGAAGACGGTCCTGAAGAGAGTGCTGAAGGAACTGTGGAAACTTGTGATGAACACGATGGAAAAAACTATTGTGCTTCCAACACTTACAGACCAGACGGTATGTAAGAAACACACACTCACCTATGTCTTTTTATCTTCACCAGGACTTTGCATTGCCTTCCATTTATTTTTCATTTATTTCAATAGCCTAACCCTAACGCTAAACCTGACCTAAACTCGATTCTCACTTCAGTCTTAAACCTAACCACGAAGCAAAAACAAACATCTCTGTGGGAATAGTGGGTCCTCATAACATAGTATTCATTGGAGAAATGGGCCATAAAATCTATGAAATACAACGCCACACACACAAATAAAATACTTTCATCCATTTTCCGTCTTGATGCTCTGTACATCTTAAATTCAATGGCTCTGTCAGTAAATATTCAACTATAATTTTACGGTAACCTATCTCTCCCGCCATTTTCTCATTTTGCTTCTATTCTCCTTCCTCTTAGGTCATTATAAGTATGTGTGAATAGCTTTTAAACACATGAAGGAATACTGCCTTTAACATGAACCTTCTACCTGCATGTGTAATTTCTGTCACCGTTGGCAACCACTCTCATCTTTTCTCTCACTGTTGTCTTCCTCTCTTTTCAGGGAACCCAGATGATCTTCAATGCTGCTAAGGAGTTGGGTCAGCTCTCCAAACTCAAGGTAACTCATGCAGATGGCAGCAAAACCAGTGAAATACCAGTGAAGTTTTTATATTAACGTATATATTAACTCTTTTGCCATTTTTGTCTTGCAGGAGCACATGGGCCGGGAGGAGGCCAAAGCTCTGACTCCCAAACAGTGTGCAGTCATAGAGCTGGCACTAGATACTATAAAGGTATGACATTCACATCAGCTTTGCTGCAGTTTGGTCAGTCCTCTTGTTATCTGCTGAGGTCAGATTGGATTCAGTTTCCTTTTTAACCAGTTCTTTATGAACTGATCTTTCTATCGTCGATACCTGCTATTGTTCTGAAAAAGTTGGGTGCAAAATGACGAAGACGTAAATAAGATGAAATAACCACCACTTTTACAAATAATGCCATTTCCATCAAGGGGACCTCCAGAAAAAAATAGAGTATGTATAAATGTGAATAAATAAATAGATTTAAAATAGAGAAATAAACAAATACTAATAAGCTGCAGGGATTTTGAATTAAAATAACTAAATAAAAATAATTCAACTTGTTGGGTGGGACAACATTTTCAGAGCTAATGACTTAAAAAACAGATTTATGTAACAGTGACTTTAGTCTGAGTCTTAAAACCCTTATAACAGTTTATTAAAAAAGCCTTTTTTGTGACAATACATTATGACTATGTCTTTTCACTTTAAACAAACCAAATAGAAGTGAGTCCTGGGACATGAGACTCTCATTGTGAGTTTTTGAGGCGTATCACCTGCATGTCTGTCTCAGTGCTCAGGAACTGCAGCATCAGCTCTCGCTGCATGTCAGATCTCTGTCTCCTTTGATGGATCTTTTTCTCCACAAAACACAAGAGTCCCACAGAATGACATTTTCTCTGTGACACATGCTGAGCATTGATTTTTAGAGCCGAGTATATTCCCTCCCCCCTCCTGCACTACAAATCCCCTCAACATAGACCCCCTCTCTGTGTGTCGAAGCTTCCTCATTTGCAAAGGAGGCTCCGGGCTTTCCTCTCCTGCTTGTTTGTGTCTTTTCAGACATTGTCTGTCTTCAACTCAGCAACACACACCCAGCTCCTCAGCAGCGGAGAGGCACGGCTGATTTGCATATTAATGCATTCAATATTACTGACTGCAGAAAAAGAATTACATCTAACAGCTTTTAGACCCCAAACTGATGTCAAGAAGCAGCTGCTGCAAAAGGCCTCCTTCTGCGTCTTATCACCTTGCCACAAACTGAGCATGGTAGACTGTCATGTCACTAAAATGACAGTCTCCCAGCGGGAAAGCCCGTCTATACCTCCACAAAAGAATGCAGCTTTTTGCAGAAAGGTGCAATAACATACACAATTCAATAATGTAAAGCGTATTAGGTTGCTATTTGATTAGTTTTAGTTAGTTTTTATTCCAAAGTCTGGACATAGCAAAAATGTTAGATCAGTTGTAAACAAAACAAAAGTTATTTACATGGTTTGCTATCTATAACTATATCTATATCTAGTACAGAGTGAACTTTCCTCAGTTCATAACCCTCCTGCACACTACAACACACGTTCCTTCTCTCTGCAGCTCATGTTGCCTTGGATGTCATTTTATCCTGTCCAGTAACGTGTGTGTGTGCGTGTGTGTGTGTGTGTCATATGTGTTAACCAGCAATATTTCCATGCGGGCGGCGTTGGCCTGAAGAAGACGTTCCTAGAGAAGAGTCCCGATTTGCAGTCTCTGCGCTACGCCTTGTCCCTGTACACGCAGGCCACTGACAAGCTCATCAGGAAGTTTGTCCTCTCCCAGCATGCTCAGGGTACGACTTCAGAGAGCGACAACTCTCACACAGACACACACGTAGACATTTTGGCAGAGAGAATAGCTCGCCATCAGTTTCTTCTAAAGACACTTTGAACTGCTGTCAAACAGCTCTGTTGCTTTAAGGAGTGAAAACGGATTGCTTACAGTGACGTGGAAAATAATTTATTATGCAAAATCCTGCTTGCTACATTTGTCTTTTACTGATTTTCGCCCAACTGATAAATAGTTCAAAAATATCCTTTAAGGATTCCTAACATGTTTGGATCTGCTTTATTAACAATCATGTGTGTGTGTTTGCTGATCCTTTTACTACTGTTACTCTTTACAATCTTATCTTTCCTTCCTTTCTCCCTTCAGTCCATGGAGGGAAGGGAATCCGATATACTACAAATGAAGACACCCCACCAGAGAAAGGTAGTGTTTAATCCAAACGTATTTTCACACTCTAACTGTGATCTAACGGTTAAGCTGGTCAGTCCCGTCGAAGCATAAATATATGTTTACACTTCCTAGCAAAAGTATTCACAACACCACCTGTTTGTAACTTAATCTCAGCATAAATCCCGTTGTTCTGTGAAGACATTTGAGGTTTTTCTAGAGAACACTAGTGAACAAACAGCATCATGAAGATCAAGGCACACACAGAGGAAAGTTGTGGAAAAGTTTAAAGCAGGATTAAGTCATAAAACACCAACACAAGCGTTGGGCATCTCATAGGCAACATGTGGTCGTCCGCTTAAACTGACACCTCCAAGAACAAGAGTTGTAATATTTAAAGGAATGTGTGAGGACTTGCAAATTGTTCTTCTCAGATACTCTCCAGCTAATTTGATTGAGGCTGAGCTCTTTTGAAAAGAACAATGGACAAAAACAAAACCTTCAGACTGTAGATGTCCAAATCTGGTTGAGACATACCACAAAAGACGTGCAGCTGTCGTTGCAGTGAATGGTGGCTATGAAAACGAGGGCTGAATGCAACAACATGCCACACTTTTTAGATTTTTATTTGTTAAAATCTGGAAAGCTGTCAATTCCTTCTACTTCACAATCATATGTCACTTCACTGTGTTGGCCTATTGTGAAAATCTCAGCAAAACCCAGTAAAGTTTTAGGTCATTGCATGACAAAAAGCAAGACATTGTGTTTAAGACTGTATTTGTAGAGCAACCCCCTCACACTTCTGTTTAAAATAGATATGTTGTTCGGTTCCTTTTGCAGCCTCTGGAGTGGACGCGGTCGGTGAGGTGGTCATGGGCGTGGACATTTTGCCGCAGCCGAACGGAGAGCACAAGATCAGTGTCAAAGGTTAGAGGCTGTTGCCGCGTCCTGTGTCATGTGAGTCACGTTCTCTTTTGGTGCTTTTCCTTCTTTGCTCACTTCATGTTTCCGTCCAGTGGTGGCTGCCAATGACCTGAAATGGAAAGCACAGGGTTTCAGGCCTTTTGTGGAAGTCTACATTATTGGGCCTCACCTCAGTGACAAGAAGAGGAAATTTGCCACCAAGTCCAAGAACAACAGCTGGTCGCCAAAGTTCAACGAGAGCTACCAGTAGTGAGTGTCCACTGGCTTTCATCATCTTGCTTTGGCCAGACACTGAAAAAAAACCAAACACAAAATCTAACTTAGTATTATTGGTAAATGTTCTGGTGGAAATATCTTAGGGCACTTGAGACAAAACTAACTGGGAGATTATTTAACTTATAGCTAGTACTTTTTCATCAATATTAAGGAATTATTGACTTGAATTAAGCTCCTATTTCTTGCTATAAAGTTACTGGTAGGTTAGTTTGAAACCACGTCAAAAATACTTGGTAATATTTTGTGTTTTTGCAGTGCAGATGAATGACGATGTGTGGCTGAAAATGTTGAGCGTGTTTGATGTGTTTCAGTTCGCTCGGCACCGAAGTGGGACCGGAGAGCTACGAGCTGCAGGTGTGTGTGAAGGACTACTGCTTCGCCAGGGAAGACCGCACCGTGGGAATGGCCGTGCTGCAGGTGAAGGACATAGCAAACAAGGGCAGCGTCACCTGCTGGCTGCCGCTGGGACGACGGGTCCACATGGATGAGACGGGCTTGACGGTGCTGCGCATCCTCTCTCAGCGCAACAACGACGACGTGGCCAAAGAATTCGTAAAGCTCAAGTCCGACCAGCGTTCAGCAGAAGAGGGCCGCAGCTGAGGCGGAAGAGAGCGACCACAAAAAAACAACAACAAAAAAAAACGTGTGCACAAAAACACCAGAAGCATACCCGACGAGGCATCGTGTTACGCACACATAACACCCCGCGCCTACATAGAAAACCACGTGCAATATACAAGCACACATGTGAAACTGCTCTATTGTACATATATCTGCATACATTATGCAACATCTAGATTGTAAGGTTATCAATGCAAACACGGGGGAGTGAGTTTATATAAAAAAAACAAAGATTTTATTTAATTTTGAATATTTCTGCATCTGCACTAAGCTCTACGTTTGCCGTTTCTTAATCTCCCCGACACTCTTTCTGCTACATCACACCATTTCATATGCTGTACAATTAGTTGTGATGAAAAGCACCGCAGAACCGACAACTAAACTATGTGAATAGTTTGTCCTACTTTGCACTTTTCCTTCTCTGCATCTTTAGGAGAGCCGTCCTCGTCATTAACTCCGTCTCTCTGCCCGTCTGTTTGCTCGTATGTCTGATTGTGTTGTTCGCCATCCCCCCCTCCCGCCCCGCCATCCGTGCCGTTCGCTCTCCGCAGTCTTCCTAAAGTACGATGTGGTATGTGAGACGTTTCTGCCGAATAAAACCCCCCCACTCCCCCCAAAAAAAGAAGAAAACACAAATCAGTGTCGAGGGGCGACATGTTTCTTAGTCTTTACCGTAATGTATTAACGTCCTGCATGTTGACCCCAGAAACACTGTGACTCACCTCTCTATAACCGCAGCCCGCCTCCCCCCAGTCCTCCGATGTGCTATCTGTTTTGAGCACAGTGCATATGACCCTGAAACAGCAAAGGCTTTGACTAATGCTCATTGTTGCAGAGAGGACAGGGAAACGGTTCTGTGCCGGAGCTGTGATGCGTCGAGTGAAGCAGAGGTTGTGGCCAGAAAGCGCATCACCTTAAACGAGCAATACCCCAGACCCCCCCCCCCCCCGCCCCCCCCCGGCGCCCCCGAGTGCACATTATCCCCCTCCTAAAAAAAAAAAGAAAAAAAAGGGCTATAAGATCTGTGGACTGGATTGTCATTTTCACTAAAACATACTGTCAGTGCTTCTTTTGGCCAACTGAACACAAGATTAATCTCAGCTGCAGAACCTTGCATAGGTATTTATACACATTGAACTTTTTAGTATTTTTTTTATTCACCCACAATATTTAATGTATTTTATTACAATTTGATGTCACAGATCAACACAAGTTAGCGAATAACTGTAAAACTGGAAAGAGATGGAAATGAGTTTTCTGCAAAGACGTTTTGAAACCATGTATCCTCTTTTCCTCCCACCTTACAATTCTTGCAAACTTTTTTTTTTGTTGGTCCATCCTCCCGATGAATACCAAGGAGTTTGAGAATGCAAAGTGACAAAATGCAAACATTTTCAAGAGGTTTAAATAGTTTTGCAAGGCGCAGTAGCTGCAGCAGGAAACTGCTTCGTAACACCATCCAATAAGGCAATACTAGTTTATGTATCCATAAAAGCACGAGAGCAAACCCTCTGTTCACACTGCTGTGTCTTCTCTTCATGTGTACATGCATGTGTGTGAAAGCGTTAGTGTCTGTCCGGGCGGATTGTCACTCCTACTATATGGGCTCTCTGATAGTGAGCAATATCTACACGCCCAAACTGTATGTGCTGTCAATGTTAGAAAACTACAAGAGCACCAAGAGCACTATCCACATCAAAGGAATGGGAAACTTATGATCACATCTTTTTTGTAAATCACTGGGATATTTTCTTTACGGACTCATAAATTCCCATTCCTGATGGAAGTGTATAATCTTTTTTTTTTTTTACATTCTTGCCTAAGGAAAGTGTCTTGATTTTGCATTTTTCTTTAGGAACAGTACATCTCCAAGAACCAGAGCTCTTTAAAAAAAAAGAATGAAGCCATTAAAGTCACCGCCAAGCATTTATAAAGTTCATTATTTTAAGTCATAATGGTTGACAAACCGTTACCTTTTCTTGCAAAAAAAGAAAAAAAAAAAGATAAAGCAGACACTCATAGCCATAATCAAGCTCGTCTTGCAGTCTCTTTGTATCTCTAAATGTCAGTGACAGTGACTAAAGCCACCCACACATTGGCCTGTTACGTGTTGTCTTTACTTTGAGGCTAAAATCGACCAAAAATAAACCCTGTGAATGTCACTTGTCCTCAGCAGAAGCGTTTTCTCTCTGCTCTTGTGAAATCGAAAACCGTGACTTGCTTGGAGACACCGACTCATGCCTTTGATTTAAGCCAACCGATTCCACTTGACTCATAAGAATACAAACACCCCACTGGGTTTCTCTGTGAATCTTTGGCAACGCTTTAAGGAGAACTCCACTGATTTTTACACATCATAAACCTTTCCTGATTACCATATGAGAAAATGTGTTACATCCTTTGGGATTTTCAAAGTGAGGTGCTGATGGTTTGCGACATAAATCCAGATTATTTGGATTTGTGTAGGCTAAAACTAACGGCTAATCCAAAAGAGACTAAGACCGAAGCCCGCTTCTACCTTCTTGAAATAACGTCGTACTGCCTTTAGCAAACAATATTTATCGAACCTTAAAGCCTTTTTTATGTGGGGATTGGTTGTTTGCAACACAAGAAGTGGAGGTAAGAGAAGATTCACCAGGAATCATCTTCCTATGTGAAACGTGCCAAGAACTAAATACGTTATGTAAATTATTTCTACTCAAAGTACCTGTTTAATATCCCCATTTTTCCTAGGTTCCCATGATGCATTGCAAGAATTTTCTTACTGGTTCTCAGACCATTGTTCTAACATGGAAGCAAATGGTTTCTCACAGAAAAACAAAAAAAGTAAAGACCGGGGAGAATGACATGAAGCAATGGAAAAATGTAGCGTCCACATTCGTATTGCTTCCTTCTCCATGGTAATCCAAAGGAAAATAATACACAGTTGAAAAGAATAATCATGTTTCGCTTTGAGTGCATGTTTAACACACACCTACTGAAGGCAATGGTGATTATAGGTGCAGCTGCAAACAAACAGTTGGCATGTTTAGTTAAAGAGTCAAGAAGTTTAGCAAAAATGTAAACTGGTAAAAAAAAAAAAAAAAAAAATTAAAATTCTCCTCACTGCCTACAAATGGCTTCTGGTGGCTTACTGGACTTTGCAAACATAACCTCACAGCCAACAGGACAAAGGTGGATTAAAGTGAAGCGTTAAAAAAATAAATCAGACATATTCCAATGTTTAAGTGAACGCTATTTCATAGATGTTTTACATTGTTTTATGTCTTCATATGCGTTTCACTAAGGAAGATCCACGGTGGTGCACCGCCTCCTACCTCCATTTCCTGTTTGTTTCCCTTTGTAAATAACTTCCCCATCCAAATGTGGTGACAGTTTAAATCTTTGAGAAATAGGATACATAAGTATGAGCCACATTTTGAGACTATAGTTGTTTTAGAAAGGTAGAAGTTGCTTTAGAAAAACTATTCTTATTGGAATAGCCGTTAGCTTTCCTCTCCATTTATGCTACACGATAAAACTATCACTTATTTACTGCAGTGACCTCTTACGTTTTAACACAACCTCACCTAAAAAATTCTGAACCTTTACTGTAGAGTTAGATTTTTTATTTATTTTTTTACCTCATCTTCCAGAATTTCTAACATTAGTCAAACTAAATTGTTGACTAAATCATTGCTTTGTTAGTCATGGGAGAAAAAAAAAAGAACCACAAATGATATCTCTGCTCTGCTACATCAGCTTGAATCATTTTTATTAATTTCTTTTCCTGTTTTCACAGCAGAAGACAAAACTAAAGTGCAGTGATAAATCGGTGGAGTGCTCCTTCAGGAGTCCCAGCAGGTTGCACTGTTGTCATGTGTCGTGTGTGTGATCTCAGGGCTCAAGACAAAACCTTTTTTCAGTCTGGATCTGAAAAACCAACAGCAGCAGCAACGGGCCTTCTCGGCTGACATGCAGACGACTCCTGCACACCCACACTCACAGACGACACACACACCTGCACACCGATCTCAGCTCAAGCACAAAAATGGGCACGTGAGACGACGACACATGCATGCATGCATGCATGCACGCCGACACAACTCTGTGGAGACCAATGATGCCCACCCTGTGAATAAAGTCAACTGAAATTGCATGATGGGAAACTTAATTGTGCCAGCACGTGTCTCTTTGATGTTATTTGACCTTTTTTTTTTTTTATTTTTGCTTACTGACTTGGTCTTACTTTCCCAAGCTGTGTAATAAGCCATCTGTGTTTTGTTTTTCAAAGAAAAAAAAATGAAATCATGTTTTCAATTTGAATGTAGTGTGAACACAGAACTCGCATGAGAGAATTATTTTCTACTGAGGATGTTTGTAATTTATCGTTATTGTTTAAATGAGGACGAAGCGGAGCTGGAATGCAGCCTGATTGTGATCTGCTTCCTATTAAAAGGATGTTTTTGTGTCACAAACTAAATGTCTCCCTGTGCCTTTACTTTAAAGCTTTTTTTTTTATGATTTTACATCTCTAAAGTGAATGGTGAGGGAATGCTAAATGCTGCTTCCCAGGTAAAATCTGTTCAAGTCAGAGAAAGTAACTCCATATTCATATTAAAATACATCTTTTAAAATTATTTAATAAGAGTTCCCTGTCATCGAATTGAAATACTAAGTTAAATTACCTTTTTACACGAGTCATATTTCTTAAGCTTCAGCCATATCTTAATGCTAATGAAGTGCTTCTGCAGACTACACACCCCTCCATTACACAGGCTTTGGTTTGGCTGCAGCTGTGCGTCTGCTGCCACCGTGTGCTTAAAGCTGCAGCTCGACGCTGGCGCGCCTCCGCCCAACCGGCCCACGTAGAAATAAAGACAAGAGACGCGAGCTGGTATTTTTACAGTAAAAAAATGAAACCAAAAAACAAGACTTTATTAAAGAAGCATAAAAAATAAAACTCTTGATACATTTCTCATAACCGTTAAGTCAGCTCAAATTATACGATTATACAATTTCTCCGGCTCACGGTTAAAAGGTCCATAAACTTTCAAATAAAATATATTTCAATTTTAAAATTTCTTCAATAATTTTTCTCATTTTGTTATAAATTGCCTATATGTAGTACACAGGAAATAAAGGAAAACAAAACAAAACAAAAAAAAGTGGAAAATAAAAAATAAAATTTTTTGAAGTAATAAAAAGGGTCACATTATTGTCTGGGATATTTAGGTATGCAAATAAAATCGTAAAAAATAAAACATGTAAAAACTTTTTTTTGTTTTTCATCTTAAAAATTATTAGCTAATGCCGGGTGGCTTTGAAGACATGCAGATGGTTAACTTACAAATAATGATACATGTTCTTTAGAAACTACACTTATCTTCAATTAAGTCCTTTTTGCTTTTGAAAAACAAGATCCTGTTGATTGTATCCAGGGTATTTACACACACAGGTTAGGCCTGAAACCTAGTTCGCCGACGGTTTAAACGTTTTGGTTCTGCATACAAAGAAAATTAAAGCAAAAATAGGAGAGAGCAGGGGGCTCGAGGGGAGTCCGTTACCCCCTTCCCTGGCACGGCTCTCTTAGCATCCCCCCTCTAATCACACACAAAAAAAGGTCAGAGGTCACTGACTAGCATGCCTCAGGAAACCCTGTTTTCAAACCTTAAAGGAAGGAATTGGGGGATGGGGATACAATTACCTAAAAAAAAAAAAAGAAAAGGAAAAAAAAGAGAAAAAAAACAGTAAAAAGTCAATCTGAAAATAAAAAATTTGTACCTTTTTAACATTTAAAATTACTGTACATCAACCCTAACATTTGCTCGTTGGCCAAAAAAACAACAACAACAAAACAAAACAAACCTCGAAGATTTAACATGAAAGCCCATCTGGCAGAATACAACAATTTATTCTTCAACACGTCAGCCTGGACAGTTTCAAAGGAAGGGCCTCAACAGACTCGCACCAGTCATCACAGATGTGCTCATTCAGACAGCCCGGCATCTGGTCCCAGTTTGAAGACGCGAAACAACAGCAACGGATCCGACAGGAAGGTCGGGAAAAGGAGCGGGGGGGGGGGGGTGGGGGGGGGCTTGTTTTCGGTCGGAACGCAACGAGAACGAGCGCGGCAGAACTGTCGGGTCTACGGTGCACCCAGGAGGGGGGCATCGGGGTGGTGGTGGTTGTTCTGAGAAGTAAATGGCGGCCCCTCGCTATAACGAGCGGGTTTGTTCGTCTCTGAGACTCAGTAGGGAGTTGCACCAAAAGCACCATGGATGAGTCTTTGTAGAGACTTAGCAGGTTCCGGCTCCCGGGTTGCATTTTCTCCTACAGTTAAACAAACAAACAAAAAAAAACAAAACAAAAAAAACCAAACGTATATATAAATGTGAATGCGAACCTTTCGAAAAGCAGCAAAGAACTGCAATCACGCTGAAACTAACTGGAGCACCAAAAGCATAACTTGTATAAATCACTGTCGTCTCTTAAAAATAAAAATGTAAACCCTGCAACCCGTCCTGGTCAGTGGGGAACGTCACACTTACACACCGACAGGACCCGAATGAGATGAGCGCGCAGGGACGTCCGGAGAACCGATTAAACACAAAAACAGCAAAAAACATTCTGCAGCTGCTGGGATTGGAACACAAGAAGTGTCTGGAAGCCCTGGATGACCTAGCTACTAGCTGCCATAAAGGATAAGTTGATTCTTCCTATACGGTGTGAGCCTGAACATGTGTGATTATGTGTGTGTGTGCAGTCAGAGGAAGCCCTTGAGAATGTTTATTTTAGTTGTCATGGCTTGTCTCATTCTATGAGAGAGAGAGAGAGAAAGAAAACCAAAAAAAACAAAAACAAAAGAAAGGGGGCCACCGAAACAGACTCCGCCGCCTGAAATGCAGCGATTTTAACACTATAAGAGGCAGTTACTGCAAACTTGTTGAACTTTTTTTTTTTTTCCCACCAAAGGAGGGGAAAAAAAAAACAAACACACACAAAACAGGACGTGCCTGCCTTATTGGAGTAATGCTATGAAACACAGGACGACTCAAACTACTAACTATATAGTGCACTACATTTTGTGGAGAGTACAGCGCTGTATAGATAGATTTAACACATCCGGGTACTTCGGGCCCCTTTGGGGGAGTAATGGAAAGTCGATGGGAGTCGAGGAACTTCTGGGGTCCAGGGTACAATAAAAGCATAAAATAAACAAATATCTTTTAGCTTTAGGTGCTTGGACACCATTTCAGACGAGGTCAAACATACTAGAGTGCTTCTTGTTGCCATTTGGTAATGTTACATTCATCACTTCAGCCAGCCTCCATTGAGGTGAACCAGTACATTTTAGGACTCAGCATTTAATATTTTTTTAGTTGTCATTTGTTCTAAATTGTAGTTTTAATTCATGAGATGTGCGAACTGTAAAATACAATTGTTAAGCATGAAATATGCCAGTGTATATATTCTTTTTAAACTCAGTGGGTTTCCTAGTGTTTTCTCACCGCTTTCTTTTATCACTAACTAATGTTGATCGTTCTAAATCACATGGAATATTAATTACCTGGAAAATACATGACGTTATGTCTACAAAGTCTCAGTTTCTAAAATACGAGCCATGAAGGCAGACCATTTTTTATTTTTAAAAAAAAAGCAGAGATAAGAAAAGGAGATACAACTTATCTTGGGTTTTCTATGGCTGTCATGCATGTGTAGTCAGCGGAGAGTTGGCTCCCCCTGGTTGCCGCTGAGAGAAGGGAGACCAGTCACATCCTTTGTGGGGGACTCCCCTCGAAATTAGAGGATTTCCTGCGTTTTGATTGGCTATGTGGCGGCAAGAAGATGAGCTCACCCAAGGCGCCATTAATGCAAGAACTGCTGGTACATATGAAGCTTCGATACTCCTTTTATAGACTTCAGTCGAGGCCAGCTATGGTCACGATATTTAGGCCTGTTAACCCAAAAGGTTTTCTGTACGGAACTGCCAACCTACGTCTCCGAAGACGCAACACCTAAAGCCAACATTCGACATCTGTTTATTTTACACTTTTATCACTATACAAGGCCCAGAAGAGATCCATTTACTCCCATTCAAACAGTTTCATCTCTGCCGCCAGCGCCCCCAAAAAGGGGAGGAGCCATTTTGCGGGAGAAGAAAGTGGAGTGACGTTGAATCCATCTATATAATTGCAACAGTGTCATCTGAGAGAGACAGCTTTGCTGTCCGAGAGGGGTGGAAGACGGAAACGAAAACAGTAAGAGCCGTTTCTCTTTTTTTGTTTTTCTTTAAACAAAGGGATTACAGTGCGCGAAAACTAAAATTCAAGCCCCTTGTTCGTCTTCTCTCCTCAACCGTGTTGGACTTAACATTCTCATGTGACATCAAAGCCCTGTCTCGTCGTAGAGTTCAAAATATGTCTTACCCACACACTACACAGACAAGAGTCATAAACTACTAAAAGAAAAACGACAACAACAACAAAAAAAACACTAAAAAAACGAGTAGATCTAAGTGTAACAGACAAGATTTGGATCAGACGAATGAAACGGCGCCCTCTCCGGGTGACGACGTACTGGTGCGATTGGGCATCACACCAACACAAACACGAGATGTGAAGGGATTGTCAGGCAGTCTAAACATACAAACCGACCACAATCACAGGCCGTCAGCGTCGCTAAAAATGGTACATTTCTCACTTATTACAGAATAATAAACAGCCGCACTAATTATGCGGCGAGGACTCATCCAAATTTCACCCAACGTGTTACCAAACTGAATCGAGGAGCATGTTCCCAGTAATCATTTGGCTTATTTATCGGATGGCTAAGTATTGTGTGGCATTGAGAATTCATCCTGAAGAGGTTCCTCGAGAAGTGTAGTGTTTTCCAATAGGTGCCTGACAAACATGCCAACCTAAAAGTAAAGAATAAGGATGTTCCAAGAACCATTTCCACTTTGTGTCACAAAAGGAATAAAAAAAAAATTGTTTTTAGCATGAGCGAGCGAAAGAGCGCGGAGGACAATCGGGGAGGAAGGAGGGGGGTCGAGGGCGTTAAAATGAGGAGTAGAAAAGTGCAGGCCTCGTTGACAGCTTTATCGAAAAATATCTGTTAAGTACAAAAGTGTCAAAAGGAAAAAAGGCTGTGAGACAGAGAGAGAGAGAGAAAGAGCAAGAGAGAGAGAGAGAGAGAAAAGCAGGCAGAGATCTGAAGAAGCCAGAATGAAGACGCGTGGAGACGAACAGGCGGGCAGGCGGCCCGCGGAGGGGCCACTCCACGTCGAAATGAAGGCCTGAAGAGATATAAGACACTAGTTTCCTTCCATAAGTTCACCGCTGAGAGACTGTCTGAGCCCCGACTGTCTGCAGACAAGTTTCAATCCACTTCCCTCGGAAAATAAGTCATTATTATTATTATTATTATTACTGGTATTATTCATCTTGACAGTTATCAGCAATATATCAACATCCGTAAAGTATCATCATCTCTATTAATGCATTTAATATGGTCCATCATCTGTGTGAAGGTTATTAGTGTGATTCCTTCCATTTCCTCCACCACAGCTGGTGCCCGTCTGCCTCCCCACCCCTACCCCGCTACCTAACCCCGCTCCACCCACTCAGCTGCCTGTGGCATTAGGAGAAGATGCGGATGCACTGTGTGGTCGGAGTGTGGCAGACGGGGCACTCGGGTTCGGCCGACTGGCAGATTTGCCCCGCGCACTCCATGCAGAACAGGTTGTGGCCGCAAGGCACGAGGGCCGCCGTCACCTCGCTCTCAAAACACACAAAGCAGTCCCTGTTGACGCCGGGGCCGACGCCGACGCCGACAAGTGCCGCCACCCCGGAGCTGCCTTTGAGGCGGCTCAGCATCCCGGAGGTGATGCCCACGTTGCTGCTGCCTCCCTCGGAGTCGGTGGGCGAGCCGCCGGGCAGGGACGAGGCCGAGCAGGAGGAGTAGCCGGTCGACGAGCCGCCGGAGCTGGAGCTGGACGCGCCCGAGAAGGAGCTGCCGCCCGTGCTGCCGGACTGCAGCCAGGAGAGAGTGCTGAGGGGGTCGCTCTGGGCGCGGCGGGCCAGCGGGTGGTCCAGCGGGCCCACGCCCGTCTCCTGAGGCAGGGTCGGAGACAGCCGCGGGGTGATGGCGCCGCCGCTCAGGCCGCTGCTGTTACGTCGCAGGGGCTGCTGCGGTTGAGAAGACGCGGAGGTCTTGCTCCCAGCTCCGCCGTTGACAAAAGGCGCCCAGATGTTGGAAGCACTGAACTCGAAGCCCAATTCGTCCGAGGAAGCGAGTCCCGGGGTGGAGTCGCCTCCGAAGGTGAAGCCGCCTCCAGCGCTGCTGGAGCCTGTGCTGAAAGGACTGGTGGGGCTGCCGCCCTCGGCGGGCTTCCTGTTGGAGCTGAAGCTGTCTGAGCTCATGCCGCCGTTGTGCGTGTGATAGGCGACCGAAGAGGACATCTTCCGGCTGGAGGAGTGGTGCATGGACATGGGAAGAGATGGCGGTGGGGAGGGAGGGGGAGGAGGAGGGGCAGGGTGGTGGCTTGTGGCTCTGGACCAGAGAGACGCCCCGAGACCCCCGCTGAGGGAGCCGAGGCCTTCTAGACTAACGTCGGTCCCGTTGGTGTGGAAGTCGTTGTCTCCCTGAAGGTCGACAAAGGTTCCAGTTCGGAGGGTAATGTGGGTTTCGATCTCCTCTCTCGCTCTGTCCACGTTCTCCGGCATTCCTGTCACCTCGAAGACGGGGTCTTTCTCTCGGCTGGGCGTCACGATGTAGGTGTGAGTCTGCTGCTGGATGCGCTTGATGGTTGCTCCTTTCGGCCCCACGACTAAACCAACCACTCTGTAGGGGACCCTCACCTGGATCGATAGAGAAAGACGTTATTCCCGGCCTCGATTTGAGCCGTTTCTGTTCTCCAAACCCCGGACGGATTCTGTACCTGTATGGTGGTCTGTCCCGGTAGGTGAGGAGGGCCGGGCAGAGAGCCTCCTCCGCCTGGCCCTCCAGCTTTGCAGCGAGACGCCCGGATCATGGAGAAATGCTCGGCTGCAGATACAATTTCACGCTTGGCCATTTCCACATCCTCCCTGCGCCCCGTCACGATGAAGACCGGATCCTCTCCTCTGACTGGAGTCTTTATGTAGGTGTTTGTTTTGGCACGCAGGGCCTTGATCTTACAACCTGAAAAAGAAAGAGCCACACAAACTTGTTTTAGGCCCACATTTCTCCTTGACCTAATGTATCTTTAACATATAACAAAACAACAACCTGAAGTAATAAATGACACAAAGTACTTGCTGAAACAGGGCTTAGAGTCTCAATCACATAATCTAAAAAGATTATTTTATACAATTATCTATGCACACATGAATAATTAAAAAAAAATAAAAAAGCTCAATGAAACTAAAACAAGTTGCCATACTGCAATTAATGTGATCCAGGCATTTATGACTTCTTCAACAGATGTCAACATTAGGTTACTTTCGTTTCCACGAGCACGAACCTACATCGAGTTTATTGCAAATCCAAACACTACAGGCAGACTTTTTCTGTCAAATACCAAACCGGTGAGAAAACAGAGGCCTGAAAGGGTGATTTGTCTGATTTCCTAAAAATAGGTTAAAGAGAGACAGTACAACGAGACACATTAATTAGCATCTTCAGAAGGATAGTACAATATTAACTGGCAATTTAGTCTGAAGCTATCAAAAATTACATCAGTAAAAGCAAATACATCACAGCATAAACACACTGTATAAAACACAAGTATTAATAACTTGTGTTTTTTTTTAAACAAAGGTTATAATAACATGCGTTTTTTTTTTCCAGGTCCATGTCTACAATTGCTCAATAAAAGCAAACAGTTTAAAATGTAAATTGCAATAATTTTAACATTATATATATTATATATATATGCATTTCCTAATATAAGTGCTGAACGTGTTGATAAGGCTTTATAAATACACTAGTGTTACTAGAAAACAACACCTCTCTAAAATATGCCTGAAGTAAAAACAATACTGATAATCATTAAAAATAGTTAAATCAGTAGCAACAGTGATGCTAATAAGGCGGCGTTTAAGTTGACTTGCTCACACTGCATTAATGGCTTATATAAAAACAAACACATGCCTGCTTCCCCCCTCCCCCCATTCATGTGGAAAATGCTCGACTTCCGATTGTTTGATTGGATACTAGACTTCAATCAGGACTACCTGCCGTCTGCCTTGTTTATATCCTGCGCTGTCTAAAACCGGCCATTACTGGCAATCAAATGGAGCAAGGGCGATCATGGCAGCAGGTATTCTAGCTGTAAGTGAGGTAAAGCGGGTAGCTGCAGCAGTGTCTGTCATGTAATGTTGGCCTCGGTAGCTCCGCCGCTGCTCTGTGTCTTTAAATGCGAGGGCTTCACTGTCGGCGACCAATGGGACGCACGGAGCGTGATGTCATTCTGGGAAGCAGAAAGCATGGCTTTTTCAAACAAAGAGAACAATGCCGTAACGCTGGCGCGGCTGCGACGAAAATACTGAGCCCGAAACACACATCCAGCCTCACTTCAGGTTACATGTTGATTAAAAACCGTAAAGAAATGCTTGGTTTGTGGGGGGGGGAAGGGGGCTCGGCTCGCAGGCGCTCGGCAGCATCGGCAGACAGCGCTGGGTGCAGGGCGTTTACACCGCCCAGTCCCGTGTTTGTGCGCCTGCTTTGCCCCCGTTTGAGCTTCAAATCCGCGCAGAAATCGCGATAACAAGACGACACGGACACGTTTTCGCGTTCGAGGTGCGATGTCTGTGATGAAAGCGGCCGCTTTTTATGCGCCACGCACAAGCGGAGCGGGATTTCGCTACGTTTTCTTTGTTTGGTGCAGGCTTCTAGACACGTCCAGACTCCCGACAATCTGCCGCTTTGTCTGACCCTCTTCCACCCCTCCCCCTCCATCCTCCTCATCAGCCACCCTCACTCTCCCACTCTCTTGTCAGATTATTGTCAAAATATTGAGGAAAAATAACGGCGGAAAACAGCCCAGATGTGCCACATTATGCTCGCTATTAAAAACCAAAACAAGGCGATCGGAGCAGCATGCTTAAAGCTCTGAGGGGGTTTAAGTTCAGGGAGCCCCCCTCTCACCAGACAGCCACCCAAACAAAGAGCCAGCCAGACTCCGGCACAAACACAAACACGCAATAATTATAATTATCAATCAGCATTCTTACCTTGTCTCCCCACTATTTCAGCGACATGCTCGGAGCTGGGGACAGGTACACATTCAGTCATGTTCACGCTTCTTTTCCTGTTGCAGAGGACGGAGCTTTGTTCCCCGTGGAGCATGGAGTGGGACCCGGCCATGTGGTACCCGCCAGAGCCGTAGTACTCCGGAGACGGAGAGCAGGACGTCGGCGAGTCCCGGGACCCGCTGGGATGCTCCAGCATCTGCAGATCCACGTAGCCCCCTCCGCCCACGCCATTGCAGCTCTCAGAGCCCGGACCCTGGGTCCCGTCCAGAGTGTCCACAAGCCCGTTGCCTCCACCGCCCCCACAGTCCACTTTATCCATGGCCATGAGTGACAGCTGGTCCAGGGCGAAGCGGAGAACTTCTTGGTGGTCCTCATCCCGGGAGTCCTGGTCCGTCTCCCGGGGCAGAGCCACGCCACTGTGCTGGCTGCTGATCACCACGTCGTGGTCCATTATCTCGGGGTGAAATAAAGGGCTAGGCATAGTCTCTCCGTGGATCTCACATCAGATCACGGATGCCAGTTTGTTAGGAGTGATCTCACCTTCAGCTGAAAAACACACACAAAAAATAAAATGCATTAAAAGGGGGGTGGGAGGAAAATAAGGAGTTTCCAATAAATATATAAAACACGCGTGGAGGGGAGTACCAATCAACAGCAGCGAGCTCTACCAGTGTTGATTTGAGCGGCTTGCTTTGTCTGTTGTGGCAGCTTGTCTGACAACAGCCCATCCAGCAGGCTGCTTGTTGTCTTGTCCCAACACAAGTGAATTAAAGTATTTCTCAACATTAATGAAACTAGGAATTGTAGCCGTATCATCTGTCACTAACGCACGTGTCAGAATAGTTAAAATAAAAAGTAGAGAATGAACAGACGCTGTTTTTAGCATAAAGAAGAGAGCTAACAAGCTAGCTCCACAGTCGGCTCACAGTCACGTTGTCGACCCCTTTGTTTGGGAGCACCGCGGCTAGCTGCTTTAGCTCTGCTCTGCCAGTCGAACTTGTGTTCAATATAAAAAAAAGCCGTGTTGTTTTTTAAAATTAAACAAGCGCGGAAACATCACAAACTTACTTTATCTGACCGCTGATATCCTTTCTTCGCCTGTCGTTCAGTCTTGAGGGAAAGACGAGAAGCAGCAAGAAAGGAGGAGGAGATCAGTGCAGCGCAATGAGCTTAGCGCGACAGCTAACTAGCCAAGCTAAATGGGGGGCGTTGGAGAAGGGGAAAAAACGTTAAAAAGCAAAAAGGGGGCACCGATGTTGTTTTGTCTTCCCGGACGGCCACAGCACGCTCCTAGGAGGGCCGCTGAGTCTTCATTCTCCGTCTCGTCAGTGAGAAGCGTGGCTGAAACCCGAGGCTGGGAGTTCCCTTTGAGTTATAAACCAGTGATTCTCTGCTCCGCTCGGTGCTGCCGCCTGACCCCGCTCGCTCCGCCGCCTTTGTCTCACCAGGCGTACGCCGCTCCGTCTGCCGCACACACGGCACTGACGTCAGCCGCGACACAACAATGGGTTCAGAGGCCACATGCAGCATCGATGCGCCGCTCGCTGCCGCTCCGGCTCCCGATATGCGACACTCTGATTTAATTTGTTAGGGAATTTGTGTTTAACGCGTCCGGTTGCAGCGCGGGCAGATCAGAAAATGAATAGATTGAAATAAAAGTATATGGTCATGGTTGGGTGTGTTCATCATGGCTACCAATGAGGTGTTTGGGGTGGTCCAATTACACCTCCGAGTGATGCTCATGCTCAGTGGTATTGTTTGCTTCATCGCTTATTTTATAACAAGAAGCATAACTTGGCAATGTCTGATTACTGACCTTAAAACACACCGAAGAGACCATTTATATGTATATATATTAAAAAAAAATATGTCTCAAATACAACCCCATGTGTGCGTTGAAACCACACGACTCATAAATGAATGCTACGATTCCAGACCATCAATGCCTTTAACAATTAATCATAAATAGCAATTGAAATAATAAAACACTTGAGCTAAATTGTAATAAAGGATGGACCAGCAGCAGAGGGCGTTCCTCTACACCCTGATATAAATCTCACTGGTTTCCACTTTTTCTTTTTTTGATGACCTCACTTAAGGTGAAACAAGGAGAGTTGATTCTGGGTAAAAGATCTTAAATATACCATCTCATGCAGTAAAGATATTGTTGAAAACATCCCTTTCTGCTGCTTCTGTTCGATTGATACATCTTATTTCATAATTTCTTAAGTGCTGTATGGGTGCTTGCTGCAAAAAAAACATTAAATGCAACATTTCAACACATCAACAATTACCTTCCATAGGATATATTGTTGTGAATCCCCAGTTATAGTTTATGGAGAAGGCACAGATCGAGGATTTTAGATTCCTGATCAATTATTGGTCAAAGTACTCTAAATTTCCTACTATATATATATATATATATATATATATATATATATATATATATATATATACACACACACATTATTCTGACTAGTAATTAACAAATAATTACAGTGCCTTGTGGAAGTATTCACATCCCTTGAAACTTGAAGCTATGAAATTCTGAAAAAGGATAAAAATATTATTACTCTTTGTATTACTGTTTGTGTTGAAAGAAATAACTTGGAAGCCCATGGTAACTCTGGAGAAGCTGCAGAGAGCCACAGCTCAGGTGATTAGATATTAGACAAATCTGGCCTTTACAGAGGAGTGGTCTGATCCAGCATGTAAAATAATAATAATAATAATAATAAGCTTGTGGTTGCAATGTGATAAAATGTAAAAAGCTTAAGGTTTATGAATATTTTTGCACTGCATTGTCAGTGAAACAAACTCACGAGTTATAAAGAAGCTGCATTTATTTCACAAACAAAAATAGCATAAGGATGTACAGTACATCAGTGTTGTACAATTTCACTTGTCTTTCCAAATCTTTAACGTTACTCTCTAAACTTTAATGTTGTTGGCAAAAGAACACAAACAATGCAAATATGACGACTCAGGCTTAGTATCAGGAACAAAACTAACCGTAAAACTTGAAGAAGACAGCCACATGAGTGCTGTGTTCGTATAAAAATACTGCAGCTTTTCTACGCTTTCAGAAACACACCGTATAACAAACCACCTACAGTATCGGTAAAATATAAAGCAACGCAATCTGGGAGAACAGTTAAAAATATACAGCCTTTGCAGAACCCACATTGACATTATAAAAAACACACGAATTCACATATGTGAGGTTTGTAACTTCAACACTGAGGTTAAAACAGCTGGAAACTAATGTAACACTGCATTGTATTGAGCACCTTCCACAGCTGCCTTACATTAGTAGAGGTAAAACAAAACAAACAAAAAAAAAAAGCACCCTTTTAGGATTACATTACCAAGTGTAAAAATATAAAACAATAAAGATGACAGTCTTTGTTTGGGTTAGGGAAAATTTTAAGATCTATTTTTTTTCTGCATTCGAAACAAAATGGAGTCTTTTTTTTTTTTTAGTACATGGAGTTTATCAGCAAACCTGAGAAGAGATGAGAAAGAAATGCGTTACTCACTCGGGAAAGTAATACAGTCTATATTTCTGTAAACTACATGAATCAAATGGCTCTCGTGCTGAGTTTCCGTCTACCTCGGCTATAACTCCTCGTTCTCCAGCGGCTCGGTCTTCTTCTCCACTTTGTCGTCCGCTGCGTCTGCGGCAACATCCTCTATGTGAGCAAGAGAGTCGGCCATCAGGGCCTCTTCAAGTCGTCTCCTCACATTCTGCACCAGGTCCTCCTGCCTCCTGCACACAGACACACACACACACACACACACACACACACACACACACACACACACCCCCACACACACACACACACAATGTCAAAGATGACATGTTGTGGCTCTAAAGTTACACTCCATCCCCCACGACGCTGTCAGAGACTGGCAAAATGTAAACACTTTCAATCCACCACAAAACATCCATCTTGTATATAAAGGTCTGTTGACTGATTAATCATGATTAATCGCACATTATCCATAGATATCTTGTGATTAATCACAAATAACTGCATTTTAAAATATGCTTTAATGTACCTTAGCAGAATGTTTGTAGTATTCTTAGAAAAATAATTAAATATAAATGTTCTTATATGGATTGAGATGGATTTACTTGTTTTATGCAAATTAATGTTTCTTTTATAATCGCAGCAATACCAGAAATGATAATTGTAAAGACTATTTTACAGAAAACTCTATAAAAGGTACTTTCTCTGAAAGATTTGTCAGAAGTACTCATACATGTACTCCTGCACAAGATAACTGCGCAGCAGTTCGGTTATTTTGTACAGTTAATTTTCCTCCTGTCATGGAAGAAAATTTACAAAGGCAACAGATTTTAAATGGGATTATAAAAAGGAAATAAAGAGCAATGAATAAACTACAGCGACACAGAGTGTAATACAGAACTGGAAGTTATCCCATAACGGGCTGTTAATAAGACTTATTTTTGGGAAGTTCCTCCATTTGATTGACGGAAACCCCTAAAAACGTCAAAAAGCTGTTATGGAGGAAATGGATCCATGAAATCGTGACAAGTTTTTCTTTCCTGAGGAAAATTTATTAAGAAGAGCTGATTAAAAACAAAAATCCCTGGAGTTGCCTCAGAAGTGAATGGCTTGCATATAAAACAATGCTTTGCTATGGTTTGTTTACAGCAGCCGAATAATTCTGGGGTTCTTCACCGATTCTCTGCCTCTCTGCTGTGAGTGAGGCTCACAGCTGTTGCTCTGCGCGCAGCGCTCAGAGCCGAATGAGAGGAGAGATGGACAGGAGGGGAGAGAGAGTGGAGCTGTTTTCAGAGACAACTTTCCTAAGAAACGGGAGATCAGCCCCACAGCTGAAACAGAGAAAGAAATAACTTCACTCCACAGCGCAGACGAGGTTTACATAAAAATCCGTGCGTTAAAATCAAGGAGTCTTCTTGTTTTGATCATGATTAAATTTAAGAGGTTTTATGGTTTGTTTTTTTAGGTCTTTCTTCACCACAATAGACCAGAGAAGCGTCCATATTATTGCAGACAAACTCCAATCCATCTATTAATGTGCCTCCTCCCATCATCACACAGAGACATGGCATCAAGATCCCTAAACTCCTCAGTTTGAGTAGACTAGTCCTCAAGTTGAGCCTTTTCACGTTTCTGCCAAGTTATCACTCCAAACTTCAATGTGTTTTAATGGGATTTTATGCGAAAGATCAACATAATTGTGAGTCGAAGGAAAATGAAGTATGGTTCTCAAAAAAATCTTCAAAACAAACGCCAGAAGTAGTCATATTTGCAGTTTGCTACAAAACATGCAGGAGACACAGCAAACATGCTTAACAGGGTGATCTGGCAAAATGAGACAAAAATCTAACCTTCAGACATGCTAGAAAAGGAATGGCAGAAACCGACTCTGCACATCCCTCTGAACACACCATCACTACAGAGAAACACGGTGCCGGCAGCATCAAGCTGTGGGGTTGATTTATTCAGCAGGGTCAAGGAATTTGATGAGCATTGATAGGAGGATGGATAAAGAAGCTAACTGGTTGAAGAAAATCTTCTAGAGACTGCAAAAGGCAGGCCTACTCTAGACTGGCAGTTTATCTTCCAGCAGGATAACAAGCTGGAGCTACAATGGGATGATTTAGATCAAAGCATATTTGTGGCCAAGTCAAAGCCCAGGCCTAAAAATACTCCACAATCTATGGCGAGACTTGAAAACATCTGTTCATGGACCCATCATCCAATATAACTGCACTGCAATAGTGGCGGAGCCAAACTCCAGAAGCAGTTAAGGGGTTATTTGTGGCCAATTATGATAATTATGATAAAATGAGTAAAAGCAAATGAAAGTTGAAGCTAGACTGAAGTAAATAACATGAGCTGAAACCAGTCAGACCACAAACACACAGCAACCTACACAGATGAGAACCACGGAGAAAAAGAAGCAATAATGACTGGAAACACAGAAACTAAGCAGATGAAAATATAATTTTCTAATTAATTGCACAACTAAATCCAATTTAGAAATATTTTTTTTTCATTAAATTTATTAACACTTCATCTATCCACTCTACAGTTTTGCTATAGAAGACCAGTAGGATTTTTTTTTTTTTTTTCCTAAAAAGGTTGAAATACTCAACGGCTTTTATCCCGGTTAAAACAAGAAAAAATCTCATCGGTATAACTGATTTTTTAAAATTATTTTTGTTAAAAAGAATGCCTTTAAAAATGTTGCCAGGGTCGATTATGTTTAAGTGTATTGTTTTAATATAAATTTTCAGTTAGAAATGTGATCACTATGGCAACCATAGTCAGAAAACACCCTTCTATTGATCACTTTTGTTTCACGAGTAAAACCAGAGATTCAGTTTGAACCTGAAATTAAATCACTTTATTTTCCCCAAGATACTATTAGCCATTCATACGAGGACACTTTTTTTTTTTTTGACAGAGCTCAATATTTAATGGTAAGTCCTAATTTTACACATATCTTGTAATCATAAACTAGTTAGAAGTTGGAGCAGTTTTCACCCTCTGACCCCAAACGGACAACCCTTAGCAGCACCAATACAAAAACAAGAATCACCTTTGACACTCCAAATAATCTCTTTGACCAAACTATTTTCTATGAAGGAAGCCAGAAACAATGGGTTCACACAAATGATCTGTACTTTGAGCTCTAACTGATCCTACCTGATGTCATCATCAGTCACCACAAAGGCCTTGCAGAGAGGCTGGGCCGTGTTCAGCCAGACTCCCGGGTTTTTCTCCACCGCAGCAGTGAGCTGGCCAGTGATGGGCGCTGGGCTGGTGTGCAGCGCGCTGGCAATGGCAGACAGCAGCGTTTTATCAGAACACACCGGCCCAACGCCTGGGGGGGAAAAAAAAGAAAAGAAAAAGAAAAAAAAGGATGGGTCAAGTCAAGCTACAGAAAACGCTAATTTTGAACTCAACCTTCTCCGCATCTCGGTGGTGCTGTCCTCACCCTGCAAGCCTTTGGGAAGGTCCATAGTTTTCACCAGCTCTTCTGCTATGTCGAATGCATTTAACCCGCTCAGCTTCCGCTCCCAGAACAGCTGACCAGAGAGACAGATGTTAGACTTTTAGCCGGAAGCGAATATGCTCCTTTATTCAGGGCAACATTAAAAACAATGTCATGACTTTTTTTTCTCCATCCTCCAACTCACTTGCTTTGGTTGGTCCACCGCCTTCTGAGGGTCTGTTTTCACCTTGTTGTTGGGATGATTAGTTATCTTAGTCACGGGCTGTTTGAAGATGGAAGCAGTCTGTCGAACTGGGAGTGTTGTGTTTAAATCAGGCTTGACCTGGAGAAGAGACAACACGACATAAATAAACCAAAAACAGCAGCTTAATAAGCACAGGCGTATTTGGTAGAATCACTGTTCTATTGTTTGCCTTGTCATTAGCAACTTAATTGTGGTGAAGTTGATTAAAACCTAGATGTTGCTTTATGAGCATTACAAAAAAAAACTCTTAGTATTGTTATGCAAAGCAGGAAAACGATAGAAAAATGTAGATATTTGGAGTTATTACACTTTTAATCCGCCTTTAGTTCCCGTGGTTGCAGTTGCGCAAAACCATGTAGGTTTATCGCCAAGCGAATGATCATCGATTACACCAAACAGGTGCTAAAAATCATCAATACTCCACACTTGTTGAGGCAGAAAAAGCTGATCATTACAACTGAATGAGGAACAGAATAAAAAAAAAAATCTGCTGCCAAGCAGGTCAATTACCATGGCAACAAGATCAAACTCAAGGTCGTCACAGTATCTCACAAAAGTGAGAACACCCCTCACATTTTTGTAAATGTTTTACTATTATACATTTTCCATTGGACAACATGGAGGTTATGACACTTTGACAAAATGTAAAGCAGACGACATGCAGCTTGTATTACTGTGTAAATTTGTCATATAATAACAATAACTGAACACATACCCAAATAATGTCTAATCAGCTGGGAACAAAAGTGAGCATGCAAGCTATTTTTTTCTAATATCATGTGACTTGGTAGTGTTACCAGGTCTCAGGCGCATTAAATTTGGTGGCATCGCTCTCGGACAAAAGATTTTAAAGCAGACCAAAATCTTAACATGCGTTATTCCAAGCTTCACAATCACAAAGAAGCTGGAAGCCTTGAAGATTGATTTCCAAGGAAAACTAATGCAGCAGACAAAAACACATAAAGTACGTTTCCCTCAGGAATCAGAAGATATCCCTCAGAGCTGGTAGAAAGCAGCACCGACTGTCCAGAGAAGTCAGTCAGACCAGGACTGATCTTACTGGAAGACTCGTATCCTGGGAGCCATCACACCAAAATGAAACGAAACTAAGAGACTCAAATTTGTGCAAAAATGGCAGCGACTCTGGACTGACGAGTCAAAAAATGGGAAATATTTTTGCTGAAAGCAGAAGGCATATTGTTATCGGGAAGGCTGGAAAGTTGAACAATAATATGTTTCTGCAGGCTGTGAACGGAAAGAAATATTCTTTACAAGCTTGGCGTTGCTTTTCTGCATTTAATGGAAGATTACATGAGACAGGACGCTACAAGGATGAAGATCCGATTAGTTCTGCAAGATCTTTGGAACAACAGAGCGTAGACACAACAAGAAAGGATAGATTTCCCTTTGCTTTGTTCACAGTGTTTTTTTTTGTGTTTTTTTTTTCGTTTTTACAACTTTGGCACAGAACTCTGAAAAGTGTGAGACGTTTTAAAAGTACCTTTTATCAGTGACTAATGTAAAAACGCAACACATAACCGGAGAAGGCCCTGCTAGATGCACACAGGATTTAAAATTTAAAATCATAAACCCCTTCTTTTTGCTACTTGATGTACACTTAAATAACATGCAAAGTCTAAACATGGAAAGGCTATCAAGCTTTGTATGAACAAAAGCATTAAAGTTTTCAATAAAAGGGGAAAATCCCTGTTGAAAATTGCCAAAAAAAAAATGTATCTTGATAACTTATTTAAAGTTAGTTTCTGGAAGGTTGTTGTCTTCATATCCTGCACAGTCTGCTGTTGATCTCACCTTGAGCTGATGGTTTACGTCGTAGAGATTCTTGTGCCTGCTTCTCTGCACTTTGGTCTGCAGCGATCGTCCGGCCCGCGGCTGGCCGGTGTTCAAATCGGTGCGAAGGTCGCTGCGGAAAATCTGTGGCTTGTTGAGAATACGCTTAACGGGTAGGCTGAAAAAGTAAAAGAGAGAAAACAAAAAATAAATATGATGAAGTGTTTTTTCAAACTGTGCATGAATGCAACATGAAATGGAACATTTAAGTAGGTTTACTAAAGTGGTGATTTACCAATATCACTTGGCTATAAACACTCTATAATGCAAAGAATGTTTTTTTTTTGTTTTTTTTTTACATTTTCTGCGCCCCAGGCTTGTATTACTCAGCTCCCTGTGGACGTCCACCTCCAATAGATGGAATGACAAACATCAAGCACATTTGTGTCTTATTTCTATTGATTTTTGGAGGCAAGGGCCGGTGAGTAAAAGGTCTGTGTAGATTAGAGATGCACCAGTCAGATGTTTACAGGCTGATGCAGATTTCCAGAGATCTGGAAATCATATCAGGTTCGGCTACAGTTTTTTGTCTATTAGACTATTAGACATAAACCTAATTCCCAGCAACTTTATTTTACGTCTACAATTAAAACAAAAAGTCCACCAGAAATGGATGCTGGTGGCCTCTTTACATAGGTGGTAGAAACTACCCAATTATTCCTATGAATGCATAAAAGCACATGTCTATCATCTACCTGATTTTACAAAACTCAAAACAAACCTCAACAACAAACATGCACATTGTTAGTATGTTGATAGACTGAAAAAAATAGGATTTCCCCCCCCCATTTTGATGCATTCACAGAGCCGGAATCAAATCAGACATTTCGGTTGTTGACGTGATGATCAACGGATCAGAGAATTTGAAAAAAAATATTGTCTGATTTTGATAATAGGCAAGTTGATAAGGGTGGAGCATTCCCCATTGTACTAAAGAAAAGACCTGATGGGATTTTTATGAGCTGCAAGAGAAGTGGATTAGAAAAAAAAAGACTAACTACCTAGTAGTGTAATCTTAAAAGTATAAAAATGAAATGCACATCTAAATTCCAAAAAGTAATCTGTAAAAACGCAAATTTTGTATCAACATTTTAAAAGATACAAAAAAAATATTCGGCATTTGAAACGTTCTACTGTTATCAAGAAAGGCACAAAAGCAAAAAGTGGTCAATAAGAGGGTAAGAACTATCACCACATCAAACCTTTTTCTATATTACAAAATACAGTAAATGAGAGTTTCATTACTGAATTAAAAACTATTGTAAACCAACAAATAAGTCAGTTGCATAGATGGGGCCCCAACATCCTTCCTCTTTCACGTGTGGCTCAACACAGAGGTGACTGGATAGACTGGTAACGACAAGCCAGGAAGTTACAACAACCAAAAGTATTTATTGTCACTAATAATAATGAAGAAGAAGAAGAGGAAGAGGAAGAAGAAGAAGACTTGTTCTGAATAATTTTACTCAACTACAAATAACATATTTAAAAAATAACAACCAATTAGTTCATAACTAACGGAAAAATACACTTAAAGAAAAAAAAAACTTAGCCACATATAGACAATGCCAACCTGTGCACTATTCCTCCCATTCCTTTTTATTTTTTGTAAATGAAAAGTTGCAGTGTGTCTTTGGCAGCAGGAAGTCGTCATAAGGTCCCAGGGAGGAGGGGGTCGCTGAATGAAGTGCAACACCGGGCCCTGCACCCTCGCGACTCAAGCGTGTGTAAACAATGAAACTTAGCTAGCTAATCAAGCTAGCGCTCAGCGGAACAACAACAACGACCCACACAACGTACCTACCGCTTCCAGTCACACTAAACCATAAATTCAACGGACCCATAAAGTACCAATTTGTTTAAGACGGTGACAGAGAATATACATAACTCCGACATGTCCACATGCTAATGAGTGTTTAACTACACAACGAACGCGTGCCTGCACATCTTGTTTAGAACAACTCGACTAGCACGCAGTTCAACGTCTCACCTTTTTCTCTCCATGGTCCCGTTTTGTATCGCTGCGTTGACTGGATATTCTGCGAAGAAAGAGGGGAGAAAAAGTCCGCTATCTACCTGTCCTAAATTTACAGTGTTTAGCTGTCGAATCCTGCTGTCAGGACTTTTTAACGCCTGCAGATCACTCCGCCTGCTGGACGCGCAACATAATCTACTGTAATGCATGCGCCACACAACACTGTAAACTAGTCCGACTCTGACTCTCCATCTCTGCTGCTCTAAACGTTTTCGCTTACACAATCAGAAAGCAGGAGCAGCTCCCACCTACAGGCGACTTTTTTATTTATTACATACAGACTGCTTTCATACGTTTCTAGTTTTAAAATTAGTGGAAAAAAATAATAGTACACATTGGACTACTACACAGATATTGAAATAATAGAATAAGAATACAGCTTTGGATATAGGAACTATTTTTTGCTCACCCTAAAAACTGTTTTAAATGATATCGATCTTAATTTATAAACCTAATTATCCACATACATCATATGAGTTGATTTTAGGGCTTATGTTGACCTTTAACTTAAGTTTGTGATAATTTTCTATAGTGAAATACAACTAAATAAAGTAGCTCAACCAAATTTACTCCCGATAAGAATAATCATCTTTCACATACAACTCAGCTGATCCTCATTTCGTGGTCTCTTAAAGCAAGTATAAAGAGAGCTTTTTTTTCATAAAGGCACATTCCAGCCAATCAAAGATCTGATTCAGTCAATAGTCTATACCACAAATTCCTCCAGGAATTGAATTTAGTATGTAAAAAAAACACTTCACTCCTGTTTTTAGAAATTTTCAATTGTTTGGCAAATGTTCATAAAAAATACACACAAACACAAGTTAAAATACATACTTTACTTCTTTTTGAAGCAAAATCAAAAATCTATTTTGATCCACATAACAAAGTGATTTAAAGAGAAAAAAAAACATCCTCAGACTGAGCAGGAAGAGAGGAAGCAGCAGAGATGACATTGGTTTTCTTTTTCATTCGTTCTTTTGTTTTACAGTGGCAAAAAACAACAACAACGAAGACGTCAAACGCCTGGACGATTCCACTTAAAGTTGATGAAAGCAGTTCGGTGTTGACTGAGGTGTTAGTGATGGGCTCTGCAGTGGGGGCCACAGTCCGATGTGCAGGCTGCAGCGGCTCATGCTTGTTCTGAACGTCTCAGCATCAGTAACAAGCAAGAAACCGAAACCAACCTGGGAAAAGAAAATGACAAATTGAGATTTTTTTTCATTCAAATCAACAAGATTCAAGCACTTTCCATCAGCCTCATGAATGGAGGTGTAAGACCAAAAGTAAAATCACACACACATGTATTGATGTAAGGGGTTAATTACTTCATAGTAGACTTTTTTTTTTTTTTTGCAGGGTTCAACATCATCCTGACATTTAAGCTGAGTTATTGATTGTCTCAGACTTTTGTTTCGTCCTACCATGACCAAACGTAGAGACTTGTTGCTGTCCAGGGACTGAGTTGTTCTGCGTTTGTCTAAATATATAAACTTTTATCAGCAAATTCCTCACCTCCAGTCCTGGGAATCCTCCTATAATTATCCAACCATCATAACTGAGTTCTGTCTGAAAAATGTTCTTACCTCTTTATTTTATTTTTTTACTTCCCCCCTCCCCCCCAAAAAAAAAAGTTTAGTCATTCTAATAATCGAAAACAGTTAATGAGCAGTCAGAAAGCAGTTTCGTTTTATGCAGCCCAGAAGACGTAGGAAAAAAGCTAAAAAGTGTTATTGCAATTTAAGTGTGCGTGGTGAACCTAAATACATATAATCACACTAAGGCAACGCAATCTCAGAAAAACATGACTTTGGGATAAGACATTTGTACATTGTAAAAAGAATATCAACTCCAATCGCCACATTTTCAACACTGTGTGTTTTCCATCATCATAAAATCACTCTCTGAGCCTTAGCGTCTTGGTAAGTAAGGCTTTGCTCACACTGCTGGAGAAACTGTTTTTTGTTGTTGTTGTTCTTGCTGCTCTTACCGTCATGTCACATTTCACATTCAGTTTTTACATGAAGTATTCTAAACTAAAATGTACTTTTGTAAACACGGCACACAATAAACTGTTAAATATAAAATGCTAAATCTACAACAACAACTAAAAGGATTAAGCATTTCCCTGTGAACACAGCCTAAGATTATTATCAAGTGTGATCATAAAGCTCAATAAGAGTGTACCCAACTGTTCAAATAAATCAACCTGATAAATATTGCACTCAATACATCTATTGTGAATGTGCCATGACAAGATGAAAGTGCAAATTAGACTAAGTGTATTTTACAGATGTAAATTGTACCCATGAAAATGATCCGCACATAAAAAAAAAGTTTTTCGCACATTTTCTTACTGTATAATAATAATAATAATAATAATAATAATAATAATAATAATAATAATAATGACTTGGACATAATATAATTTAAGAAAACATATGAAACACCAAAAACAAACAAACAAACAAACAAACAAACAAACAAACAAAAAGAAATTGAATCATCATCATCATCTTGCTAGCAAGCAGAAAACAACAGTCTTCTTTGAAGGTCAAAGCGATACCTTTGCCTGACGAGACTGCCCCTACTCGTCCTTCTTGAATTTGCCGTTGATGTAGGGAACATAATCCAGAATCACACGCCAGTCTGTGAAGTAGACCAAGGCCACGCCTCCAGTTGTTCCCCAGAAGGTCATAGTGGGGACCCTGGAGAGAGGAAACAAATCACTCTGAGACACACAAGAGAGCCAAAAACCAATCTGAGTTTAAGGGAACCACATATTAAGGAAAAAAAACAGCTAAACAGATGAAAACAAGCATAAAGAATCATGTCAGTCAAGCCTTACATCAAACATTATACAGTAAATAAACAGAATAGAAATAACGTAGTCTCATTTCCAGAGGGAAGAGCAGTAGGAAGAAATGGAGGTTAATTGAAAGATAATAAACAAATCCACGTCTCCCCGGGGGAAGTTAGGCAGCTTGTCGGGAAAGCTTTAGCCAGGCTAGTGTCCAGCTTATAGTGATGGGAATGCAGCACAAATTTTATCACAAAGTTACTACACATTTGTCATTTCAAAACACCAGATACAATTTTTTTTCCTGATTTCTCACTCAAGTTATCACACGTTTGAAATAAGCAAACACAAGAGATTATTTTAAAATTATGGCATATAGTTCTACATGGGTCAGGTTTATAATAACTTTCAAAATGATTTTTTTGATTCAAATATTTGTCTTGAAGACAATGGAACAAGGAAAATGGTGAAATCATATTCGACATTTTCACATTTCCATTTTCTTCTTCCATACTTACACAGACCTGGAAACTACTTAAATAATCTAATTAAATTGCTTTCCAAACCTGTCAAGATTGTGTAGGAACTCGGTTACTATGATCCCAGAAAATTATGACTGGTTTACTCAACTTATTAAAAATGAATGGGCAAAACTATTATGTAAAACATTCGTAGTAGTTCATTTTCCAGTTCAGATGCTTGTACATATTAACATTTTAAGGATATTTTCTTTCCAATCTCATATGTAAAAGATTGGCATATTGTAAAAAAGCTTCTAAATAATTTACCAGAATATCTTGATTCCTGTTTTTATTTGAAGTATTTGACAAATAAAGCCAGTTAGCTAGTTGATCACCTTAAAATAACACTTAATTACACTGTACAATATTCCCAATGCTATAATGTAATCGGGAAAAATAACAACAACAAAAAAAAATAGAGATTAATGCCTTAATGTAACATATATGCAATTTCACGGGTTTTTGACCCAGAATCGAGCTAATAGCCTGAATTCATACCTATGCCCCCATTGCTATGACCTCGGCTAGGCTAACGGCTAATTTTAGGCAGGACTAAGCCACGACTCCAAGCTCCAAATGTCAAATTTATTCAATTACTTGCCCACAAAAGCAATATGAAAGCACATACCACGACTTGGCGATGGTCATATACTTCTGACCGATCAATTTACCAATCATTTTAGCTGACAGATGCCCTTCTACCTACAGGACGCGCTGTTTTAAATGGTAAGAACTTCCGCTACGACACACGTTAATTACTTCCGCTTATTTACAAAATAAAAGTTGTGGATTGTAGTGACAAAATAAAAACAATCTCCTGTTACATCCCTCCCAAACGTCTATGTTTTCTTCGTAGACTTCCAGAATATGTTATTACTTTAAGTATTTAAATTATTATTTTTATTGACCCTGAATGACAACAATAATAATGTGTCTCAGTTTGTTTTCATTTGCTACTTTTTCTTTGTAGAATATTATCTGTATTTGTACTGATGTCAGTTTTTTTTTGTAACTACCACTTCTTCTTGTAGATTTACATATGATAAAAATTAAAATGGACTACCAATGAAAGTATTAAAGAACATTTTTACTGGCTCTTAGAACCGATACGTTAGCGGCAGGCCATGTTATGAGTGGCAAGTTTGCCGCATAAAGCAAGCAACACAAGGGGTCTATTTTATTTTATTTTTTCATGTTACAGAGCAGTAATAATTACGTCCTATTCATTTTAATTATCACTTAAACAAAAATGGACATCTTTATCTTCAACATTTTTAGCAAACACCAGAATATTTGGTTCCTTAAGACTACAACAAATTCACCAAGAAGCTTTTGGCCACAATATTTGAATAGCAAGAAAATACTTCTGTCTCCCACTACTACACTTTACTTGTAATCTTGCTGAACACAGTGGCTTTATAAACCCGCACATGTGGAAAAAAGGAAAAATCACAGTAGGTAGCTTTTTTCTTCCAGGTTGACCAGATTCATATTTATTTATTTTCCATTTTAACTGTGCAGAATAAAAATCACATTATATGTGGGAAAAGTTTTAAAAAGACTTTTCATTCATAGTTGTACTTTTTACATAACAAAAGTCTATGTGAAAGTTTTTGAGTGAGTGAATGAATATGAATATGTAAATATAGAGGAGGATCTACACTTTCTACAGAATTCAATTCAGTGTAATTGTCAGGACTAAGAAAACCAACAAACGGAACAGTTTGAAATGAGGTTTATGTAAATCAAAAAAATATCCTGTTCCTCTGGGTAAAAATGAATTTCTTCTTAGAATTTAAAGGTCTTAATAACAACAGAGAGAACAATGTTATTAAAAATGGCACATTTATTGCTACATCACTGTTATATACACAACAGTTCTCAATATCTACTTTATATATAAAAAATAGGAAACTGGAGGCACTTTGAGGACATAGCCTACGTAGATAATGTCCCCAAACATGAGAAGACAGAAATCTGTGGCAGGTCATTGTTCACTGAGGACAGACAAGGTCTGATAACAAACATATCAATTGTACATTTTGAGACAAAGTTACTGCAGAAATATCCACTGACAAAAGAAAATCTTTAAAAGTGGCTTTCCAAATCATACAAAGTCTTTTTTTTTCCCTTGGGAAATGTTTGAGTAAACGAGGCTCGTCCGCAGGGCGGGATGAGTGACAATATGACAAATACTGTTCCCTATCAGTGTCGGCTTCCAGTGATAAAGTTGACATGGGTACGTCTTGCAGCTGTACATAAATATCACATGCCAGTTCTAAGGCAAACATCTTAGCAACACGAGAACGTGAAAAAGGAGAGATTTCAGCTTCAAAGTCGTAGATCAGGTAACGTCTCATTACACGCCAAAGTCAGCGTCAAGTGTAATACCTCACATGACAGATGTTACTAAAGTATTCATTTTTATTGCAAGAAGATACAAGTTATAAAACCTTGAAAGTAACATCATCCACTGTGACGCAATGAGGCACTGGTGAGTAACCATTATCCAAGCTCCTGAAGTCAGGAAAATGGCTAAGGCCACCTTTTTTTTTTTTTTTTTTTTTTAAATCTATTTGAGGATTTCTTACTATAATGAAACTGAATTTTGTTGCAGCCCCCCTACCACTGCATCACATTAATCAACAAGCTCATTGCAAAGCTGGATATTAGGGAAGAGGGAGGTGTGCAAAAGAAAGAAATCAGTCATTTCTTGTTCAAAATGAAAAAAAAAAAAAAAAAAAACACTTTTGCAAATTACACCTCGCCAACAAGGTTTGGTGATTTCAAACAAGTGTATACTTAAAAAAAATGGACCAATATCACAACATGTGATGTCACAGCGGGATAATTTGTCTTCTCCAAGCACCTGGCACCAAAGAAAAAAAAAACAACCTCACTTTGTTCATGGAATCTAAACTTTAGTTGTCTTACATTAAAACAACGTAAACAAAAAGGAAAAGCATTCCGGACAAAACAACTATATTACAATGTAAAAAATAAAATACAAAAACAAAGATATAGTATATGAACTCTACAACAGGAAGATCCTTATAACAGGCCTCACAATTGTTCAATAAGGGGGCGGGAGGGGTTGTGTTGAGAACATCCGACGCTCAACACGAGAGCAACCAAAAAAACATGTCAGTCAACGGCAAAAGAGGAAATTGTCTTAAAGGTAGCAGTAACACTCATGATCCCTTTCAATACTTAGCAAATTGTCTACAAGCAAAATGTTATTAATCACAACACAAACTGCTCCGAGACGTAAAAGAGCTCACCGTGTCGTAACAGTGACCTCGTGTAGGTGATGATGCGGCTGGCTTTAACGTGGCGAAGGTCGCTTGGGACCGACGGCTAAACCGAACCTACATCGACCTAAGTGTGTGTGTTTGTGTCTGTGGTGGGGGCCTCTCTCTGGCAGTCTTTCCATTCCACTTGCATGGCAGTGACTAACAGATGTACACGACTTAAAGAGATTAGAGACTCTGGGCTCCGCAGTTCTGGGCCAAGAAAACAAAAGTAACCCAAAGTCCGAGTGCGCAGTCAGCGACTCTGGCAACCTTCTCAGCCACTGAAATAAAGTTAAGAAAAAGAGCCTGAAACAGCAACAGGATAAAGAAGCCAGTTTTTTTTTTCTCCGACAGATCAGGCACAATGCCCTGGAAAAGTATTTAGTCCCCTTGAACTTGTTCCCCGTTTTGTCACTCAGCAATCACAAACTTCAGGGTATTGTTTTTGGATTTTTATAGAATAGCAATGATAGTAGTGCAAATAGTCGATTTACAAAGGAAAATAGCAAAGTAGTCAGCCTCCACATGTAGGTCGGTATCGTCACTGGAAGTTACTTTTCACTGGTCTAACATGTATAGAGTCATATTTAATAAATTAAATAGTGTGTTGCGATAAGGCTCATTTGTCAGATTAAGAAAATTCATTAAGTCCACATTTCTGTGTTATTTGCTTTTATTGCTCTGATGTAATATTCTGATCTAAAATGTCATGTTTTCATTAGCTCTAAGTGGAAAATCACCATAATTAACATAAATAAAGGCTATAAATATATGAGTCTGTATCTATTGTGGGTTACTGAATAACTTGGGGAAAAAAAGAAATCTAATAAATGTATTGAAAGGGTCCATACATTACCAGCTGTAATATATAATAAAATATTGGTTTCAAAAGTGTAAAGTAGAAAACTGAGATTTGAAATACTGTATTTCTTTTTTTTTGTTGAATTTGTAGTAATATGATTGACTTTCCTTCATTTTTTTTACTTTGTTATTCAAATCTGGCACATATTTTTATTTATTTTTCCTGTATGGTTATTAAATCATTTCCCAACTTAAATCAGATTTAAAATTAGTATTAAAGTACTCAGTACCTAAGTAGCCTTTTTTTTTTTTTTTTTACCAAATTACCAAATTTGGTTGACTACTTTTCACTTCAACTTAAATAAAAAAAAAAATATTGAAGTCATGCTTGGGAACAATTTTTGGATATTTCTTGGGAAAAAAATTCCAATTTCCTTTCGTCTCACGTAAAATCTCAACAAAATACAGTGAACGATGTGGATCCAAAGTGACAAAATGTGAAGAAGTTCACAGGGTTTGAATGCTTTTTCTGTAGTTCAGCCATCGTGACCCAACACTGCACATGAGGTGTGATAAAGGCGTGATGAAACAGACTTTTGTTCAATCGTCAGATGTATAAATCACCCCTCTCAACTTGTGAAGAATGTAAGACCTCTTTTTGACGGGAATGCCAATAACTACTCAACAAGAAAAAGCTCAACTTCACTCAGAGCAATTGATCCAAAAGTGTTTTTTGATCCAAACAGGTTTTGCTCCCAATGTGTAAAACAATTTTTGACAACGTCCTGCAAAAAAACAAAGCCCAAACATTATCATAAGAGCATTTCTTTTTTGTCCATTATCCACTGTCTCCGAAAGCAGTGTGTTCAGTTCCAAGTACTGTCACGTAAAAATCAATAAAGTTGTATTCTTTTACTGTATCCCGTGTGCTTCTTGTAATTGTTCTCATCGTCAGGAATGTGGCCACCTATTATTTTGTCAGTAATGAGGTGTTTGCATGATTATCACACACTGAGATGGACGACAATGATCGATAAGGCCACGTGTTTGTTCGTAGGGCTGGACAATCAACAGGAACTGGAAGAGAAAGGAGGGAAGACGGTTAACATTCAAAGAAAAAAACAGCAATAAGTCGGGATGATAATTCTTTCAAATAACCACGAATCCCACTGCAAGTAGGCTTAGATAAATTTCACGTTTTAAAATTTTACCCAATCACTGTCACGTATTTAATGGACCAGTTAGTGCAATATTTGGAGAATCCAAGAGAATCTGGGAGGAAAGACCAGACTTTGCTATTTGTTTTCGAGCGGAGGTCCACAGGGAGGCAATGGCCAGGCTAATTCAGAGCAGTAATTAAGCCAAAACTTTACAAAAAATTTAAGATCAAAACATCTTTGTCTTTAAATATGTTCAACCCACAACTCCAAAAGCGGAACAGTTTTAGCTTCACCTAATTCAAATTCACGAGAGGAATTTTTGTTAACGTTTATTTTTTTATTTAGAAATTGAATTGAATTGTTCATTTATGACTTTTAATGTATTTTCAATAGTGTATAAAAGAGGCTTAATTGTTTACACTAGTTATCAAGTAATCATCAGAATAATTGATAGACTAACTGATTACTAAAATAGATGTTTGTTGCAGCTCTATGACGGTGTTGAGAAATCGCATACATGTGATACTGAAGGTTTTAAAGGACAGCTGTTCTTCCTCACACTTTATGTTTAACTGATAGAGTTCAATACCAGTTTACGGTGTAGATGTACCAAAGTATTGGGGAGGTAAAATGAAAAAGCGAGCCAAAAAAGACCCACACACCTCTGTTATATCTCAGAAAACAATCCCCTTTTCATTTTGAACATAAACTCTCGTCAGACTGAAGCTCAGATTAACTTTAAAACCCATTTTGTAAGGGTGGCAGAGGCCAAAAGAAGCTTTGAAATGGTCCCAGTTTTTATTTCTGAATGAATGAAGCTCAGATTTGTCCAGATTACAGCATATCCGATAAAAAAATGCAAACTCAAGTGTTTTTCTACAGTCTCTCCCTCTCTCTCTTTTTTTTATTTTCAGGCTTTGAAAGACAGTAGTGAAGCTTCGGCAGACGTACCTGAGTATTACATATGGCTCACGGGGTTGTGCCCGTCCCCTCCCAGAGCAGGGTGACCCCCGCCCAGCTGCAGCTGGTGCTCCAGCCCTGGAACTTTCTCCTCCTCTCGCCTCTTGAGGCAGGCGGCTTTTGGGTTTAAATTACGCTCTAAAAAAGACAAGCGGAAAACAAACGTCAAACGAATATTCATCTCCAGGTTACAGAAATGGCAAAGTAAGCTTTTAAACACTTTGCGAGAGGGCGAGCAAGACAAAGGGATGGAAAGCGAGGCGAGCTGTGCAAGCATTTGGCAGAAAGCAGAGATTTACTTCTTTAAACGTTCTTCCTGTTCTCCTATGTTTGTGTGCTGCCAGAGAGCCGCAGAGAAGAGCCAAGTGAACACCAAGCGGTCAGCGGAGACAAAGTCGTACGAGTCCGGCTCTAGCGAGAGAAATCCAGCTGTCTAAAGTGGATCGCACCTGCTTGCACTCGGCTGACCTACCTCGCACCTGCTTCTCCAGGCTCAGGATGACCTGGACAGCCTGCTGCAGGATGACGAGCTTGGTCTGGGCCTTGTCGCTCTGCAGGTGGACCTGACACATCCTGCCCAGCTCTCTGAAGGCTTCGTTTATGTCGCGAACTCGCACTCTCTCCCTGGCATTGTTAGCTAGGCGGCGATCGCGCTCCCTCTGCTCCTTCTCCTCCGCAGTCAGGTTCTCGTCGGTCAAAGAGACGAGGCTGCAGCCGGGAGGAGAAGTAAGGGGTGGGGAGAGGGAGGGAGGGGGTGGAGTGATTTTCATCTAGCAGTGCTTGGCAATTTATTTATTTATTAATTCCCCCCCCACCCCCCCGCCCTTCCACAACAACTGGTGAACAATCCCAAATCACAACCCTCCTGAAATCTGCTTGAACAATCTAAATTTGTAACTTCAATGAAGACTTTTCACCCTGTTTCAGTAATTGCTTTTCGTACTTGGAAGTGAATTAATCTGTGCAGGTCAGAGTGCTTCTAAGCTCTTGAGAAAAACCTGAAACATTTAAAGAAGACCTGAGTGGAGACGCACCATAGGTCCGCTGAAACATTTATGGACCTCTACTTTCTTTCTGGGTGCATTTTTGAGCAGTTTGAGAGCACGGCGCAATCAGGACAAAGTGATATCAAAACACAAGTCCTGAGCGTTAAGTTTGGTCATTAGGGTCCAGAATGGAAGCTGGGGGTCAGAGGGAAGATACGGACACCGAGTTATGAGAAAGACAGGAAGCGACACCATCTGCCAAATGCAATACACAGAAAGAGCTACAGCAGGTTAACCGTGTTAAACACATCAGCAGGCGACGTATTCATTCATTTCAAAGCGAGAGAGACGTCGGTCTTTGTTGCCGTCTGCAAACGGAAAGTGAGAGGAGGTAAAGCAAAAAACGTAAAGGGTTAGAAAAGAAGGAGAGGTTTAGCGTTCAAAAGGCCGAAGCGTGCAGAACAAAGAGTCCAAACATGAAGGAATGTTAATTCACAGCACACAGCTCGGCTTTGAGGCAACTAAGGCTAATTTGGTAAAAGGTTATAAAAAAATAAATAAATAAAAAAAAGACATTAAATTAAAATCACAGTTGTTCAAGTCAAGCATAACGAGCAATTGTGAAAGAAATGACTAGATGAAAGCATAAAAAGTGATTACTAAAGCCAAAAAAAAAAAAAAAAAAAAAAGTGA
Organism: Poecilia mexicana; assembly: GCF_051168715.1. Taxonomy (NCBI): domain Eukaryota; kingdom Metazoa; phylum Chordata; class Actinopteri; order Cyprinodontiformes; family Poeciliidae; genus Poecilia; species Poecilia mexicana. The sequence continues at coordinate 18,406,451 of NW_028263386.1, read as the reverse complement.
AGCAGACAGACAACCAAGCTGAGCGAGGCAGCGGAGTGAATTAAAAGCAACGACAGACCCGTTATGAGAAAATGGAAACCTTCAGGGTGAACAGGAGAATGGCCACGTCCTAAAACTGTGACACAGCTTTATTATTTTCTAATCCCCATTTTTTTTTTGTTTTTGTTTTTAGAACATTTTAGACTCCAGAACTTTAAAAATCCAAACAGCTCAGGTATGTTTAGCAGATTTAAATATAAGAATTAGCTCCCGATTCTTTTGCAAACCACGGTGGATCAACGTAGGAGAAGCTCAAGCTGTGTGCGAGTTTTAATCTGGGAAGAGGCCCCTCCCCCTCCGCTTCCTTTCTCTCTGGACACCCACTGACCTCGAACTTGCTGCTCCAGGTTGAGTATAACTGTAACGGCCTGTTGCAGAATGATCAATTTGGTTTGGGGTTTCTCATAGCTGAGGTGGAGCTGACACATGCGACCCAGCTCCTTAAAAGCCTCATTGATGTCCCGCACGCGCAGCCGCTCGCGGGCGTTGTTCGCCAACCTCCGTGCTTTCTCCCGCTCGGCCTTTATCTCCACCGGCAGGTCTTCGTCGTCATCCTCATCATCCAGACTACTGATGAGTCGGTGGCAGATAAGGAGGAAAGGAGACAATAATATGGGTATAGCTCATTTGGGCAAGGATCCCACATACAGTTGTCAGGTGTTTATATCCACTTATCACAGGGACGACTGTCATCATTTTTGGGCTTTTATTGGTTTATCTGAACTGTTTTTTTTTTTTTTTTAAATCAGGTTCTAACAATTGTACAATGTACATTTGCCAAAATTTATGCAAAGAGGCTACAACACACACCCTGGCTGATATTTTGACTTTTGGCCTTCAGTGAGCTGCAGAGAAACCACACACTTTATGTAGTCATCAGTCCTTGCGTATTACTGGTTGGACATTTGACCACTCTTCCTGGCAAAATTCATTCAAATTGGTTGGCTCCCTGGAATGGATCTCACTTTTAATTGCAGTTTATAGTTTTTCGTGATGTAGGGCTGAAGTCAGGACCATCAGCTCAGTGTTTAGCCTGTGTTTGTGCCGGATGTGTTTCACATCACTGTCTTGTTTAACTTGCTTGTGAGCTGAAGTGAAGCAGAAGAATTTGGAGATTCTGCAATGAACTCAACCTTGTGAAGCCAATTCCAGTCTTTAAAAATCACTAGTTATTTTCTTACTTGAAAAAAAAGATGGTTAAAATATAATTAAAAGCCCAAAATGTTTATGACATTCATGCCTCTAAAAAGTGCATGCAAACTTATGACCAGAGCTGTACCTTGCTAAGTAATTTTCCTAATTTGTGCTAGACGTTTAAGGGACTATCACAATAAAAAGCACCTCTAAACAATGGCTTGTTTTTAATCACATAACAGAAATCGAATTAGCTGGTAAAACACTCTAATTGCTATTATATTATCAACATTATGCCCGAAGAGTTGTCTAGCATATAATTATTTTTCTAATTCTGCTGCTGCAAATATTCTACTTCTATATAAATTAAAATAAACATTATGGTGCAGTTATGATTTGGACACCTTGTTCGAAGGCGAGCCTTCAGATCTTTTCTGTCGTCCTCTGACTTGTCTGTAATTGAGCAATTCTCATCGTCCTCTTTCTCTTCTCGCTTGATAGCTGTGCCGCCGGAACGATTCCCGCTTCCGGGCAGGCCTGCGCGCACACACACACAACAATAAGGTGCTAAGCAACACTTTTACTTATTTATGACCTAAAATAAAGATCGCAATGAGAGCAGAAAAATCCACCTGTAAATCCATCCTGCTGAGAGCCTAAATGAACAGATGCAGGGCCGTGATGCAAAACTCCTCCACTAGAGGGCAGACCAACTGAATCTTCAAGGTGGCTGGAAACCTGTAAAGCAGTTGTTTCTGTTAGTGCTGGCTTCAAAGCAGAATAATAAGTGATGTGGGCAGCATGACCCCCTCGGTGACCTGTGTATAGCATTTTAACTCTCTTCCTGAATCTCACCAGTCCTTGCAGGCGACTGGCCAATCCGAGAGCTGCACTGTTGAAGCCCGGTGCGATCCCTAACCCAGCCGACAACAGGCTGTGCATTTCAGCAAGTCCCGGCCCTCCCTGTCCGCTGGCGTGCCGCTGAAGGACATTGATGGCTTCGTCCAGACGGTCCTCCAGTTTACTTTGCTGGGGAGCGGGGAGAAGGGTAACACATGTAAGATTAAGCGTCTTATATGTAATCGCGCCGTTTTTACGTTAAACGTCACACAAAGTGGCTCACCATGGACTGAATTCCTCCCTCAAAGTTAGGTGACGGGGTGGCCTGGCCTGAGGACCGAGTCCACTGTGATGCAGAACCTTGAAAAAGAAAAACAAAAAACGGTAAGAAGGTTCATTCCTATAGATCAGACAAGTGTCTACAAGACAGGGAGGAGATTTATTAATGGAACGATTTGCTGTTAAAGTTCAGAAGCAAGGAAAGGCAATTTTATCTTTACAGGACGTTTTCAGCAACAATGAAATTCGCAGTGTTTCATATGATTAGAAGGAACATGAAACAACAAACAAGAAGGAAGCATTACACTGCAGAGGCAAAGTAAGGGAAAACAATAACAGGTTAAAATTTTATGATGTGGCTCCAAACAAATTCATCTTTAGCTCTGAGGATTCGTGCAATGATCGGGATTTTTAGATTTGAAGTGCATGATGAAAATAAATGAAGCGATTTGATCAAGATGATGTTGAGAGCCACAACAAATTTCCAGAGCTCTCAGTCAATTTATCTAATTTTCTGCAAATGCAAAAAGGCTATGATTAATCTTTGACAGATATTTCTATAGTGATCATACTTTAAATATGGAACATGAAAAAAAAAAAAAAAACAGGGAGCGGAAGAAAAACGCCAATAAATGAAGGAAGACAGGAAAGAAGGAATAAAAGAATGAATGACAGGAAAGAAGAAAATAATGATAAAGTAAGGAGAGAAGGAGGAAAACAATAGATAAAGCAGTGATAAAAATAAGTAAGAAAAAACAGAAACTAAGATAGAAAAAGAAGAAAATAGTGAAATGAACCAAGGACAAAATTAAAGGGGATAAATAGCAGACAAATGGATGAATGGAGACAACTTTTAAACAGGAGGTATGGGAATAAAGTCTTGAAACACAAGATCTTCCCATACTCTACTTTTTCTATCTTTACCCAGTATAATAAAAAAAAAAGCATGAGTCATGTTCCACGTTTTTCCACACTGTGTAAAAACCCTGAAATGTGCTCATGCACACAATAAGCAGAAGTTTTATACTCGATCAGACTAAGGAGAGCCGGCCGGTTTTACATTTTACAGTCTGCGACTTTTATCTAAAGCATCACACAAAGAGCGAGCGTAGAAATCAGGACTATGTCAGTCAACCTGAAGAAACGGGCAGAAACGTCGTGACAGTCATTTGCAGATGTGCTGCGTGAGCTCTTGTTCAGAGGCGGAAAGAAACAGACAAAGTTCGGGCCAGCAGTTATGAAAACTGAAGAAAGCAAAAGCGCGTAATCGGCCCTCAGACGTCCCAGATTGTGGCAGGTAGCCATCGGCTCAGAACGTCCAGACACCGCCAGGACCCTGGTACACCCACCTACAGTCTGGAGACGTCTGGTCGCACAAGCCAGAAAACATTCTTCTGACGTGGAAACAAAGCCAAGCTGACAGTGGGTGCTTTGGTCTAGCAAGTCAAAAAAAAAAAAAAAAAACTGAAACGCTCGCCTTGAACAGAAGGCCGTTTTGATTGACTACTGTCTGAAACAACAATGCAGCACTGAGGAGTGCATTGGCAAAGGCAGATTCGGTGAGGCCGTTTCCAAATTTGTCAACGTGCAGATTGAAAACGATCCAAACGGGGATTACAAACTGTGATTTCAGCCACCAGAAGAACAAAAGGTCGAGCTACAGATGGTATGAAAAGCATAAAGCTCTTATTACGGGATTACACGCGGAAACTGTCAAAATCTACGGATGAACTGCGGCAAACTCCTCCAAGATGCCAAAAAATAAATAAATAAGCTGCTTCCCAACACGTTTTGAAAACCGAGCAAGGAAAACAACCATTTCAGAGAAGTTCTCACTTATTGCCGTTATTGTTACCAAGTGATTCAATTTTGCAGTATGCCACTTTTTGTTATTAATAATAATAATAAAAAAAAAATGAAATTCAACACATCAATTTCCAGAAGCCACCCCAACACTTAATGGTTATTTTTGTAAATCTAAAACACATTTGTAAATACAACTTTGCGTTTTTCAGGCAATAGTTCAAATTATTTTCTTAACTTTTGCATCGTTTCACTACTTTGTTACCCCCCCCAGTCTTGTGACAGTACTTTATACACACAGGGTGTCATGAGTTAATGCTTGGATTGATTGAAGAGAAAAAAGGGAAGTGACCCCACCTTGTTTTTATTTTTACTGTATTTTCCCTTCCTCTCTCGTAAGCTATATCAGGCTGGTGAGCGTACATGAAAGTTACACTGTGGGTGGAGTGGCTTTAAATAAACATGAAATCAAGAGAAATGCTGCTTTTCTGCTGTAAAAGTAGTTTTTTTTTTTTTTTTTGGAATAAGTTAGAATCATAGAGTGAATTTCTGATATTTTCTAAAAAAAATTTTTTTTACTACTTTGCTATTTCCATCTTATTTATTCACATTAAATAAATCTCCAATATCTGATAAGATGATTTGTTTCAGTAGTAGTTTTTGTTGCACAGTTGCTAAGTTCAGACTTTACTTATAAGCTTCTAACTTTGCACATGGTTGATGTATTAGATACATTTGGAACAGCATTTTACTGTCGCACAAACGCAAAACCTTAACTTGACATGTTTTCAGTCCGTTTTGCACCCAACACCTGGAGCTTCTTCTTCAGACTGCACGTTTTCCACTCACCTGACACAGCCTGTGGTGAACCGGAGGGAGTAGACGGCGACGGAGGGAAAGCGTTACTGTTGGGGTCTGAAGGATAAATCTGAACAAAGAAGTTCTGATTTTCACTCAAAATAAAAATGTGTATTACTTCCATTTATATTGCCTCAGAAAACAACAAATAATCTGTAGAGTCCTGTGTCACTAACAGTGTTACTTGATTATAAATATGTACTCTACAGCTACTTACTGATGCCAGGGCTTTTCCAATCTCGTCACCCGAACTTCCTGGTACAGCACCACGATTTGCTTCATAAATAAAAGCAGAAGATATTAATTGGTTTCGCTGTACAGCGTCTTGCAAAAGTATTCATACCTGTTGAACTTTTCCCACATTTTGTCATATTCTAACCACAGACTTTCATGTATTTTGTGGGAATTTTAGGTTGTAGTAGTGTGAAAATACGGCACAACTGTGAAGCGGATGGGAAAAAAAAGAACATGTAATTTGCTTTTGTTGTCTTTTTGTGGTTTAGCAATTAAAACCTTATAAAAGTGTGGCACGCAAATGTATTTAAATGCTTTAGAAAATGTTTCAGTCACTTTTTTTCTACATCTAGAAGCTGACATTTTCCTCTATCCTTCTTTGCATAATAGAACACGGTCAATTAGAATGGATGGAGAGCTCAAGTGGATTTAGGTCTGGATTTTGACTAGGCCACTCTAACGCTCGAACATGTTTCATTTTAAACCGTTTTCATCACAGCTCAGACATTTTAGGGTTGTTATCCTGCTGAAGGAGCCTCAAGTCTTTTTCAACCTTTAATCCCCGTTAAAGAAAAAAAAAAAAAAACATCTCCCTCTGTGGCCAGATTTTGTAGAGGAGCTGGATTAATCAGCCTACTTGTGCTTTTCTTTTTGTATGTGTGTATCCTGTTTTGATTTGTCTTTCTGTGTCCTAAATAACACACATGTACGGTATATACTACTGCGCACAAGTGATTTTTGTTTTGTTTTGTTTTTCTTCTTGTTCTCCCATACTGTCCTTATATACTTTATTTTTATGAATAAGAAAAAAAACGACGGCATATGATCAGAGTACATTTCTGCTCTTTGGGTTGCAGACTGAAAAAAAAATGAAAGAAGAGCATCTCCACAGCATGATTCCACCACCACCGTGTGATGTGAAAGGAGCTTAAAAAACTTGAGACTGGAATGTAAAGTAAAACGCTACTGTCCCTCCCCCACTTGTTGCTGTAAACTGCAAGACAAGTTTTCAGCTGAAATTGAAATGAAAGGTGGCCCATTCAAATTACACTTCAAAGTTACGCATTATTTTGTGTTGGCCAATCAGAAAATCTAAATAAATTACTTCAAATCTTCCAGTCGTAATGTTATAAAATGTAAAAAGAATCAAGGGTTCTGACACTTAATTTGGTACCTATATAAATATATTAAAAACAAAATTACTCTGACATTTGAAGCTGAAATGGCACACAAATGACTTACCCATAATCGTTTCAGTGCCAGCGATGGGGGGTGTGTGGCTGGGGACTCCGAAGCTGCTGGAGCCTGCGTGGAAGCTGGTGGGATGAGCTCCGTTCACTTCGCTGCCATGCAGGGGGTAGTTCTGGGGTGAGAGGGGAAGGGGATGCCGCTTCTTAAAAGAGAACATCACATACAGCGTTAAGGACGCAGAAGCTTTAGTGGAGAAAAGAAATTTAACAAAAATTAAGGAGGGGGAAAAAAGAAAACTGAACACACCATTCTGTCTTGAGGGTTTATGGCAGTGAATGGACCGTGCTGGCCCAGATGGGGGGAGTTCCCCAACACGGCAGAGTATCCAGGCTGAATCATCGACCCGGCAGAGCCCCAAGGATCAGAGGGCGGGTGGGCGTCTGTCAGGGGGAATCCAGCAGAGAAACATGGAAAATAAGGCAGAGCCACAACCAGACGCAGGAGAGAAGACAATGAAGGCCACATATGAGCCGTGTCACATCAGCGTGATGACTTTATTCAACCGTGATTCACCGTTTGACCCGTTGGGCTGTCGGTAGCCTACAACCACAGCACCTACGGCTCATCTGGACAATATCACAGTAAAGGAACCGACTCTCCCAGCTGCGCTGGCTTCAAAGGAAAATTCCAGGAAACTGTCGTCTTTGCCAGACTAAACTTTTCATCTAAACACAAAGAACTAGGAGAGACTCCAGAGGAAAATATTGTTTCAACTGACCTTGCATGTAGTACGCTGGTTGGTAGACATTTCCTGCTTTGGAGGCTGGGAAGCAAGTGGTGTCCCGATTAAAATCCTCTCCTGTGGCTGTGGGGTAAACCTACAAATAGAAAAGTGAAATGATGACCAAGTCTGACAGAGTGAGCTCGAATCACATGTTTCCATACGCTGTACAAACAGACAAATTACCCCAAATGATCAGACTAATGTTTCTCTCTTTTAGATTGCCCAAATAATTTATATCTGCTGAATGCCAGAGTAATTTCTACAAATCCAACAGCTTTCTTACATTTTTTCCTAATATGTACCAGAATTTCCTTTGAGCTGTTTAACTTGGTTCAAACTGTTTTGGTCTCCTTTCACAAGCTCATATCAACGACTTGCTGGAATTTTGTCCCATTCCTCCTGACAGAACCGGTGTCACTCAGTAAAGGAGCCTTTCTACGTTATTATTTTCTTTCCTCAAGATGCCATCTATTTTATGAAGTGCACCAGTTCCTCCTGTCGCAGGCCACCCCACAGCATGACGCTGCCACCACCATACTTCACAGTTGGGATGGTGTTCCCAGGCTTATTGCCCTTTTCCTCCAAATGTAATGATGGTCATGATGGTCAAACGGCTCCACTTTAGCTTCATCAGACAGTAAAACTCGAAAAAATGAATGTTTTTGTCCTTTAGTGCATTTTTAAACCGTAACCTTGCTTTTTGTGTTGCTTTTGGAGCAATGGCTTTTGTCTCTCTGCGTTGCCTTTCAGCGATGATGGTAAACAGAATGTGTTTCGCTGTGGATAGTGACACTGTTTCACCATCTTCAGCCAGCGTTTTCATAAGGTCAGCCCCTTTGTTCTAAGGATGATTCACAGATTTCAGACCAAAACTCATTCTCTTCTGGGACGCAGCCGTCTCCTTCGTGATTACTGAGATGACTGTTCATTCAAAAGGCATTTAGACTTATTTGTGATTATTTGAATGGACTGCACTTTCACATATTTGGGAATTGTAACTAAGAATGAACCAGACTTGTGCAGTTTCACTATTCCCTTTTTCAACTTGGTAAAACAAGGTACCCGTGTTTTCGAGGTGTTCATTTAACTCAAATGTCATGAATGAACATGTCAGAAGCTTACAAAACTATTATGTTATCATCTGGGTTTTCCCTGATTGCTGTTTTTACGCTGTTAAAAAACAAGCATGGAGTTCAATCTCCTTAACAAACAAAGTTTTGATCAATCAAATACAATCTTCATATTGAGGTGGGAATAAAGAAGCCACTGTTCTGTACCACCTCCGTCCACAATGAGACTCGTTGTCAAATCAAGAAACCAAGTATGTCTGTAAAACTCTGATCAGAGAAGGTCTGAAGTTTTCTTCTATAATTTGATTAAACAGAGAAAAAAGGAAGAGGAAAAGAGAATGAAGAGGAGAAGAGGGAACAGGGAGATGCACTCCTAATTACTGAACCATCTGCCGAATCCTGGACAGCAGCCAACTCCGCTGGCAGCTGGGATGGAGGGATGGGGGAGGGCTGTTGTTTATGGTTGCAGAAGAGGAGAGAGAGCGAGGCTGTGCGAGGTGGGGAGGCGAGCAAGAAAAAAAAAAAGAGGAAACAGGGTGTCCATAGAGGGAAACATGGAGGGAGGGAAAGAAAGAGAGGGAGCAAAAACCATCAACCCCCTCCAGCACAAAATCTCCTCGGCGATTTGATGAGTACACTTGGCAGAGAGGGCGAAGTGTGGCCACAAAGCCAAGGGCCCACAAGTACAACATACTATAAATATATGCTGCAAATAAGTGACTGGGTAAATAAGTGGCTTGCCCCCACTGTTGCCTTTTGACTTTGGCGCTGAAGAAGCACAGATGTTCGACCTAAAAGGCCCGCGCCGCTCCTATTATACCGCTCGAGATCCAGAGGAAGGGCTCCAGATGCAAAACTAAACGGGAACATTTTCGTTAGGCTTAAAAACTGAAACTTTTGGGATACATGGAATCAACGTTACAGACCGAGGTGTAGCACACGGGGAAGTTTTTCTGGAGGTGTCTACTTACTGAGGAGGGCAGGCCAGGAGGAACCTTGCGGATCTTTTTTGGCTGCGGATTTGCTGGGAAAAAGACAGAAAGGAAACCTCATAAAAATGAAAAGATTGATATCTAAAGACAAAGCCACTACACAATACGTAATAAAGGTTTTCCTTTTAGACCTTTGTGCAGCCTCATAATTCCTGCACAACCAGAAAAACGTTCTGTGTAGTTCTGTGTACTGAGCAGGAGGTAATGCTACTTTCTCCACCAAATAAGAAGGAAGAACTCAAAACCACGTTTTAACACTTACAATAGAAGTGGTGGAACCCACAGATGTAAATATAGATCAGAACGGAGACATCATTTGTAAAACAAAAACCAGAGGAGACAAACGTACGTCTGATGAAAAGAAAAAAAAAATGCACATGCCTTCATTCTTACCAGTGAGGTCCTGTGCGGGTCTCTTCCTCTCATAGGATGAATAAAACTGGGAATTGGACTTGGCAGAAGGCGGAGAGAGGCTGTCAGGACTGGGCAGGGGTATCTCACTTGGCATAAAACCAGGCTACAGACGGTTTAAAGAGAAGAGAGGCAAAAGCCCGTTCAAACAGCAGTATGAACATGTAGAGAAAATTAAGGTTATCATTGATATGCATCTGTCTTAAAAATAACCTGTTTGTTGCTATAAACTGAGAGCTCAGTTGATTTCTGGAGTTAGACGTGAAGAACAGCTTTAATTGTTAGAGTAGATTAGTACTCAGAGATAAAATCAAGACTATATCACAGCAAATTGGAAGATGAGGAAGTTCTGAGTCTGGTCCAAATGATATTTTTTTTATCACAGATGCAAAATATATATATTTATTTTTAACATCTTTGGCTTAATTACTGCACTGACTATGTTGCTTTGCAGCAAATTGCCTTTTTTTGAGCCTCTGTATTCCAGTTAACAATTAATCAGTTACTAAATTCTTTGACAACTATTTCAATAATCGTTTAATCACGATTAATCCGATTAATAATTGCAGCCCTATTTGTATCCACAAATCCATTGCGACAGTGGTATGCTTGCATGAATTTATTTTTGTGTTAATCTGCAGGTTTCCCTTTGTCACGTTGTTGCTGGTATGACTTTATTTTCTTTGAAAGACTCACCTGCGTCCCAAATGATGAGTATGACCCTCGTTCAGCTTTCCCTGTTAAAATAAAGAAAAAGATTTGAGGATCGTTAAAAGGCAAATGTTATGTATGTAATCACACTGCCCTGTCATTCATCGCATTTGCAAGGTGAATGTATATGCTGCAGTGTTTAAATGAACCAAATAGACTCATTACAAATGCTCCAGGGGCAATTGTATCCAAACTCTGCCCCCTCCGCTGACAGTTAAACAGAGAAGCGCTATAGTCCACTGTTATCCCCAGGGAGAGCCCTGTTTGTGCATGGGTGCCCTCCCTTTACACCCCCCACCCCTCCCATAGCGAACACACACAAACAAAGCCCTCCTCCACATCCTCCCCGTTTGCCCTGCTCCCCCTCATCCTGAAACATGCGCTGCCCTAAACTGCCACATGAGTGCCGGACTTGTGAATGGCTGCTCTGAAAAACAAACTGCTTGTTGTTCTGTTCAGTCACACTGTGCATTGATGTACGAGTCTGAGTGCCAGTTAACACATTCCTCCATCACTTAGTCCGACACTGACAATTTTTTTTTTTTTACCAATTTGCAAAAATGAAAAAAAAAAATAAATAAATAAATTTAAAAAAAATAGAAGGGATGATTTGAAAGTGGTGATGTCTGTGCTTCGAGAGCTCAGATTGAATTAAAATCTTCTTACCAGCAATGCCTGGTCCAAATACGGGGGTAGAGGCCAGACTTTCTCTCTCACTGTAAAGGCCCTCTTCGAAAACCTGAGAGAAAGAGACGGAATAACACTTCATTCGTAGTTGCATCAAAAATAAGCAGATGGCATCCTTTGATTTTCAGTTCATCTGCATCAAAATGCAACAACATAATATATTAATTATAAGACTAATTGGATTAATTGGATTCATTGTGATTAATTGATTATTGAAATAATCGTCAACGAATTTAGGACTTGATTAATCGTTAACTGGAGTTCACAGACTCAATGAAAGGACATTTGCAGAAGAACATGAGGTCAAATATATATAAACATATTAATTTGCATTAAAGATGTTTTTTAAATCCTTTGTAAATATGTTCCGCCTAGAACTCCTCATGTGGCATAGTTATAGTTTGACAATTTTCAAATTCTGTAAAAAAATAAAATAAAATAAAATAAATTTCCTCTCAAGCACCTTTTGATATTTTACAATTCTGAATTGGTTAATGCAAAAATTAACAATTTTGATCAAGCATACACTAAAAGAAGGCCGTGCTATTGCACTGTTGGCAATAAAATGTTTATTTTGTTATTTTAAAAAAATGTATTGAATTATTTGTTCATTTGCATATTTTAAGGCTTAAGTGGTTAAATGAAACATCTACAGAATGTGATAATCTTTTTATGCAATTAATTGTATGAATAATTGATTACTAAAATAATTGTTAGTTGCGGCCCCAAATTTTACTATAATATTACTGCATACTTTCAAAGTCACCTGCTATTACTTTAATAAGTTTTTTTCTATGTTTTCAATCAACATGTAATTGGAAAATAACAAATTACACTCTTGTTTAAGCCCAGGAAGGCAGGTCACAACCCAGCATTAATCATCGGCAGCACTGGTAATGCATAAGTGGTCAAATCTAGAGCACTTCATAATGTTGCAGTCTGTGTGTAAAAGAGGTATAAAGCAATAAATCACGCAACACGTGAAGAATAACACAACATCTGCTGCACTCTACGGCCGAGGCTAAAATAAATCATACCCTTCCCTGGTTGAAAGATGGACTAGTCTGCTCCCCTGGTCCCCACGGACTGGACCCTCTCCTCTCATCTACACCTGTTGGGACAAAAAAAAAAAAACTCCGTCAGCCAAAAGGTAATAGCATTATGATCACAGATTTATGTCCCCGTCTTGCAACAAATGTGTCACTTGAAAAAGTGACGACTTGCTTTGATACAGGTTTTTCAGGCTCCTTAATGCAACCTACATTGAGAAACTTCAAAGCTCACAGAGCGAGACAGCACTGTGACGGCGCTGTCACATAGTCTGGATTTGAGCTGTAGGAAGTTTGAATAATTAACACCCAGTACGAGGCTTCCAGAATCATCCTCGACATTCCTCGGTCTCCCACACTCCACTCCTTTACGCTTTTTCCATGGCAACACTCATTCATAGCCCATTTGTTCCCACACGCTTAGGCCCACACCTTCACCTTAGCGCGAGGCTCACCGTCCAAACTCACACGGCTGGCATGTGCCATCGCGGGCCGGAGCAGCTTTAAGGAAGGGATGTTAAAGATTTGTGGAGCAGAAATCTCTGCCCAATCCCCTCGCTCTCAAATCTCCTCTCGTACTGCAACACAGCATCTCTTGGGGAAATCTGAAGTTTAATTGCACTCGTATTTGCATAATTGTGCATATTAATGAGGCTGAGCCCTATGAATATTCATATTTTTGTTTTGTTGTCTAATTAAAAAGCTAAGGGGGGAAGGGGGGTGCGAGAATCCTGACAGGATCAGCAGTAGAACAGAATAATGGCTCCATAGTCCCAAAAGCAGCTAGATTGCAGTGACAAGTGTGAGCTACACGACACCAGCGGAATAAGAGATGAAGGAGGCAATTTCACGTCCCCTCTCCATGTCTGACTGCCGCTCTGCCTGTCAATCAAAGCAAAACTTACACGTTAGACATTTTAGCGTGTTGTCATCAGCAAGCACCTTCAATCAAAAAAATAAAAAAATAAAAAAAACACCAACAACTTCTGATATGTTTTAGATTTGAAACTTTCTCTGCTTGAGTTAAACACATAAACAGCAACCAGATGGAAGTAAATATCGTTCTACTCATCGGGCGTTCTACTGTCGGCATCAACATCGGCCGATACCGATGTCGATGCCGATACTTTGTGCATCCCCAACAACCCAAGATCCATCAACAACAAGCAACAGTTAGATACAATTCAATTCATTCGCCAACCAAGATTTACTCTAATCCTAGTTTTTGACTCAATAAAATACAATCTGACGCTATTTACCATAATACATCAAGATGAACCAAGTGGATAGCGCTTTTTGATTGTTTGAGAGCAAAGTTTATTAAAAAAATAAAAACTTCTTTAGCAAGTAGACTTGTGTCATAATTCTACAATAACCCCAATTTCAGTATGGAAATTTTAACTACTCAGCATTAGGCGGGTTAGATTAACAACAAAAACACTTGTTAAAATCGTAAAGTGTGTTTACATCTGCTCATACTTGTGAATGGTTTCACTCAGAGACATTTAAAGGAGGGTGTAACTGTGAAATAACAATTCAGATAGTAAAATTACTTAACACTACAGGGACAATTTGAAAAAAAAGAGACTAAAATAATCCAACAATAATGGCAGAACATTTTGCTGCCGATTAGGATAGTGGACATTAAAAACTGCATGTTTTTTTAAAGCGTGTTTAATTCAAATCACAGACAATGAGACATTTAGTCGGGAACATGTTGATCTACATTATCACGATGAGCCACTGGACTCATTATAAAACCCTAGAGTCAGTCACAGCTACAATTTTTATTTGAACAAATCAGATTATAGTCCAAGGTTTCGTCCAAAAACTGCAGCTACTCTTGGCTTCTTTGCAGTTACACTTGCGCTGTGCATACTGCTGAATGAATCTCAGTCTGCTGAACCTAAAAAATGTTCCTACACTTTTCACCAAATCTTTCCACATCAAGATTTCTTACAATGCTTCAATTCATTTAGTTTAATGAGTGAATATTGATTCCTACAGCAGCTACAGCAGACCATACTGCTGATTGCTAGTGAAGCATGACACTAATATTGATTTCGAACATACTAAGTTTCATTAGTCCTACAGAACGCCATGCCAAAATCACAAATATCAGCTCAGACAGGCTACAATATCTATAAGCAGGAAAAGGAATAAGAGGATGAGTAACAGAAAAATTCTCCCGAGAACCCCAATGCACTTTTCCTCCCAGCATGCAACACCCCTTTAAGGTTGGCTGGTCTATAATTACACAGCACAGACAGAGCTATCGGAAACAGACAGACAGCCTGAGTCACCGACTTTGTGAGCGAAACGCAGGCAGATATATTGACCAAACATGCAGGCATGTCTTGGTTTTTACTGGAACGCTGCCCCAGGCCAACTACAACCGAGCGCTCCGTTTGTCTGCGCGACTTCTTCTTTTCCCTGGAAAAGTGAGTCACGCAGACACAAAGCGTGATGTCAGATACGATCTCAAGAGAGAAAACACTGTTAATGAAATAATGAACAATGTACAATGACACAGGGCTGACTCTTTAAACCTGTTAGTCACAGGAGACTTCCTAAGTGCAGGACAATGTGACATACTATCCTTTAAACGCACGCAGCTTACATTCGACTGTTCTCCAGCGATAGTTTGGATCTTTTTTTTCTTTTTTTTTTACAATTTTTACAATAATAAGCAGTGGATCGTCAGACTTTACACAACAGACCTTCATGTAACTTTCCCACCTGAGTTTTTCAAATTCAGTTTCACATCTGCTTGAAACAAGGAACCTTTTCATGCAAATTTATATCACAAGCCAGTCAGAATTTCTACCCATACCACCCTAAAAATACACGTTAGGAGTCTCGGTTTCTTGTGAACTAAAAAAATGAAAGCACACGCAAAAAAAAAAAAAAAAGAAAAAGAAAAACAGTGGACTGGATTGAACAGATATGATAATCACTGACAGCTCAGAACAAGAGCACAAAAACACATGGTAAAGTTTCACATTTAAACCATATGAATTGTGAGGGGGGGGGGAAAAACATGTAAATGACTACTTTAGAGCCATATGGAAACTTTTAAACCCATCAGGTGTCTCTCATGGTGCCATGTGGGCAGGTATGAGACTAATGAGGAATGATGATGACCTCACGTAGGACAGTTTCATGGCATCACCACACAGTAAAGCCCCAAAATATTCATAACTCTGGCCCATATCCAACTTTTTTCCAACCAAGAAGGAAATTAGACATTCATCTCATAATAAATAATAAAACAATGTAGAATCAGTTTAGAAAAATTAATGAATCTGTTTTTAATTTAGATTTTATTTTTTTAAACTTTCATGTTAAAAATTACTTTACTTTTCTCAAATGTTTGTGGTTTTGAAAGGGTAACTTAAAAAAAAAAATCCTTGGCATACCTTGGCAGCAGTAACCAGCCCACGCTTAACTCAGTATGTGTGTAAGACTAATGACTGTTACATAATTACTCATCAGGAATCAAGAGTTTGGAGCTTTGATATTAGACATCAAACAGCACAGCTCATTTCAATGCCAGGGGTGTGTGCCTAGGGTGTCTGGATTTCCGCTGAGCCTCTTATATCCTCTGCTAAAACAACTCCCTAATTTGAGCTAAGTAGCTAAAAGTCGCTTTATAATTTTCTTTTGTTGGGTGCATTTACTTATTTCATTGCTGCAAAAGGTCCAACTCTGAGGTAAGCACTAAAAATAAACAAGTTGTTCAAACTCTTGAACAAGAGTCTTAGGAATACCTGCTAAGCTCAGTTCAGGCATTTCAGATGCAGAAATGAGGAGCGACCTGTTCGAATAGCTCAAAGAGCCCTGGTACGGTTCCTGTGGGCCGTAGGTGCCTCATGAGAAGCCGTTAGGATTGATAACATCTACATGCCTCGTTTGTAAGAGCGCGCCCGATCCTTACAGAAGAACAACACAAGTGGCTTTCTTGTGAGTAGATGAAACAGAGCCCCTGATAACCCCACCCAGCAACCGAACGTGTCGTCTTTGATCTTCCCCTTGAATATCGCGTTGCTCTCTGATGCTTGTTGAAAGACTTAATGCACCTCCAAAAAACACAATGGTAGCAGAGAACTTTGTTTTGTCTGCGACTATTGGGTCTGGTAGAGCAGGGAAACGGCGCCTGGGGTCGGCATATAAAACTCCAGCAGACATACAAAAGCACCACCATCCGATTTTTGGAGTGTCCTGGTTATTATTTGACAACATTGACGTTGCATGCATGCTTTAAACGCTAATATGAGGGTTGGATTTGTGCATCTGATGATGAATTCTCAATTTATGAAAACTAAAACAAGGAAACGGGAACCATGTATTATTCTATTACAACTGGAAAGAAAGCAAGAGAGTAAAAATGAGGTAGTGAGACTGGAGATGGGCTCTAATAGATTTATTTTTAGAAAGTCACAGAAGCATTACCAAGCAATACGGCCACTGACTACAGGTGAAGGAAAGGCAAACAAACCGTCTCTTTTGTGTATTATCTCTTACCGGGACCTCCAAACTGGCTGCTGGCGAGAGTAGTCGGCCCATTCTTTCCATTCGAAACTGGAGGTTCAAACATCTGAAAGGAGAGCAATAAATCTGTAAAAACCACGGCAAGGCAATAAAACATTTGAATGTTCCCTCGACGTTTATGCAAACGTTGATCAGAGCGTAATCCAAACTGTCCTACGTGCTTTTGCGAACAACTGCAATAAACACAGGGCAACCCGAGTCTTTCAGCTATGATTTGTGACAAAACAATAAATAAATAAGTTGAGCCAAGACAAACAGAGCTTTTTTATTTAAAAAAAAAAAAAAAAAAAAAAGCATGGCTGCTTAAACACATTTCTTCCTCATTGAGAATGAATCTCATTCATTCCCATTTCGAGGTACTCGTCACCAGGTTTGGTGCTTATTGTTAAAATGAAATGGATTACGAAGGCAACAATGAGGCTTAGCAGGGGCCTTACCGCACTAAAATCCAGCAAGTCGCTCAGCTCCTTGTCGTTTTCCACTGTAGCCATTCTCTGATGCTGTTCACTGGGCCTTTACAGTCTCAGCTACAGACTACAAGGACAAGCACAAACAACACGACGTCATTTTGCGTCAGTAACTCGATACTGATTACATTAAATGCATTGATTAAGATTACCGTTTTCTGCACTGTGTATTTTAGTGTAGAGAGCTGTGTAAACGCTGCATTCCTCCTTCAAAACATCAGCCATGCTGACAACAGCAAATGTCGTTTAATCTTTACATGGAATGTTAAAATCGAGCTTCGTTAGAAGAAAGATGAACAACGCCCGATTATTTGCTATCACTAATTCCCAAAGAGGATCGAATTCTCCCTGTGCCGCGCAGCTGGAAATGCTAAAGGTGGATCGCCAAAAAAAAAAAAAAAAAAAAAAAGAAATCATTCAGTTCATTTAAAGCAACTGGTTTCAAACTCGGCTAAAAACAAACGTGTGAGGCCAGCCCCAAACAACAACAATGTCAGTAAAGACAGATTAATCGTTGCCATGTCTCTGCTCAGAAAATAAGAACTGACGCACAAGCAATTCCATTTATACAGCTATTTCCATATGTGAGTTGGTCTGCTACGCTAGCTGACTTTTACACAAATACATTAAGGAAGAAAAAAAAAAAACTACTTAATGAATGAGGAAGCTTTTAATTGTGGTTAAAAAAAAGATACAAAAAATAAGTTCTCACAAGTCAATCCCTCTGAAGATGATTAATAAATGAGTGGGTAAAGTTCGTATTGCTTCACACGGCCTTTCGTCCATCAGAATAATTTATGTATGTTAATAAGATTTGGTTTTAGTCACTAAATTTATAAATCTTTGATCTGCACAAAGGAAACCCACAATAATTTTGTGGCAGAAAAAAAATATGAATTTATTTGCTTGAATGATCTTAGCTTTATGTCTGTTTAATAATAAAAAAAACATATATTCATATTAAACGTACAAAAGGACACTGTGCATAGTTTGTTTAAGGGCGTTTTGTTTTCATAAGAAATCATAAATATCTTATCTGATTATTTCAGGACTAAAACAATCAAATACCGGACTAATCAACTAACCAATATCTGCATCCCCGCTTTAAACTGAACTATCTTTATACCCTCACATCCGACAATTTAGTCAGAGTTCTGATCAGGTAGTGAGAAAAGTAAAAGCAGTTCTAAAAGTAGCCCACATCAAACCATGGTTCAGCCACAGGCCACGCTGCATTTGGTTTTTAGTCAGCCCCTGGACTTGGGTGCTGACTCCACATCAAAACCCAACTGTGTTTTTAGCATCTCTGTGCACTGAAGTCTACAGAGTGATAACACAGCATGCTGGAATCCTAAAGTGGCAATTTATGGCCAGCCAACATCAACACAAATGTTCCATGTGACTAAAAGAAAAAAAGACGTCTTTTAAAACTACAATTATGGATTTGGTTTGGAAAAAAAAAAGAGGGTTTTGATGTTCTCTTAGGTCATAACCAGTTATTAAATATGAACTTAATTGTTTTAACTAATGAAGAGTTTTGAGTTTATTGTTGCATTGGAGCTTTTGACCATTTGAGAAACATGATCGCTTTGGTTCAGTGGCTTTTCCTGAAATATATTACAAAATTTGTACATTTGTACATGTACATTATGTAAAAAAAAAAAAAATCAATAATGTAATGAAGTGTCCTAGTTAAGTTCTCTTTTAGATTGTTAGGCGCAACTCTTTCATTGTAAGCTGTCTAGCTAAAAGAGTGGAAGAGAAAAAGCAGAATGCTACAACAATCATCGCATTATGGTTAGAGATTTGTGACCTATTAAACTTCCTGTGCTTTCCAGACGTAACTGATGTGACTCCAAAAATACCACCTGAATAACTCATTTATTTTTATGGCCTTGCCGACGAGCTGCGTTTTAAAATAAAATAATCACAAGGGAACAGCATATAGGCTTCCTACAAACCTCCATTCTGTCCCCAAATGAATTTATTATAATGATTATTATTATTATTTATCAATCAGTTTTGTTTAACAATATCCGGGACAATTGTGAACAAATAACAAAATATTTAACTAGTGAGGTTTAGTGAGCTGCATGCTCCAGAAATCATGAAATGACATGATGCAGAAGTTTTCCTCCTCTTTTATTGCTTTTTGGCTGTTCCAAAAATGTGTACAAAATCAAGACTTTTAAAATCTGGACAGGATTATCCCACACCGAATGGATATTCTTTAAATTAGGAGGAGGTCAGTATTTAGTTACTGACCTCCTCTCTCCCCCCCAAGAAAAGAAATATATATCAGAGTTCAAGGCTTTGCTTGAGTGGCATCTAAATCAGGCTCAGTGTGACAACCATATATATATATATATATATATATATATATATATATATATATATATATATATATATATATATATATATCTATCACAGTAAGGATTGTTATTTTTGATCTATGAACTATTTTGCCACTATTGATTTTGATGAGCTCTTCAATATTATTTAATTCAGTAATTGTCTAACGGGTAGCAGAGTGGTTACAGTGCCAAATACAACTATTGTAATGAAGTGGCCTATCTGATATTGAACGACTTTTTCTGGCCATTTGCAGTGATACATTTACAGCCAACAGACGAGAAAAAAACCCAACACAAAATATCTATATTTCTTGCTCTTATTATGTATGTAAATACTTGTGTCTCTTGGCATGTCATTGGGGTTACAAACCAATTTATGTTGCAAATTATAGAGAGGGATTTGGGAGGAGATAAACAAGAAGTGATGTGATGAATATTAATAAGTTGTGGAGAAAGGGTGAGATTTTATGCACTCGCCCTTTCTTCTACTTAACGTCATCATTGTATAGTAACTGCTCTGCTTTCTCTGCATTAGCATGTCTAAAATGAATAAACACTGCAGCGGTGTAACGACCAAGAGGCTGTAAATAGGGGTGCATGCGCGGAATGCGACCAAAGAACAATACGCTGACAGCACATAATCTAGCAATTTCTGTCTCTCAGCAAGCCGAGGTCAAAATGGGGGATAAGTGCTTAGCCCCTCCTAACAAATGGAAGTTGCATTACGCTTGTCTTGAGCACCCCCACCTTTTGGCCAGCGGCGTTTGGGGGAAAGTTACATGGCAGAAATAGCTGCAGAAAACAAGAGCTCCTGGCTGGCGTCAGAAAACACGGATCCAGGCTGTTCAGTGTTCACCGGAGTTTAAATGTCTTCACCTACGGGCTTGGAAATGCTGCGGGACGTTTAAAAGGATCTGAGGGGGGGAAAAAAAAAAACAAAAAAAAAACCTGTTGCCTGCCCTCTCACATCGAGATGAGCACAAAGACTGAGTCCACAAAAAGTTTAATGAATATTAATCGATTGTAATAAACCACTTCACTTTTTATTATTACAATTATATTTTACTGTAGCTAGTTTACAAGTGTGTGGGAATTATAAAGTACTGCATTAAGAGCTGCAAGCGACGGTTATAACGGTAGAAGGCTGGGTGGAAGAGAAGGGGAAAATACCCAAGTTATTTTCTGCTGTTATTTTTACACTATGCGCTTATTTAATAGCGATTTTGGGCACAATTGAATATTAAACGTAATTGAACGTAAAACAGGCTCGCGTTGGTCATAAATGCAACATGAGTGATATAAAAAGAAGTCAACGGCTTGCGTTCAAACGCAAACCCACATATAAGTGCCGAGACCCCAGGGGAGCTAACTCACTCCGGTAATATGCTAATAACGTTATAGCTCACAGAAGTGAACAAAGAAGTGTTTTCCATCACACCCAGGACTGCTAAATGCTGTGTAACCACACAGTGGACCTCGGTGAGACCGAAAGAAGGGAGGAAAATCCAACACCCCGCTTTTCTTTTCCCCTGCTGTAGCCCTCCAACAACTTAATCGCTGCGCTTAAAACTTAGTTATTACCCAGAAATCAACGTAACAATACAACTCCAGCTTCGCATGAATGAGTTTGTTTTGAATACGTTCACATTTACCTGGAGTCAGCAGTGTAGCATCCAGCAGCGAGTAGGGATACGACAATATATAAGAGAGGAAAAACAAAGTTAGGGATAGAATCCTTCTCCTGTGGTCCCGGTCCGTGGGCTTGATGAAGCGCAGGAAAGACAATATAAAACGCTCCTTTGTCGTCTCGCCTCGTTGTTTGTCTTCGCTATGAAGCCGACCTCGCGTCTTTAACGCGGACCATAACTCTTGCGGTACTCTGTTTCCTTTCACTTGGAGAAACTGCAATCATTTCTTTTCCCAAGTAGACATTTTCACAGCCTCCACATTGTCGGTTCCAATGGAATATCACTCCGCAGCGCACAACCTACGGGAGGACATGGGCGCTGAAACATCAGCGGTGTCAGGTTTCAAATAAGGAGAAGAATCCAAATCAGGCAGCTTTTGACAGTTTACGTTTATGCGCAGCGTTTAACAGACGCGCCGTAAAATGTCAAGGCTCTAAAATCGTGAGCGAGACACAAAATGGCCCAGCCACAAATTTAGGGGATCTACGTCAACTCGCGGATGAGGACAACAGAGTACGCGACCGCAACATGGAACGATAATATCGGGAGGGAGGACCAATAGGATGCCGCGAAATTTTGATTGACGTGCAGGACGTCCAAATATATTCCAGCGTCACTCTCAAGTGCGGTGTCAATTTGCCAAAGGGTTTTGTAGCGTTCTACTGTTCTTGCAGGCTTTGCTACGAAGTAAAAAAAAAAATAAAAAAAATCATAACACTTAGACAAGACACGAGGGTTGGTGCTCGGGCATGTCACTGGATAACATAATTAAAAAGTTTTCTTTAAAACACCCTCTTGGTTGAATTTATTCCTAGAGTTTGTAAGTCACAAGATGACTTGTAATAGCTACACTGATTTGAAGAAGTATTTACTCCCACTTAAGTTTTTTTTTTTTTTTTCACATTTTAGCACCTTGCAACCACACGCCTAATATGTCAAACCAGCACGAGTTGTGGCCGTGCATTTGTCTTCAGGCCCCTTTACTCTGATTTCCCTAAACAAGTTGTAGCTGTGAGATGACAAAATGTGAATAAAAAACCTAAAGGAGGTGAATACTTTTGCTATTTTCTTTGTATCTGCTTTGTCTGTGTCCTGTTTGCAAGTCCTCAATATACCGTGTTGAATCTGTGATCTCATGTCAGCTCACAGGAAAAGTAAGCAATTTATTTATTTATTTATTTTTTTACAAATTAAAACATTTTAAAACTGCAATGTCTGGCAGGCATTGTACTCAAATTAAAATATATAATTTACATTGAGCTTATAAGTACTGTTTATGTTTGTAGTACCTGTGACCTCATGCCATTTCTTGTATGTTCATGTCCTAACATGTCTTCTGAAAGCCAAAGCATAACTTTTGCAAAGGATCCAAAGAAATCATGCGAGAAAGGCTGGAAAATGTATAGCATCGCCCACAGTAACCTACATAAACGGCCATGCTGGTGTTGTTGTATATCAAGAAATCTATTTTTGGCGTTATGAAAACAAGGTTGCAGGATGCAGACACATGTTCTAAAGAAAACCTCAACTGCTTTAGGGGGGGGAACCTAAGTGACATCTGTGCCGGCCTTTACGAGAAAAGCCAGCCATCCACTTTGTGGTCTGCAAACATGCACACGAACATTTATGAGGCATGCATTGCACAAATGCAGCTCTGGCACACACACCTGTATGTGATTAACTGAGCAGGCCTTGTTATAATCTCACAACATGGTCAAGCTTTCATTAAACTTCTAATATACACACTGTTTTTGTTGTTTTATTTCTTTTAATTCTAAGATTTTTTTTAATTCTAAGAATTATTCTGATTTGCCTCTGCAAATATCAAAAATATTAACATAATTATTTTTCTAAAATGCTGCACTTAGAGTCGTAGAGCAGCTTCATTGACAAAAGGATGCAAGAGTGCTGCACAGCTTGGGGGTTTTGCAACAGGGTGAAGAGCGTTCAAGTCTACTTCAGCACATCAACCTCATTATGACAAAAAGGGTTTTATGTCACAAATTCAGTGTGACGCTCCAACAGTACACCTGGGGAAAGGTGGTGCACACGTTCACATGGAAGCGATCATATCACCGCGTTCCACGGAACATCAAAGATCGTTTGCTTCGTTGCTTTTTTTGAAAGTAGGACAACAAGACTAAGGCATCGTAACGTCGAGGTTCTATGTCAGAGTGCAAGACAGAAATGAAGTCTATATTTAGAGTGGAACTCCATTTTCCTAACCCCAAACCTATGCACCCTCCTCTCCACCCACTCTTTCCTGGGCTCTCTCCTCTTTTAAGCATCAGCTCTGAAAGGTTTTGTAAATGGGTTACCCCCATTGCAAGCCACCCACGCATCAGGTACAGTATCAAAACCTGGGGCATCCTGTTATGACTTCTGGTTTCCTGTTTCCTGTAAAAAAAAAAAAAAAAAAACACAGCCCCCCTCCTAGCTGTCGTTCTCAAACACACTTCACACCCCCGCAACCTGTCAAAAAAGCAAACAGAGCAGAGCTGGGATCAGCTTTAAGCAATCCGCTGCAAACAGAGTAAATTAGTTGGAGAGCTTCCACTTTCAGTTCTGGCTCAAGTATGTGCTGGATTGTAATTGTGTTGTTGTTTGTCTTCTTTTTCGCTCCACAGAAGACTTGATCTTGTATTTGTTGCAAGCCTAAGACAGAAATGTTTAGCAGTCAATATTTGAGGAAAATACACAGTGTCTCTTGCAACTTTATTTACACCCCTGGAACTTTTGCACATTTTGTCACATTATTAACCCTCAATTATTTTTATCGGGATTGCACGTCACGGATTAACCAAAAGTAGTGCGTACTTGGTTTTCAGTGTTTTTCAAACTGAAAATCACAATGAAGTTTGGTGTGTTCTTTCCTGATACCCCTAAATAAAATCTGATGCAACCAAGTGCTTTCACAAGTCATCAAAGTAGTAAATAGATCCCACCTTATTCTCAGTATCACTCAGCACCTTCTGTGAAGGCCTCTGAATGTTGCTCGAGAACATCAGGGAGCAAACAGCATCACAGAGACTTAGGACCAGGTAGGTCAGAGAAAAAGACGTCTAGATCTGTAAATCAGTGTTGGGTTCTAAAAGTAGATATTAAACACTTTACAGACCATTCTTTGCTCTAAAATGAAATAAAAATGGAAAGAGAATGGTACAACTACAAATAGAAAGAGACCTGAAAAGGCATGGAGAGAAATAACTTGCATGAGCAAGAGCGTCATGGTAACTCAGAGGTCGTTGGAGAGGACCACAGCTCTATATGTCAACAAATATTACTTGTGCTCTCCACAAATGTGTGTTCTCCATAAATCTGGCCTTGATGAAAGACCAGCAAACCGAAAAAAAAGAAAGAAAGAAAACACCTGGAAGACAATGCTCTACTCAGATGAGATCGAAACTGGATTTTTTATTTATTTATTTTTACCAACAACCAGGACACTTGTGAGGCAAACTAACACCACACTTAAACCCTGACCACAACATCCGCAGAGTGAGACACGGTGGTGGCAGAATTATGCTGCAAGGATGCTTTCCCACAGGATGAAGGGAAGCTAGAGAGAGTTGATGAGAGAGTGGACAGAAAAGCTGAAAAAAAAAAGTTATTGAATGGGTTTAGATCAACCCACTTCCACAAAATAATCTGTAACTAGGAAAAAGAAAAAAAAAAAAAAAGGTGGTTCTGTGAAGTATCAATTCTGGTGAAGTATCAATTCTGGAGGGTGGTGAATAGAAATGCACACAATGGTTTTTAGATTTTTATTTGAAGAAAACGACTTTGTGTTGGTCACAGAAATCTGAATTTCAGCATTGAAGTTTATGGAATAATGTGACAAATACTTGACTAACGCAATTGTAAAGAAGTCACTGAGCACGGCTGTGAAAGGAGTCGCTGCTTCGCCCCACTGCATTTAATTTGTCCTTATTTCATGCCTTCGTACATATTGTGCCAAAGACGAGGATGTACATGTGTCAAGGGACCATTTCCACAGCAAAAACAGCAGTGTGTGCTTTTGTGTAATTTCTCTATTGGTCCCCGTTTGCCAAGAAATGTTTAAAAAAAAAAAAAAAAAACAACCCACAAACACTACACCATAAAACACAACATGCCGCCGCTGCACATCCCCCTCCATGATACCTGAGCATCTCTCACAACAGGGGGTCAGACACATCACTCTTAATGAGCAGAAATCTCACAGACTTCCTGCAGTGGCTCTAGCCCGCCATGCTGAATGCTTGGTGATAATGTGCATGGTTAATTGTCAAGAGTGCAAACTCACCCTCATGTGTCGAACTGTTTGCTGATGCCAGTGCCGAATTTTGGGAGACTCGCTTAATGGTTAGTTTTGTTTTCATCGTTCCACCTTCGCAACGATTTGACGTAAATCATAATCTTTTATGGTCACGGCATTGTATTGGTCACTGGCATCTTTTTGTGCCTTTATAGAAAAAGGAGGCAAGCACAATGCCGTTCTGTTCCTTTCCCTCGTTTTCTGCTCCCCTCCCCCTTTCTTGCAGATTGGAATTCATTAGCAATCAAAGAGCCACTGACAAACGCCCAATCTTAATTACCCCCTCATTTGCATATTTGCATATTAATGATTGCAGACTTTGCTGTTTTTCTGCTGCAGTTCTCCTCCTCCTTTCATCACTACTCTCTCTCACACACACACACCGCCATAACACACACCACATTAATTTTTTTGTTGTTCTCAAGGCTCATCATTTTTTGATTTTTTTTTTTTTAATTATTATTATTCTGGAGTTGACAGGCCCACAAAGAAAGATATTTTCTTATCTCTCGAAAGATTAATCTTATAAATTTCCACTTAATTACAAGTTGAAATATGAACGGATGTATTATTTTTGAGTGTTTTGTTAAACAAAACACTTGACCAAAACATATTTCGATATCATATCCTGGAATATGGGTCTTCAGGTGCTGCCCCCTTCTGGCCTAAGACGTGTACAACCGAAAAGCGTGTGAGACCCTGACGCCCAAAGAACTATATCAGCTACAGATGATTCCATTTAAAATGGTAATTTCTCTTTGCAAAAAGGAAGAAAAAAAGTGGGAAAAAGGGAGAGGCTAAGACTTGGAAAAATCTGACACAAAACCAAAGACATTGGGAGAAAAATATGCAAAATAACAACAAAAGATCAAGACGGTCCAAACAGGAAGCACGTGGCAAAGTCATGTCCTGTTGTTTAACATGCAGTGTATACGAAACAATGACCATTTGTTGCAGCTGAGTTTGTTTACATAGCCATGATGCAAAGTTCCTCATATGACAAAATCGTGGTGCTTTGAAAAAAACTAAAAATAAATAAATTCATGCCCATTATTGTTGTATTACAGCAATAGACATCAATTTATCTCATTTAGATTTTACACGATAGAGCAACACAACGTACCATGTATTTATGAACTGGAATGAAAATGAGAGAATGACTAGAAAAGGCAGAAATTGCACCATTCATCCTTTGTATTCAGCCACCTTTGCTCTGATATAAAGATAATAGCCAAGACCTCAGAAGTGACCCAGTTAGTAAGCACTTTCAGGATAGATTAAATTACACCTGTGCATAATTTAATCTCAGTATAAACACTGCTGTTCTGTGAAGACCTCTGAGATTTCCTAGAGAACATTAGTGAATAAACAACATCACGAAAGAGCACAACACACAGACGAGGGAGAGTCGGGGAGACATTTATAGCAAGGCTAGATTATAAAACAATATTCCAAGCTTTGAACGTTTTAGAGTCACAGTTCAGCATCTGAAAATGAAAAGAGTGCGGCACAGCTGTCAAGCGACCAGAACCTTTTAGTCTACATAAGCTGACCAGTTGGTTAAGGATAACCGGCAACAGGGTGATGATATTTGGATCTTACTCTGTTCTCTATGAACTCCACCTTTATGAAACAGCGCCACCAAGCAAGCCATAGTTGAAACAAAAGTATGAGCCAGGACTTCTACTTTTTGGTTTCACCAATAAAGTAAGCATTTCACAAATCAATAAATTGTGTTTCAAATAATCCGTTGGTTTTAGCTGAACCAACGGCTCAGCTAAAAGCCGTTGGTTCATATAAGTATTTCTAAGTATACTTAGAAATACTTATATTTCTAAGTATATAGAAATATAAGTCTATATTTCTATATACTTAGAAATATAGACTTATTTCTAAGTCTATATGTGTGGCATTTATCACGTTTGCCTAAATTTAATGACAATCCTAATGCTAAAATTATAATAGAAAGGGTCCCATTTTCTGGTTTCACCAAGTGAATGCTAACTTTGGCAGTGCTGGCAGCCAAAACAATTAGCCAGTTATCTTATTCTCCCAATACTTTCAAATAAATTGCATCCTATCTGTTGTTCCTGACTTTTAAATTAAAGTGTATATCCATGGTCTATTAAAACAAACGTAGGCTCCAATCAATCAGTCAACTTCATTTAAAACATGAGATAGATTTAGTTAACTTGAGGAAAATAAGCTTTCCTGTCAAACAGAAATGATCAAAATTGACCATGTACTCAATAGAGTAAGATATTAAGCATAAAAACAATAAAATAGAAGCACATTGACTTAAATACAGTGTCCTCATTTGAACAAAATCAGAAAAGAGAATAAAATGTTAAAACTATGCTAAACTAATTTTTTGAAAACAAGAACAAAATTGTGTCCGAATTGGTCCACATGTAAAACTACATTTCACATTTGGAAATCAAACATCTGTTCAGAGGTTCTGAGGATGAGACACGTCTTTTCAAATAAAAGTAGATAACCTCTGCACTTGCTGTAAAAACAACCCTTGCGGCAAGTAACCTGTCAGCTTACTGGATCATTTTACTCTTTAGTTCGGACTACTTATTTTCAAGAGCTAGACAACAAGAAGTGGTTGTACATACTGAGTCCAAGGTTTAACAGTGGAATTAGTAAACAAAACCATTTAGTTTCATCTTAATGTAACTGAGTTTTATTTATTTTTGTTAACCATTTGAAAAGTTAATCCAGATAATCGCATTCTTTAAGCAAAGTCTATTATGCCCGACCAATCTTTTGAGATCTGAAAAAGAAATAGTTCAACAATTCGTTGCAGATGTTGAACCACATGTATTCCATTTTTGGAACACACCTACGCTGATGCAAACATTTTATCAGGACGAAATTGTAGACAGCAGTGTATCTACAATTTACATTTTTCACATGCAAAGTATTATTCATTTCTTGCAAATTACTGCTGTATACATTTAATATTTTGTGTGGATGTACATTGTATTCAAAACAAACGTGAAAGTCTCTTTCACATGTATGAACAACTTGCAATATGTCCCTATTCCATAGATGCTGATGTTCTCTTTCAGTGCACAGCGATCATGTGAGACCAGAAGCTCTACATCTGATCTGTGTCCTCACTGCAGACTGAACTATCGTATAAATGTGGTTTCAGTGTTCAAGCATCAGGTGTGCTTGAACAATGAAATTTCATAGTTACTAAGTTGGTTTGTTAGGTTGAAAATGTTGTTCACAGCAACATCTGAATCAGTAAAGTAAGAAAAAAAAAACCTTTTCAAAACACAAAAATGTAAAATACTGCAGAGAGAAGACAGAGTTAGTGATACGTACAACAAAATTCAATAAGTTAGAATATTTTTGAATATTTCAGCAACTCAGTTAACAAAATAAACACGTTACATAGAATAATTGTAAACAAGGTGATATTTTTACATTTTTTTTATCTCTGTTTGTGATGACATGACAAGATTAGAAAAGATTGCATTAGATTCTCCCTACATTAGACGAGTAAGACACACACAGATGCCAAGCTTGATAATCTTTTGTTACACTGAAGCAATGTGCATCCTGTCCGTCTTGCTCTCTCAACCGCTGCATTGCGTTTTCCTTTCAGCAGGTGGCGCTCCTGCTCATCATATGAGTGTTTATAGTGCGTGTAGCTGCATCTGACTGATCCGAAGAAGTTTCCTCTTTACAATGCAGAAGAGCAAAGTAGCAGAGACAGAGAAAGGACCACATATGCATTTATAAAATTAATACCAAAACTGTATCTATTTAATTTTTTTGCCTTTTTAGTGTTATTTCTATTTTTAATTTGAATATTTTATTAAAGTTCATAATCATCAGGTAACTCTTAAAATCATTATTAATCTGATGGTTAAATTTAAGGTGTTTCCTTTGATGGTAATAATAATAGTAATAATAATAATAATAATAATAATAATAATAATAATAATAATAATAATAATAATAATAATATAGAAATAAAAGAGTAATTCAAAAATAAAATGTTTTAAGGAAATACATTTATTTCTGTAATCATTTAAAAGCACAGATTGGTTGTGAAAATAAAAAAAATCATTCTAGAGAACTTAAACATCTGAATCATCTTTAGTTATCAATATAGGTTGCAGTATGGGCATATATGGGCGAGAAGCATGTTGGGTTAGCAGAGCTGCAATGTGTCTTGGCTTAAACCGAGAGCTGTTTATCTTAAAAGTCATCAATAAAACCTTAAAATCAATGCTGAAATAAATTGGTTGCCAATGACAGGAGACGGAAATAACAGGAAGGTGTTCTCATCCTATCAATTTCGGTGCGATTTGCAACCTTTTTAGTTACGTTTCTTGGCTCATGCAGATTCAAAATACCATCCAGATATAAAATGGGTGGGGATAACACATCGATGATGTTTCTAAATCTCTTTGCGATCAAACTCTGCTGACCTTGCTGATGAAACATGTTTGAGCCATTAAATTTAAGCGCTTAATTAAGAGACGTGATCATAAAAAATGCACTGGAATCAACAAAAGTTACCTTAGTTCCTGTACTTACAGTGCTGTTGAAACATATTTGCCCCCTTTTCAGTTTTTTTTTACTGCTTTTGCTTTTTTATTGCTCTTAAATGTTGCAAATCATCAATTTTTTTCTTTTATGTCAAATTGATTACATTTTTTTTCATTAATAAATATCAACATCAAAGCAAAATCAGCACCAAACCTATAAGGGGGAAAATTCTTGTTCACATGTTGCTATAGAAAGATCTGTGACTATACAACCGTTAAATGTATTTGGTTTAAAATGTCACCTGGGTTAAAAGAGACATGCTATGACATGTCCCAGGGGTGACAAGTACAAACAAAATGCAATTGATTTAATGAAGATCAAATAACAAACTAAAAACCCCCAAAGTTCTCTTCAGAGACTTAAAAATTACACTCTGACTGAACAGTGATATTAAAACGACTGTGCTGTTCTTTTTGAATTTGCTTAATGAATGATTTATTATCACTGATATTCAGAATTAGTCAAGTTGGAGAGAGAAAATGGACAAAGAAAGTGCTTACATGAATGGATAAGAGGATCAAGTGGGGGTCTAACAAGCAGTTAGCAAACCTTCTGATAAAAGTAAAATGTAAAATGGCAGAAGAAACATGACCCAAAACACAACATGAAACACTATGGAAAAATTGGCTTTATATTCTATATTTATACTTTCTGTATTTTATATTTATATATGTCATTTATGTTCTTGAACATAATGTAAAAAATATTCAAGGTTGATGAGCGTAACTTGGCTACCCGTAACATGTACAAATTATAGCACAGCTGCAGATGACGATAATGAATTGATTGGAAAACGCTTTGGTTTGTTTAGTTAATAAAATAAATAAAAAATGGCAATGTACATATGAAGACAACTATTTTCAACCAAAGGCTCTGTTATGTTTTGCAGTTAAAATAGCTTCACCAGCTCTAAAAGTGATCCTGCCGAGTGCTTCGTTGAGCTTTGCAACTTCCGTCCATTTACTATACATGCTGTGTCCTGTCCGGGATGGGGGGTCTCCAGTCCATCACAGGCCTAAAGCAGAGACAGATGAGACATTCACACACACTCACACCCAAAGGGAATACCGGATAATCTGTCGTAGGTGGCCAGAGATGGAGGAAAATGAAGTACCTGGAGAGTAATTTTGCTAAAGTTGACAAAAACGTATCAGGTATGAGGTGACAGTCAGAGAGAAAATACCCAGATTATTTCTGTATGATAAAGTTAGACAAGTTCAACTTTAAATAAATGAAGTATATTACATTTAAGAGTGTGTCATCGTAAAACATTAAGAAATATCCTGCAGCGTTCACAGTAAAAAAAAAAAAAAAAAAAAAACCTGAAATATTTTTGCTAGAAAATAACATATCTGAAGGGATCCTCCACTCACAATGGAAGATTAAATTGAAGACGTCTCTCCACTAATATGAAGCAGTGACTGAAAAGTGTCTAGAAACTAGAAATCAAGAATGAATACTCTGAATCAGTTTTTTAAATTTGTTACAAAAGCTAATAAAAAACTCAAATTCAGAGTGTTTGAGTTTGTTAAATACTTGTATTTTATTGCAACATCTAGAAAGGATTGTATTTTGTAGCAAATACAAATGTATTATATAGCTTTGTGAATCATAACTACTTGCAATTGGAACTGCGTCTTATAATATTAGCACTGTTGCACAGAAGATATATATATTATATTATATTATATTATATTATATTATATTATATTATATTATATTATATTATAGTGAACAAAACAAACTGGAGGAACATGTGTATTTGGTAGCTTTTAGTCACATTTGGCTAAAAGCTAAATGTGACTAAAACGTTCTTTGTTTTTCTTTTGTTTGAAAATTTTATCACTCCCATATGACCTTTAAACATCTAAATAATCAAGAAACCTGGAAAGCATTTGTCTTTAGAGAAACCCTACTAATAAAATGACTTCAGAAAAATGACATAAAGTAAAAAATAAAGATTCTCAGGTAAAAAGATTTAGAGCATAAAAAGAAATCACAGCAAATGCAGTGTTTAAATTTAACAAAGTGACTTAGTAAAGTAGCCAGAGTGCCCTCAGATGTAGGAGAGTTTAAAGTAACATTTTGTTTCTTTTAAAGACAGAAGAATAGAGGTAAAAGCTGCAGATGCTGCTAAGAAGGGAAGTGAATCTTTGAACAGAGTTATACGACCTGAGGAGGAACCTGAAGAAAACCCAAGTATCATCACATTACTGCCATAGCCTGCAGTGGCAACTCGCCTCCACCTGACCACCTCATTCTTCGGTCAGCACCGTTGCCATGACAACGCCTCTGTGGTCAGCGTGTGGACATGTCCTCTGACCTCTTGAGAGGTGACCTTTGGCCAGAGGGCCCTCAGATAGGGTCAGGGGGTCAGCTCTCGCTAGAGGACAGTAAAAGCACTTCAGCGATTGGCTATTATTTGCCCTTCCCGTACCCTCATCTGTTTAATTGGCATATTGACCAACTGGCCCTTTGCACATTGTTTGCAGCAATTTATTCAGTTTACTCAGAGTATTGTGTGGAGCAAACAACTGTTGGTGGTATTAGTGTGCCGAGTAATTATTCTAACGGTGCGTTTGCGACTTCAATTCTATCCGTCCACTGATTTAGACGTTTTAAAAGGGGTAAGAAATAATTTCGACCATTCAGTGAGAATAGTTTCATATGAAGAAGAAAGCCGGTGAGCTCTGCAGCTCAAACTCTTCTGTTAAGCTGAAGCAGCTTGGCTCGGTCTCACTCCTCATCTTCCCAATGATCTATCCCTCCCCAGCCAATCACTTGTCAATATCTCTACATTAATTTGAGAGAAATTGTGTGGGGGCGGGGGGGAAAGACTTTCTGACGGAGCGAAGTGGCACAAGGACAAGAGAAGGAGACAGGCAGGCGAAGACGATGGACGTAAAATAAAATCAGCAAATTGAGGCCTGATGAAGTTATAGGAAAAGGTTTAGTTTTACCCATCATTCTTTTGCACGTCTTTCCTGAAATATCAAACGGTCGAGTCCATTTGTCCGAATGAGCCCTGCAGTCAGCAGGATCTGTAACGATAATGGCCGTTAGAAAACTGAGCCGCGGGACAAAGAGCATCCATCTTGGTCTGGCATCTGGCGCAGGAGCCCCAGCAAAAAGAAACTGTGTAAAACCGTGATTAATGGCACATATACGGCGCACTGTGCTTTGCAAAAGTATTCAGACCCACAGCAATTTCACTGTCTGTCGGATTAAAACAACAAACGTTAATCCATACCAGGTGTTTAACAGTGGGGCATCCGTCCATCGGCTGCAACCCGCTTATTCTCGCAAGGTGGCTGGTGCCGATCTCCAACCTCCAGCGGCCATTGGGTTAGAGACAAACAGGTACACTAGCAGTTTTCAAACATCTGGCAACACTGCATGAATTGTGGGCACTTTTTACACACCTGATGTAGTGAGAAACGTTCTGGATTCAAGAAGTGACTGTGAAAATATGAGTTTGTTTTGTTAACTATCATCCTTTCCTCCATCAGCATCCTGTTGGATCCCGTTCTGTTTTTGAAGCGAGTTACCCTTCACCTCTTGACCCCTTTGACACTGATCTTATGCAAATCCCTGGATATTTTTGACCCCTTGGACGAAAACATCGACGAACAGCGTCACGCGTTTGTTTCGCTTCACTTCAACACCTCAGCTCCTTTCTTTGCGAACTTTTAAACTCTCGTTCCAATTTTTGTTTGGGTTTGAGGAAGCAGCCTGACGAAACGTCTTTCAGTGATTTGTCAATGCTTCAACCAGGTCCGTAAACAGAGGGTGCGTCCTGACGACACTGATGTTGACCCGGACCGTGACACTCAAAGCTGAACTGGTAGAAGTGCAACTCAGCAGGGCTGTTCTTTTCCACTCGGCGTTCAGATTTGTCGTCTGTTTCTAACAGACTTATTGCGGAACATTTTAAAAGGTTTTGGGGCGAGTATCGAGTGAGGCCCGCTCCACTGAATATTTCAGCCTACAGGAATTCTTTGAAGTAATGGTCTGCTAAGTAACTTCTCTGCACCGAGCTCGATAGTTCCTCCACAGTACTTGCGGGAATGATTTTTCTTTCTAGCATAGCTGCGCTTGAAAAATTGTTGGCTCTGCGATTAGTTGAAACAGAGAAAGTATTAGCTCAGAAGTGTATAAATATATATACACCGGTGTGTGTTAGTGTATTGATATGTGTGTGTGTGTGTGTGTGTGTGTGTGTGTGTGTTCATGCTGGGCTTCCACATTTTTCAGCTCTCCTGCAGTCTAATGGGTTATTTGTCATCTGCGGTGTAAAGGATTTTTAAAAGTCAAGCCAGGACCGACTCCCTCCCAATCCTCTCTCTCACCCTCCCTCTCTTTCCCACTACCCCCCTGACACTTGCAATGGGCAATCGATAGGTTATTGATCAACTCTCTCTATCGCCAACCCACCAGACTAATCACCTTAACACCAGCCCAGTTCTGGTTCTCTCTCCTTTCCCTTCTGTCCTCGTCTTCCTTTCCTGTTGCTCTCTGCTTGCGTCTCTTGCCTCTGTGTTGCTTTGTAGTCGCACTCATTCACACTGGAACGGTGTAAATGTTTTGGCATCTCAGGTGCCAGCGTGATGAGTGTGCTCCTCTCGGAGTTAAACACACAAAAACCTTTTAAACGACTCTCAGCGTTAAACGCGGGTCCTCGTATCTCCTCCGGTAGCGGCCTGTAATTGCCAGATTTATATCTGCGCGGCAGATAAAACAAGAAAAATTAGCAGGGTGGCCAGTTCTTTATCTGCTTCTCATTTCTCTGCTCCCTCCTCCTCCTGCTTCCAGGTTCCATTTCTCCCTGTCTGTCTTTGTTTGAGGGTGAAATCAATGGAATATATGAATCTGGCTATCTCTCTTTTCCCTGCTTAAGGAGACTCATGTATGACAGACATGGATAAGGTGGTGAAAGGAGCATTTCTGCTTTCATTTGTCCAGTCGAAGCTAAGGTAAAGTCATTACTCAGGCAGCATGCTTTTCACGCTCACAACCCACAAACTATATAACATTATTTACTACATACTAAATAATAATAATAATAATACTGCTATTCTAAAAACTAGAGATATTTGTATTCTGCCCACTTCTTCATATTTTTTGTTTTCGTACTTTTTCTTTCATTTTGGCCCTCACTTACATGCTATCTTGTGTTAATGCATTACATGAAGTTCCCAAACAGATTTAATGTCTTTTGTGATTGTGATGAGGCAAAAACATTAAACAGTTAAGAGGTGCGGATGCCTCTACGATGAGCCCTAACTTTTGATTACTTTAATCAAAAGCTGAATACAGAATTACTCTTCTTTTCACCAGTTTAATTTTCCACACCAATTGTGAACAATCCATGTGACATTTACTACATTTTATTCAAATAATGAGTAATTCATCACATAATTCGTTACATTCATCAAATTAAAAAAAAAAATTCTCTGAAAAAGCAATGATGTCCAAAAGAAAGTGACTTAGTTGCAGTTTGATGCAGGAAATATACAAATTTGTACTCGTTAAGCAAAAAAAAAAAAAAAAAAAAATGTGTAGCTCAGGAAAAAAGTTAGGACGCTGTAAACAGGAGTTTCCCGTTTCTTGTTTGTTCAGCTCATTTCAAGTCATCACACAGCTTCTTATTGACATCAAAATTGGAACTTTTACTCATCCAATGACTTTGTTTTGGATCATTGTCATCTTGCAGGGTCCAGTTGTGCTACAGCTTCCTTTTCTTTGCTTTTTTCAGACATGGCCTGGGATCTTACTCAAGCACTCTAAAATGTGACAGAATGTATGGTGGATGCAACAAAGCATCCCAAAACCATGATCATTTCCTTTCTGTGCTTCATAGATGGTTTGCAGTTCTTTTGCTGGAATACTGGATTTTGTCAATGCCAAACGAAATTTTCTGGCAAACTTTAGTCTGGACATTTGTTTTTTTCTTTCTAGGAGACCAAAGCTTTCCTCCTTACACACCTCCACTGAAAGAGACTTGTGCAGCCTCTTTCTCATTATAAAGGTATAAAGGCATTTGCTTTTACACCCACAAGAGCCTTCAGTGGGTTGAATTTGCTTGGACAGACCAATCCTGGACATTTTGGCAATTTGTTTTGTCCTTCACTGATTTTGTATGATTTTACAGTTCTTCCTCGGTCACTTTGGGGCATATCTCTAATCATTCTCAATGTTTTCATAACAGTAAGTGCATGTCTCAAAACAATTCATACGAAAGTCAGTATCTGTCTCAAAAACCTTCATCTCTCAAAAGTAAGTATTTGTGTCAATTGAGGCTTTAGTGCCATCGGTATGAGAAGTCCTCGTTTCATTGTGTACGGATAAAAGGCTTTGTCATGTTGTCAATATAACAGTGCACTTGGTAAGGATGTTCTGTTGTAAACTATGAATAAAATGTTGATGACAGATATAATAAATTGTAATTGTGAGCAATCAATTGAAAGAGACTGGACAAGATTCACATTTGCACTTTCACTGTAAGCTGCTGACAGACCATGTCATTGATATGCAGATAGGAGAAGACAAAACTGCGGCGCACAAACAAAGAGAAAACAAAAGTAGAAATGGGAACTTAAGGCAATCTTTTTAAGGAGAACTGCATATTTAGTACTGTCTTCCTATACTTTCTATCATCCTGCTGTCAAAAAATTCCCCAATGGGGATAAGGATGAGGGGTAGGGTGAGAAGAACTCCATCAGCATCTTATTGTGCCCCACCATCACACACTTACTTACATTGGAGAAAGTCAGGATTCACCTGACTGAGCAATTAACCAACTCAGGACAAGTTTAGAAAAAAAAAAAATACTAATGGAAATGTATCGAAATATGACTGATATAATATAAAGACTTATGCAAGCATTTTGCATGTTAAGACTTAATATGACAAACACGAAAGAATATTCTGTGTTGTTGAGTTTCAAATTTATTATTCATATAACCAAATGCGCTAGAATAACCGGCAAAGCCTTGCATGATAAATTCCCCAGCAAAAACAACCCAAACGTCAGCAGTAAAGTTATACAAAAAGATAGCTCATTATAATCGATTTTCTTTTTAAGCTACCAATGAGGGAGAACTGTAGGACAATGCGTCATTTTAAAAATGACGTTTATCAGTGGCCGTGTTGCTAAGCAGCATTTTGCCGTTGAGCTAAAGAAAAAAGCATTTAAACTTTACCTCCTTTTGAGAGGTTTATCTGTGAAAAATGAAAGAAAAAAACCTGCAGGGTGATAGAAACGCTATAAAATGTAGGCATATGGCCCTATATATATTTTTAATTTACTCTCTAAATGTTCTTCTCAACACCAACACCAAACTGCAGAAACAACATGGTTGCATGTGCGATATTTGGATCAACACACACACACACACACACACACACACACACACACACACACACACACACACACACACACACACACACACACACACACACACACACACACACACACACACACACACCTCAAAGGAAAATTGATTGACTATTCCGTCTCAATACATCTCCCATTCTGTTACTTAGCAACCAGAGCCTGGGAGGATATGGATGCTGGGGAAGTTAGACTTCTCTGCATTTTGCATTGATGAAGACATATGAGTAATGGGAATGACATGCCTACTGTGAATTAAAACGCTCTAAAAATAACTAAAAATAAATGTTAGAATTTGAAGTCGGTTGTTGCACAGACAGGGAATTTCCTTTGGCGTATCTGTGTTGAGAAGAAAAGATGTACAAAGCTGAAGTGAATAAGCGGAAATAACTTTTTAAAAATATATGCTGTACTTAGCAGACAGCACCGGAAGACATAGAAGACATAAATGCATCCTAATATTATTATCGTAATTATTTATTTTGATGCTAAAATCTTGCCTCCTCCTTCACATCAGACGCCAATAGTAGCTTCTATTGCAAATGTAACACGTTTTCAAAAGTAGGCAGACCATGATCTAGAATAATCTATAGGATTGTGAGTTAAGGCACAGAGATTAGACATTTTTCATCTGTTATGGACTGAGTGCAGAAATGTTGGAACCAGCAAGCTGCCTGTGTTAAAATTCAGACGCAATTTAACAGTAAGTGCTAGCACACATAAATATAAATCATAAATATGAACAACTTCATAAATCAGTGTAATTTCAAACATATACTTTCCTTTAGTTAGGCTGACATTTTACTAAATTTAAAATTCATAGGTATAAAACTGTACATATTTGGCTCTTCTTTTGGGTCACAAATGCAAATTCAAACAACACAAAATGCATCCATCATCAAATACAAGCTTTAGGAAAACAAAAAAGCAATAAAATCATGCAGTCATAACACAGACGAATGAAAGAAAAATACATGAATAGACAGATAGCCTTTAGTAACTTAAAGTATTTTTAAGCTTATCATTCTACTACTTCCAGTTGATTAATTTTTATACTTCTAAATGCTGCAATGGTGACTCCAAATGAATGTTTATATATATATATATATATATATATATATATATATATATATATATATATATATATATATATATATATATATATATATATATATATATATATATATATATATATATATATATATATATATATATATATATATAATTAAACTATTCTGCTGTTTTTCCATATTTTTCAGAATGCATAAATTTACACCTACAAACTCATGAGGGAAAATATCCTGAACATGTTTTGCACTATGCAAAATATTCTCTTTTTATGACCCATTTGTCTTCTTCTGCAGTGAGACTCAAATATGTTCTTTATCACATAACTACAAGCATTATAGTAAGGGAAGAACGATATAAAATAAAACTTTAATACTGACTGCAAGTCTAAATGTATTTACGTGCACATCATAATTTCGTTATAATTTAACTTGCAGTCAGTGCAACAGTTCTGATATTTTGAGGTTTTCTAATTCAATAAAGGAAAAAAAAATGAAAATATAACCACAAAGAAAGGACTGCTGTATATTTTTGTAGTACCGACTAAAGCTGAACAACACCGGCATTTTAGAAAAAAGGCGATAATTATAAGTGCGAACCAAACATATAAAACACTAAGAGGGGGGAAAAGGTTCTGCTAAAGAAAAATCTTATATTTTACCCTCTTTCTTTAATAGGTGTATTTGGGCTAAGTGGTTCTAAAACACGTAAAAATAAGAATTTAAGGCCTACACAAATGTTATTGCCACCTTTTCTGGGAGCAAGACGGAGCGGAGCCTTTGACAGCCTTCTGCTCTGCAGATAATAAAACAGGGCAGCTGACATTTATTTTTCCAGCATATTCCTGGTGTCCAGCATCCATACAGGTCAAAGCCTAACCGCTGAAACGATCCCACACAAAACGCCTCAGTGTTTAGGAAACAGCGGACTGATCGAGGATCAATACATCGAACGCTGCTGATCAATACCTGAACTTTGGGGGGGAAACAGCTTCCCTGTTTTGCATAACAGGGAAGCATAAATGCAAAACCATACAGTCCGTGGGAAAACAAAGTGTAATCAGTAAAAGGAACGGTTATCAAATGCGAAACATTTGATAACCGGAAACAAATGTTTTGCATAGACAGCCTTGGCATTTTTTGGTTAAAAGTAACCTTCTTTTGTTGGAGTGAACAAATTTTAAAAATCCGAGTCGCTAAAAGTTAAAAAATGAGAGGCTTTGGTTTAGCACGGGTAAAAATCATTATTAATAAATTTTTATTTTTGTGAGTTAGCTAATTTCTTAATAGGCCGGAGCTCAATTAATGCATTAATTTAGACATTTTTTAATGGCATACGTAACAAATAATAATAAAAAACACACAATGTTTGCTGCACACATTAATATCTCATTTTTAAAATGAATCAATAAATTAATTTTAAATTACGATGACTTTGAAAAAGCTTTTTCTCTTTTAAAAACGGGTGGTTTAGAGAGTTGTTTTTTCTTTCTTTCTTTCTTTCTTTCTTTCTTTTTTTAAAGATTATGTTAAAAGATTCAGATTGAAATTCTAATCCTAATTTAATCCTCTGACTTAAACTCATTGTTTGTGGGGCGTTTTCCCCCCTTCTTCTTTCACATCTTGATTGTTCTTTTCGATTTGCAATTTATTATGTTCGGACACATTACACGTGAGTGCAATATTAAAAACAATTAGAAAAAAAAACGCAATAAACGAGGTTTATTGTCTCTGAGTTTTTTATTTATTTATTTTTTAATCTCATCCACCTTTGAGATGAGTCAGTAAATGACACCAAACACACACGACACAAATAATAAACGGGCTTAATCTGCATGCCGGCCGCGCAGAATGAGACGGATTTTAAAACATCATTCTCTGGACTGACATCTGTGCTGTTTGACTGAATTTACAGAGCAAGTCATTTATTTATTTTCCTATTATTATTATTATTATTATTATTATTATTATTATTATTATTATTATTATTATTATTATTATTAGTAGTAGTAGTGGTATTTCATGCGCCGAAACTCCGAAACTCCAGACCCTGCACTATCGCGGAGTGTTTTCATTTCACATGCCGTTTTATTCTAATTGTCTCTCAATGTAAAGAGTATCTGCGGAGTAATCAACAGATACTCTAATTGTTTTCTGGATACACTATGCTGCCCTAATTTTAGTGACCTTCTCTCAAACAGAATCAGCGGGGCTGGCCGCGCTCTCATTGGTCTGCACGGAAGCGTCGGGGATCCTAACTTTGTGACCTCCTGCTCCCTCTCCCCTCTCCTCCCCGCTAACCGGCCAGCGCCCCGTCATTAATCTCTGTCAGTCAATACTTCGATCAGGTTTATCACTGAGCGCATAAATGCAAAACCATACAGTCCGTGGGAAAACAAAGTGTAATCAGTAAAAGGAACAGAAAAGACTGGGTTTAAAATAAAAATATGAAATAAAAATAAAAGCAAATCATAAACAAGAAGTCCGCGTCAGAATATGCTCTGTGCATTGATGGTGAAAGTGATGCGTGCAACAACAATAATAATAAAAATAATAATAAAATATCATTTGTAATAATATTAATATTTAAAATAAGGGCACATCTCATATCGCAGACTCTAAAACTTAATTGTGTTTCGCCGCTTCCTCCGGATTGTTAGGAGAGCCTCTGCTCGTGCGCGCGCCACGTTATAAATCCGCGGAGACGCGCACCCTTTCCTCTGATACGCTCTTAGTGGGAGCGCTGTCGGACCAGAGATGAGATCCAGCCCGAGAGAGCTCCAAAGCACATGAACGCACACAGAGCCCGTCGGTTCTGTACAGAACAGAACCTGTGTCTTTGCAGCTCCGGATCTTTCGGTGAATTTCAATCAATGGATTTGCCTTCAAATGGATTGATCATTTTATTTCTCCGGGAGGGCTAAGAAAAGAAGGTAAGAGAGCACACGAGTGAGAGAACAGCCGGAGTGAAAGACAGAGGGGTGTGGGTGGGCGGGTGGGAGAAGGGAACATACTCTCCTTCAGCCATGGAGCTCACCATGGACAACTTGCACAGCGTCTCGTCGCATTCCCAACCAGGGGACCTCATGAGCTCTCCGCACGCTCGGCCGTCTCCGTCCCCGAGCTCCACACCCCGCAACCTGGTCTCGCACGCTCCGGGAGGGCGACCGACCATGGTGTCAGGCATGGCCTCACTTCTCGAAGGGTCCGGCGGGGACTACCGGACGGACCCGTCCGCCTTGTCGGGACACCTCCATTCGTCCATCAGCATGTGTGAGACCGGGATGAGCCTTAGTAACACATACACCACGCTGACCCCTCTGCAGCACCTACCTCCGATATCCACCGTGGCGGATAAGTTTCACCACCCGCACTCGCACCACCACCCTGCCGCCCACCAACGACTGTCCGCCGGGAACGTCAGCGGGAGTTTCACGCTGATGCGGGAGGACCACCGGGGGCTGACGTCCATGGGCAACCTGTACAGTCACTACCCAAAAGAGATGTCCGTCACCGGCATGGGCCATGGATCGTTGTCTCCCTTGTCTGGCGGGCTCGGTTCTCTGCACAACTCCCAGCAGTCGCTCTCCGCCTACGGTCCCAGCACGCACCTCTCCACCGACACCAAGATGCTGTCGCCGGTGTCAGGGTTCGAGTCTCACGCCTCCATGCTGTCTCGAAGCGACCAGGAGCACCTGGCCAGAAGTTTAGGTGGACACGGCCACGGCTTGATCTCCAACCTCAATGGGATGCACCACCACCCGCACAGCCACCTTCATTCCCAGGCAAACGGTGCTGTGATGATGGCCGATCGGGAGAGGCACGGTCACGTCGCCGGTCAGGGAGTGTCAGGGTCGGGCATACAGGCGGAGGAAATCAACACGAAGGAGGTGGCTCAAAGGATAACGGCTGAGTTGAAGCGCTACTCTATCCCGCAGGCTATTTTTGCCCAGCGGATCTTGAGCCGGTCGCAGGGCACCCTGTCGGACCTGCTGCGGAACCCCAAACCATGGAGTAAGCTCAAGTCGGGCCGGGAGACGTTCAGGAGGATGTGGAAGTGGCTGCAGGAGCCCGAGTTTCAGCGGATGTCTGCTCTGCGGCTGGCCGGTGAGG
Organism: Poecilia mexicana; assembly: GCF_051168715.1. Taxonomy (NCBI): domain Eukaryota; kingdom Metazoa; phylum Chordata; class Actinopteri; order Cyprinodontiformes; family Poeciliidae; genus Poecilia; species Poecilia mexicana. The sequence goes on along the minus strand of NW_028263386.1, from coordinate 18,363,864 downwards.
CAATTATTTCACCACATCCACATTTTCACATTCAACAGTTTCCGACATCACACCGTCATTGTAGTAGGCAGACACGCAGGTTGTTTAAAAGAGTTTCACGGGTCCTAACCGACTCAGCACCACGGACAGCTCCACTGCTCGTTGCTTGAAGCTGGGGGGAAAACAATACACTGGTCACTTCGCCCCTTTGTCGTTTCGTGCCTTTGTAGTTACGGTCGATTTGTGCCCGTCTTGTGGCGTTTGAAGTTTGCCACGCGGCGTTTCGCCCCTTTTCCATTTGGTACTTTTGTTATTTTAGTGGTTTTCTACTTAACTTTTTTAGGATACGTAATGGTTTGCCGAAAGACGCTTCATACCGACTCCCTCCTGCCAAAAAGTGTTTAGCCATTTCGTCCTTTTATTGTTTTTGGACGTTTTTCACAACCTTTGACAACCGGGGATTTACAGCAGTCTTCTACAACTTACTCACAGTCTGCTGCAAGAAAAATGTATGAGTAGGAACGACTCGAATAAAAATAATTTTAACAGCAGAATGCCCATCATAGTTCATCTTGTTGGATCAGAACTCATTATTTGATCACACTAACTAATTAAGAGTTAGGTGGTAAAAATGTTAACGAAAGTTGAGTTTTCAGTAAATTCTTTACAGTAATATTGAGTTATATGCGAGATTTAAGATCTTTCCACATCGATCGAGACTCGAATGCATTCAGTTTTTTGAGTTCAACTAAAAGTGAACTTTTGCCATGGTTTAAAGCTCATGGAGAGGCTTGTTTGCTGGCATAAATTGAAGTAGGAAGGGACTAATTTGAGAAAGGAATTTGCAAAGGGGCGAACAAAAATAAGATAACTTCATCTAATGTAGAAACAGACAAGAGCATTTTGACTCCTTATGAACCCAGTACTTCAGTAACAGCTTTGAGGATACTGACATTTAGACACGCTGTTGTAAAGTAAAATTTAATCTATATTTTTGATCGAAATATCTAATCCCAGGATGATTCACAATCACGTCGAAGTGAATATACTCCCACGACGCCTGTTTCTCACCACCGAGCGGCGGCGGGGCTACAGGGGCCAACAAGTTCCGCCGGCAGAAGCGGGGTGACCCCGGGTTGCCTGATCAATACGCCAGTTCCCACTCTCCTTTTTAAATGTGGCACACCGATCAATACCCGTAACACAACTGAAAGACGTAATAACCACACGGTCCTCTCCTGCTTTTCAAACAGTAGGGAAGTAAACAAAAGACCAGGTAGATTACCATTCAAGTAGTTACGTAGATATTTTTCAAAATATAATTTAGGGAAAGGCATGTTGCAGTTGATGCAGACAGAGTGAATTCAAGTCACCAATGGTGTATGGAAACGCTGAGCAGGGGCGCATCCACAGAGAGGTCAAACGGGTAAGGAGATGGGGGTCGGGGGGACTGATAAACTTTGGGTGGCACATAAAAACCAGATGCTAGGACAAGATTTTAGTATCATCCATCCTGTTATTCTACTAATATCTATAGGAATGTTTGGGGTTGCAGCCAAGTTACAGGAGGTGAATCATAATAATAACTATCTATCTATCTATCTATCTATCTATCTATCTATCTATCTATCTATCTATCTATCTATCTATCTATCTATCTATCTATCTATCTATCTATCTATCTATCTATCTATCTATCTATCTTTGCACTTTTTTTTATTACAACACAAATAGGAGGAATACAATCTGAATCCAATCCCAGTGCCGACACCGTCCCCAGATTTATATTTCTAGGCAACCTCATGCTGTATGTGCAGACTGTTCTGATGAAATATTGATTGAAACCGGGGTTGGAATCTGTAACATGGACTAGTAGTATAAACAACAACAACAACAACAACAACAACAACAACAAAACAGAGAAAATAGACCCTTTTTTCTTTTAAAGAAACCCTTTTGGCAGATAAAATTTATATGCAACACACACTGTTTTCCCACAAAACTTTATAAACTTAACACTAACACAACAGGAAATAATGATAGATAGATAGATAGATAGATAGATAGATAGATAGATAGATAGATAGATAGATAGATAGATAGATAGATAGATAGATAGATAGATAGATAGATAGATAGATAGATAGATAGATAGATAGATAGATAGATAGATGAGGATTAGTAGCTGAGGGTTTGAGTGTCATTAATAGTGTTGCTCTGTCCTTTCAGTGTTTGCCTGGCTTTGCACATAGGAGATCAATAAGGCCCATTCCCTACCCCAACCCCCTTCTCTCCCACTCCCCAGTGCTCACCCTTTCTGCAGCACATGACAAAAAATATCACTAATCTTTCTCTGTTTAGCCCAGCAACAGGCTGGCAGGTCATTTGGCTTGGGAAACTGACCTGAAGGGCAAAAAAAGAGGATAAATTCTTCAAGTCAAACGATGTGCAGAGGCATCTTTGCCCTCTCTTTTTTTATCGCCCATCAAATGTACTTGTGCTATGAAATATTGATGCGAGTGTTTTTTTTCAGAGGAATCCAAATGGAACAAAATTGGAATGTACAAAACTTCAGTCAACATGTCTTAAGTCCAAGAGCGAGAAAAGCAAAACTGACATGGGAAAAAGAAGAAGAAGGAGAAGAAGAAGAAGAAGAAGAAGAAGAAGAAGAAGAAGAAGAAGAAGCCTCACGCAGGAGCCAGGAGATGCCATTGATTGAGAGAGGGCTGGCAGGTTTGGGCTTTGTGTGAACAGTCAGATAGAGGCAGGCTAGTGAAAGGATCAATACCAGCCTTAATAATTGATAAGTATAAGGGAGACGAAAGCAAGAGAAAGAGAGGGAGAGCGAGAGGGAGAGAGGCAGGAGAGTGGTGGTGTGAGCACTTGTAACAGCATCTTCTTGGTAAGCAAAGTAAAATTTGTGGTTAACAGCTGAGGACCACACACACCAGTCCTACTTCCCAAACATCACAGAGTGGGGTGTGTAAGTGATTTAAAAAAAAAACGCTGTTTACAACCCAAACATACTGAGAAATATCAATAGTACAAGCTTGATACCAGCCAGCAGGGTCTAGACTTCTACTGTTGAATGAAGCTGCAGACACGGGTTCAGATTTTCTTTTCTTTTCTATCTTTTTTTACCCAATCACAAGAGGACCTTTTCCAAAGAGAATCTTACAGTAGACAAAGGGCATCAGAGCATCTAGCTACCTATCGACACCTAGTAATGAGCGCTTTCTGCTCGTGTCAGCGAATCCTCTGAACAATCCAAGGTTGTGATGTCATTTGATTTTAAAGGTGGGTATGCTTTATGGGGTTTGTAATGCATCTTTATGGAGGCCTAGAGCACATTTATGCTCTTCTCTGTGTGTCTGCGTGAGTTCCTCCACATGCACATGCATGTGTGTGTGTGACTGGGTTATAGAGTGTGTCTGCACTATACATTGTTCAGGCTTATCTGACTCACTCTGAATCGGTATTGATTTTCTCTCTTCTGCTCTCCTCGGGTCTCTCATATTCTTTCTCTCTTTCCTTCCTTCCTTTCCTTGCGTCCTTTTCTCGTCCTCTTTTTTCTTCTGGCATTGCACCCGCCATCCAGCCTCAATTCACTTCTGCTTTCTGGTCATCTTACTCTGTAACTGAGAATTTGCATATCCACTGTCCGACAAACCGGAGTGAAATATGTCGGCCCTTATTGTTTGAAAGAAAGTGGGTGCAACAGAATCCTTTAGTTTGACAGTAACAGAAAGAAGCAATGTATATTCAAGTGCGTGTGTAATATATAGATGTAATACATTTAGATTGTTTAGAGCAAACAAACTGCACAAATATAGTATTGTGTTTTAGTGTATTTTATCAAGACAAAAATATTTAAAGAGGCATTTCTCACTTCTCTGCTTCCAAGGTAGCACAAAAATTGTTATTGTGTCATCACATAATTCAGGGTCAGAAAAGTATGATGGCATTTTAAGGGTGTAAATGTATTGGTGTATGTGTCACCAAAATCAGGTTATAAAATTTACAAAAAAACAAAAAAAACAAACAAAAAAAAAAAAACAAGAGTGAAATGCATTTTAATTCTCCTTGCTCAAGCTATCCGACCAGGGAATTTCATGGGTATTTAATGTAATATATCTAATAATAATTATTATTATAAAAAAAAATTCAAATATTTCCAAACTTGGACTTATAAATAAAGGTCTTGTCATATGTCACTTTGTGGTGCTGAACGGACAGCTCCCTCTCATCTCACTGCAACTTGGTCCATTTTGTGTGTTCTGCACCTTTGAAATGCAACTTTAAAGACGTAAAGTTCTTCAAGCAAAAACCTGCGTCGACGTTGCACACTACGCGTGAATTTCCTGTGTAAAAGGGACGCATTCCAGACGAGAACGCAAACAGCTTGACACGTATCGCCACGATAAAAAAAACAAAACAACAAAAAACATTTTTATTCAGTCAAAAATTAATGGAAAGAGAAAATACGCTATGCTTGAAAATAGATCACAGATCATGATTTAGGTATTTTATTTGCACGGTATTTTAGTGTTAAAGGGAGTCTCGGACAGACCGCGTATTTCCAGGTATTTTATAGGGTCTTCGGAAACTGCTCTCTAAATTAGTGCAAATAATCCTCCATGGGGAAGACGATTATTTCTCTTGTCCAAATAAGGTGGAATAGTTTTATGAAAAGTGGGTGAAAAATCCGTCCACATAACCACGACGACTTGTATTTAAATGCAGATAAAAAATAATAATGATAAAAAAGTTGCTATGGATGATAAAAATGACAAAAAAAGGGTATAGGAAAAAAAAGTCAGTCTTTCCTTTTTTTTGTCTGGGCTAATTTTGGAAAGGACGAGGGCCTGGTATGAAGAAGTCAAATTTTGAACATGTTTGTCTGGGGTTAGTGATTATAAGGAGTTTCTTGCCTGAAATTGACATAAAAATATATCCACGTCCAGTGATTATTCCCGTTTTTAAGAGAAAACGAGCTTCAATTTATATTAAATGCAGAAATAACAGGATACTTTTAAGGGGATAATATAAAAAAAACACACAACATGTCTTTATAGCCTATATTGTCAACAAGGTCAGTCATAATTTACTACAGAATTAGTATAAATTACCTCCTTCCAAAAGTTTCTGGACGGTGAACTCCAGTTTAAATGACACGTTTAGCTATTTTTTCTTTCATTTTTAATTAGAAAATAACTATTTTTAACTTTTATTATTATTTATTTATTTATTTATGCTAAGACATTTTTAAGGCGTGACATTTAAAAGTGGCGGTATGGGTCGTCGTTAACAAGTCGCGCAAATCTCCACGGAAAGTCCCCAATCACTGATGTGCTGCTAAGCTGCCAATCACTCGTTTAAACAGGAAAACGTGGGATTTTCACTGAGAAATACATGACAGCTAAACAGATAAACCAATTCTAATCAATTATCGGTGCTTAACGGAGGGGGGAGGGTGGGATGGGAGTGGGGGGGGGTGAGGGGGGACGACGTGGCTTCCGCGGTTGTGCTGTGCGCTGTTATACGGCTCATAGTGATGGGAGAGGGGAGAGCAGACACTGAGGCGTTTTAACTCCCATCAGTGAACAGGCCCATATGCACATGATCAATATAATCAATCGTATATCTGAGGGAGGGGTGTGACAGAGAGTGATTGACACCAAACTGTTTCTCACCCGCAGTAGTCCGTCCAGGGCGGGAGAGGGCCCGTCTCACCGCACACAAAGCCCGATCTCATCCGTCCGTCCAGGCGTCGACTAGCAGCAGCACGGTGCGGTTAGTTCGCCGTCTGCCCCACACGGGTCCACCAACACTCACACACATTTACAGCACACACTGTCTCTACGTATTAAACTGATGCTACATGTTATACATCAATAAGTATAATTATTGTTTGTTCCTTCAGGCTGCTGCTTTTGAGGATAAATAAAGCCTTTAAAGTTTGGCTCTCTTCCCACTTATTGGCTTTCATCTCTGTTTATTGTCCCTGAAATCTTGGGATGCCATCTGTATTTCTGCACTTTTTAATGAAAAAAAAAGTCAAAGTGGAAAAGTGTCTTCACACATTCCTATAGTGATTCGAATTGTTCATATAATCTTTTTTTATTTTTTTACTTTCTGGAAAACAAAACAAATACCATCACGTTTCTCTCCTCTGTGTAATCTATTATTTAACTACAATATTCACAGGGGGGAATTAAGTTATTTGAGCAAAGTTTATCACTCATTTAATCATTTCAAATGAGTAAAATCGATGTAAATAACAACTTCACACCAGTATAGTGTCACCTTAACATGTGGATTTGTTGCTTTTTTTTGGTCAAGATTCAGACATTTTATGACACTGAAAATCAAACCAGTCACATTTTTGACAACTGAACATGCCCCTTTAGCATACCTTCAAGCAGGTTACGCCCGAAACAGAGTACGATTAAAGACAGAAAGTACTTTTTTTGTCAACAAAATGTTTCTTCTTATTTAACAGCCACTTTCTATTTAAAAGACACAGCACACACATTTACATTAAGACTTGAGCTAGATAAATGTCTCATAACCTGCAATAAGAAATTATCTTAAAAGTATAATTTTTTTAATGAATTACAACTAACTAACTAACTAACTAACTAACTAACTAACTAACTAACTAACTAACTAACTAACTAACTAACTAACTACATTAAGATCTACTCATATTCCCTAATCCATGTTAGTGGAGGCAGCATCGTCTCTAACGTTTTCATAAAGTTTACCAGATGGCTGTCACTTACAATCTTGAATGTGGCACACCAAAATCAAAAGCCAAAACTTAGATAGTTACACTAAAATGTTGTAACTCACTGAAGCTTGTCTTAATCTAATTTATGTTGAAATGATGTACCATGCGATTTAAGACTGACTTGGTCGCGGGGGTACGGGGGTGAGGGGGTGGCCAAGCGGCTTACCCATTATCAATTAAATCACTGTTGTGGTCAAATATAACTTCAGTTCTCTTCTTTCTTTGGTCTAGAAAACCATGTTGAAATTTTGATTTTTTTTTTTTAGTCCATATGGCTCCACTCAAACTTAGCATAAACAAAGATGTCCAGGTCTGATTAGCCCATTTGACCAAACCAAATATAACTCTTCAATCACAGTCAGAAATCAGTAAATGTGTCTTTGTTGACGTCTTCTCGCCTTCCACTTCCTACCCACAATTCCACATTGTTTAGACACAGTTTTCCATGCTTGGGTGATGCAGCTGAACGAAAGAAAAAAAAAAAACACCACAAGCCAATAACACCGAGCCATAAAGTGTCGCTGCTTAGGTGCACGCTGAGTGATGAGTGGATCAGCAGGAGCCCATGGCCAGACTGAAGTGGCTGTTTCCTGAAATCTTTGGCATTGTTGACTCTTGGACGTTATGAAGGAGGGAAGATGAGCGAGAGCCGTATGAGACTGCCTCTTGTCTCTTCAAAGTAGCTGATTTGGTAACAAGGCAGCTAAAGATAGCCTATAACCGTTTGGTTCTGTCTCAAGAGAGGTCGGCGTAATGAGCTGCCCCCCCCTGGCCCTCCCTGTGATCCCATACGCTGCTTGCTCAGAGGCTGAAGGAGTCTCATTTGAAATGGAACCTATTGATTATCTGAAATATGCTCTGACTAGCCCCCAATCTCGCGCTAATTCCCGAGTTTAGCTTAGTTATGAACACGGCTGCAGTGGTTGCTCCCACCACAGGCCTCCGAGCGGCTCTCAGTGGCTGACGGAGGAAAGCTAGAGTGGTGTTGGCGTTGTAAAATGGCCTGTAGCACAATTTCTTCGCAAACAGGCAATACATATTAAATTATCACTATATTAGCACTAGAATTCAGTCATTACATTAGAGAGTATTGAGTTTGGGTTGAGACAGCACTTAGGGAAAGCCTGGAGGAGATTCTGGCGCGGCCGGGCCTGAACCAATTGAATAAATGTTCCATGAAATGGTTCTGAAGTGAGGATCAATCAATATGGGGGGCTATCAATCTGGGGGCAAATTAAAACAATCGAGGAAAAACAACCAGAGGAAACCAGTCAAGTCGGAGGCTCTAGCATATGGAGGAACATGCAGGGCTACTGTAGCTGCTTCCTGCTGAGGGGAAATATTTCTGTAATTATGCTTCGCTTGCGGTAACACAGCAGGAACAACACACACACACACACACACACACACACACACACACACACACACACACACACACGCACACACACACACACACACACACACACAAACACACGCACACACAGGTGAGGTATGCATGTGCACATTCACATTGATCTCGGTCTCACAGTCAAATCTGTTTTCTGCCATTGTCTTAACCGGCTTTAAAGTCATCAATCATTTGCATACACCACCTCCACACTGCAGCCAACCTCACTTCTTTCCCCTTTAATCCTCTCCTCGTTTGCTCTTTTCCTCATGTGCACACAGGCATCCAAACCTGGGATCCTTCCTGATCCTCTCAGTCTTAACTTTATCTCCTGCGAACCTTTCATATATATAGCTATACATATATATATTTATATTATTATAATTTTAATAACCAGTGGCTCGTTTGAGGGTTCCCAGACTGGATGGCTGCCACTCTTTTCCCGCCTCACCTCCTTTGTTCCTCCACAGATAAACAATTTCTTCTCATCTGTCTGTCACAAAAGCGCGCCCACGCACGCGCACTCTCCTCACCCCCCCTACACACACACACACACACACACACACTCACACGCAGACCCACACTCACCAACACACTTTCATGCACCTCGCTCTCGCGGATCGATGCGGATCGATCGGGTGGGGAAGGGAGCCCTGATTACTGGACCACGTGGTCAGGAGAAAACCGCGGAAAATCGATCATTGCAGCTTTTTAGGGCAGCAGAACAGAACAGACTCCCTCCAGTCTCCACAGCCAGAGCCGAGCCCTGCTCTACTGACGGTGCATCCAGGCAGCGCGGCTCTCCGCTTCTCTTTGTCAGCATTTCACATCACGCTCCTCCGGTTTCAGCAAGACGCACACGCGCACAGTCACGCAGACACGCGGTCAAAACACTCCAGACAAATCCATAACCCTCTCTCCTGAAAGAGAAGGTTTGCTTTATTTTTGGTGGCGCAAATTACATTTGCTGCAAATGTTTCTCAACCTAAAAGCTACGTTGTTACTCAAAACAAGAAATTGGTATATTTTATAATTTACCACCTAATTATTATGCATTTAATGTTTGTTTTTTTTTATCTCCTGATAGATGGCTGCACTGACTTTGGATGTGATAAAACACAAAACAGTGCCCACAGGAAAGCAATCCAAATCTTCACTGAGTGGAAACTTCCCCCCAACTAACATGGATTCTGTGGATTTCTCTTGCTTCATGAAAACAAGAAACAGTCGTGTCCTTATCCTCATCTAGACTGAATTAGACGCTTCAAATAGTGTCGGTAGCTGAAAAGTGACTCAGCATAAGAAATACAAAAGTTGTAGCTCTGACTCCAACTACAATCTGTGTCTTGTGAAGCTTCCCCCAAATTCTTTAATGTGAACAATTTCAATCATACTTTTTTCTTCCACTGAACTTTATATCACTATGCCCGGATACGGTGACAAACCAGTTTCTTTAACAAATACATTTTGTCACTTACCCTCCTTGTGGATGGTGCAACTGTCCGCAGAATGACTAAACTTTCCAGTCTTTTGCAAATTGTGTTTAGCACGATCATACAATAGCATTTCTGCATTGAAGGTACTTTTATTCAGTGTTAAGTACGTAATACTCAAATTTTCTCATGAACTGAACTGTCACTCACAATCATAAGAACAAACAGAAGTCTGTAGTGTGGTATTCTCTGTTTTCTTCAATAACTTCCTATGTTTCCCGGGACTGGCCAAAATTCACGTTGCTAATTTATTGCAACATCTGGCAGACAAACAATGGGGAATTTGTTGTTGTGTTAAAGAATTGTTCACGCATGAATAATGATGTTGACAACTAGAAAACATTTCTGAAGAAATTTTGATGGTGACTTTCATCTAAATACGTAGCAAAGCACTGAAGAGAAAGTTAATGCATAGTGATCCAACATATCCAACATACTGATCAATATTTTCAATGGACCTTCTAAAAAAAATAAAAAAATAAAAACAACAACAAAAAAAAACCAACCCATGACAGAGTCAGGCTGTCTGTTGATGGGCCATTTGTGAACTTTACTTTGAAGGTAGAACTTAATTCCCTCTAATGCTCTGCTTAACATAAATGAGGACATTAGAAACATTGGAATTATGTAATCAGTGTATAGCTAGACTTTTACCCAGACTGTCTTTCATTACTGTTTTTGTTCAATTAGTGGAATCAGGAAAAAGTCCAATTTTAAAAATAATGTGACTTTTACTTTGAAGGTCTTAAGTCAACATCGATATTAACGCTAATCTAACCCATGAAATATTTAGAATTTTATTTTGCAGCCAACATTTTTATTTCACAGCCAATGCGAGACTAAATCAAACAATCGTTTTTTAGAGAAGTTTGAAGAGAACCCTTGAAAATAAAGAAGGAAAATTTGAAGAATGTTATTAAACTGAATCTTATTCCACAGCTGAGGAAATACAATTCTGTTTCCATTCAAGGACAATATTGCTGAATTAGACCTGGTATCATAAATACATGCAACATATGATGAATATTTTTGAATATAAGTGAGTAAATTAAATGCATATAGCCATTTATTTTTAAAGGCTAACGTTGCATTTTGACAAAAATGAAATGTATCCTGGAAGGTGTAAAATCAGTGCGTGACAAACATTATTGTAATGCATCAATATCACTGATTTGAGTGAGATTTAACTTAGTTTGATTTGGAGAAACATGTTATAACAATCTTTTTCAGTTTGCAGTCACTGTACAGGAGTTCAACAATTTTGATTTATGTAATTTATATTTCATTTTGCGTGTCAATGCACACAAACCACATACCAAACTTTCCAGCTCATACTTTCCCAAAACTGAGAGGCCACATTTCAGAACATACTATGTACTTTAATTGAATGATTATAGAACTTAGTAATTATTGCTTCCAGAACTTAATCAGTACTTTTAGGAATGGATTATAAGGTGGCGTATAGTGGCATACTTTCCTAAAAACGTATCAGGTATTTTCTGTAACTTGTAGGTGATTAGAAAATAACCACTATGAGGAAATAATCAGCAAATTCTGTAAAAGTTCCAGGAAACTATGTGGTAACCTTCAGGAAAAGGACCACAAAGCTTCCATCCAATACATATATGTTTATGCAATTGAAATAATTTGAATCAATTCAATGTATTTCTTTTTCTGTGGCTGTGTAAATTAAACATTATCCATCAATCAAATACAGAGTATTTGAGTTTGACCAACTCAAGGTTATCTAATGACACTTAAGTAATATCATTAATTTAATGAGTTCAATTATTGTTTCTGTAACTCAATGTACTTGAATAAATTATGTATAATGTATATTTACTCACCAAATGCAATTGATCATTTCCGTTCCAATATCAAAATTTTTAAATAATTGTGATAAGCCATGTGACACTGAATGACAGCACACTTTGGCTTTACTTGCACTAAAAGCTGCCACTCAGAACCGCCAGAACCTTTTCAATTATTTTTGGTTTCGTTGCGTCACGCATACAATTTTCAAATCAACAACTAAACGTGCTTGAATAGATTTTTGAACTGATTAATTTAGGTACATTAAATGGTAATAAAACATGTCACTTCTACACGGAGCTGGAATCTGATTATCTTGATTATTGAGTATGATATAGAGGCCACATAAGAGCTCAGAGCGTGCCAGATTTGGCCCGCGGGTCTTGAGTTTTGACACGCGCTCTAAGCGAGAAAATATGGGCTGTGTTATAAAGTGTAGACTTTTTCATTTCTCCAAATTGTTCAGTTCTGCAAAAGTACGTCATCAGTACTTTTACGCTTTTTGATTTGACTTATTTTCTGTGCTCCGCTGCAAACCTATCACTGTATTTAGCAATGTCTTTTTCTTTATTTCCCTTTTTTATGCCGTCCTTCTCTTTCTATAAACAGCATGTAAGCGCAAGGAAGAGGACCGGGGACGGGAGCGCAGCCAGGTGCCAAAGAAGCAGCGGCTGGTCTTCACAGACCTGCAGCGTCGCACCCTTGTGGCCATCTTCAGAGAGAACCGCCGCCCCTCCAAGGAGATGCAGCTCACCATCTCTCAGCAGCTGGGCCTGGAGCTCTCCACCGTCTCCAACTTCTTCATGAACTCACGTCGCCGCTGTCCGGAGCGCTGGGACGCAGAGGAGCACTGTCATGGCGCGCATGGCCACGGCCACGTTCACCCCCCCCACGGAAACAGCAGCGGCGGCGCCATCAACAGCGCGTCCCCGATCCAACCGGGCACCTCGTCTGCAAATACGTTCTCCAAAGCCTGACGGCTGCAGGACGCATGGTTGAACTGAATTTTTTTCTTCTTCTTCTTCTTCTTTTTATAAGCCAAACGGTGTTTAAAAACGGCTATACTGCACAGTAGCTGAGTGTGCAGCACTCTTATCTGATCTCATTTGCTCTTCTGCACTGGAGCAGATGAATCAGATACTTTCAGTTCTATGTGTTTAACTTAATTTTTTTTTTTTTTTTATCATTCTAACTTGCATTTTAAAACTAGTGCCCTCCAACCAAAGAATATGTAGCTTTAAATAAGTTTCTACATCAAAACCAAAGAAAATGTATCTGCACAAAAGTGTAGTTTTGCGTTTAAGTCGTACAATGGGAGGGGAATACATCCTCCATCATGGAAGACTTTGGCTGAATCACATTTCCAAAGGTTGTCCCTCCCCCTCTTCCCATCCCTTTTCCACCCAATGTAGGTAGTGGTCAACAAATCTCATTGTGAAATGAGACACTGCTGATACATCACCAGTTCCCACTGATTCCAAGTGAAAAGTAAATCTAATATATTAATGATGCATTTAAATAATTAAGTATTATGAATCTACAAATAGTATCTATTTTGACGAAACATCTTTGTTCCGAGCTCACTTCAAGTACACTTACATTCAGACGCACTTAGGGTTATTGTGACTTTAGGTATATTTTAGTGCAATTGAAATTCTCAGTAAATTTACTATTCAGTAAGTGGATGTAACTACAGCAAACTAGATCGCACAGTGACATTTAAAGTCAAACAAACACATTTAAAACAATTTTAATTGTTGCTACTGTCAAATATAGGCTCTCCAATATTGTGCTGTATTAGCTTTTAACAATTGACAGTGACATAATATATATATATATATATATATATATATATATATATATATATATATATATATATATATATATAAACTTCAACTTGGCCATAATATGAAGTTTTCAAATGATGAAAAACACCCTTCAGTTTCTTAACTGCCCCATTAACACAGTTCAATCGTACGGTTGGTTAATGTGCCATTAAAATTATGTTAACTGAATGTTTAGAGTGGATTTGGAAGAACAGTTTCTACTCCATTTCCAAATTTGTCTTTGAAAAATGTCACTTTGTTCTTCCCCTGATTCGCATAAACCATTGGATGGCCTTACCTATTTGACTGATAAGATTAAGGGTGAGGAATGAGGGACAAGAGATGAAATGAAATTCAGCCTTTGTGTTCAGTCGTCTGCCTGAAATTCAAAACCAGATCTGATGCAGTCGTGCTAATAGTTCTCTGACATGTTCAGGTTCTCTGTGCATGAATTATGAATAATTTGGGCATCGTAGGACTGTGCATGGGATGCACTGCACCTTGCAAAACTGTTCACAGCCTTTAAACTTTTCCACAATTTCTCATATTCAATGGGTGTCATAAATGTATGTGGCAGACTAACAAAAAGTAGTGCATAATTGTGAATTGATAGGAAAATTATTATTTGCATTTGTATTCAGGATTCCCTAGTGAATACGTTTTAAAGGAACCCATCACTGCAATTAGTGTGATACATCTCTACAAGCTTTGCTCTGGTAGAATCAGCAAGGTCCACCTACTATTCTTTGCAAATTGCAAAAGCACAGAAAACATACTGCAGAGCATATGTGAAATCTTGCAAAAGATTCTCATTTTGATTTAAAATCTGGACTTTGACTGGTCCATTTTAATACAGAAATATTAAAACTGTATTATAACTGTAGCCATTTTAACTCTGGCTACAGTTGTTTATAACCTCCTCAGTTTCAAGTCATTTGCAGCCAATGTCAGGTTTTCTTGATTTCTTTCCCTGCATTCAGCTCCATTTACTTTTCCATCAACTCCAATTAGCTTTCCCGTCACTGCTAAAGAGAAAAACACACACAGCATGATGCTGCCTGCGCCATATTTTGGAGGATGTCTTGCCACACAGAGCATTTCTCCATGTAGGCCAACTAGTTTTTGTAAATTTAAACAAATTTAAACCTAAATTTGTACAAGTCTCTATCAACAGTGTATCTGCTGCTCCTCCAGAAAGGCCAGATTTGTGACCTGATCGTCAGGCAGACAAATTATTCACTTAAACGCTTATGTCTATGACATAAAACCCAAATGAAAGTTTAAATTTTAATATAATAAAATGTGGAAAATTTCAAGGTGGAATAACACTTGGCAAGGTACTGCATCTTCACCTTAGAAACACGTATTGACAGAGACGTTTGTTTTTCAGTGTCAGGTAAAACTGTTCGTCTAGGCGCTTTGACCAACATATTAATGTGTGTGTGATGGTGGTACCAGTGTAAAATGTCCACAAGGTTTTTATGGGACAGGAGGTGTAATTTCCCTGCATAGACCTAATCTGATCCACCCAGAAGTAACAGTGCCACCTGCTGTCCATTTGAAGAACATGCGCAGCTCGTTTCCATGGATATCTCCATCCACAGAAACCATTTTGACCCTACAGTTTCAATTCCACACACACTTATATGACGGAGCTATATTATTATTATTACTCTTACCAACACACCCTCAACACACCCTTTGATACTATTTGAATGTTTGCTTCCAAGTGCTCATTGTGCAGCTACGCTGCCACATGAGAGGTTATATTCAGGTTACCAAAAGGAGAACAATCAAAGAGGGGACGGCACTCCACACACTTAACCGAGAGAAAAAAAAATAAAAAAAAATCCCTGTGTGCAGTGGGGTGCAGGTGGGACGGAGGACGGGTCAGCTCTGTTCTAGTGGCCAAACACAGAGGTCAAACGTCAAAATACAGGATTCAGAGTGCCAATGATGTTTGCCTCTTTCATGATAATCAGAGAACAGACGCAGCTCTGCTCCTTCGTCGCGCACGCCCCGTCCCGTCCGCTCTGCGTCATTACAACCTTCGATTTGCGAGCACTTCTACGGGCCCCGTTTGCCCGCTCCATACCTCAGAAAAACAGATGAACATGAAACACTGTAAATAATCTTTTGATTTCATCCTTCTCTCTGTGTTATCTATTCTCTACTTATCTACTCTCCTTCCCTCCAAATCCCCCATTTCAACGTGTCTTTCTTTCATTTCTCCCTCCTCCTCAACTACTGATGCGGGTAAAATTAGTACCATAGACACATGGTTTCTCTCTTGTGACTATGGTGCTATGTTGTGCTGAAACTATATGTAAAAGATGCACCTTCTTGACAAAATGTAAAAAAAAAAAAAAGAAAAAAAACTTAGATTAGGAGAAAAAAAAAGACAAATCAACATGTCATAAACTGATGCTATGCACAGACAAGGAAGGGATATCACAAGGGGAAAGACTGTGCATATATTTGTGAATATCTGTGGACTATCTGGATGTGAAGGACCTCTTCCTTGATCTCTAATCCTCTTTGAACTGGACTGTCGCTGCATTCCTCTGCTGTTGGTGTTTTTTGGCTTATTTTTTGTTTTGTTTTTTGTTTTATGTGTCTTTTTACATTTTCTTTTGTGGGCAAAGCCACTTGTTGTGTAGCATCTTCAAGCGGGAGATAATCATAAAAGAGAGGAGGTACAGAGAGGAGGAAAAAGGGCAAGGCAGCGGAGGCACCAGCGTCTGATGATCGAAAGAAATAATTGGATTATATTCCTACATGGCCTCATGGTTTCCTCACGGTTTTGTGGAGCTCGTTAGCTCCACAAACAGCTGTTTGTAGTTCACACCCGAGGCAAAGAGACGGAGGAATTGAAACATTTCTGTGTGAGTGGCTTTGTTGCAGAATCAGGTAGACTGTGACACAGCCGCCGATACCAAAGATGCATCGAGCCCCACTGTGTGTGTAATGGTCATGGACTCACAAAAACAAACACACACACACACACATATACATGCATGCATGCAAACCCCCCCCCCCCCCCAAAAAAAAAAAAAAACACAAAACAATGTGGTGTAGAGATCCCACAGAGCAGTTGTTTGTTATGTGGGAGGAGTTGAGTGCCTTGTTCCTTCAACCTGAGGGTTACACTGCTCTGATCTTTCGCTCACACATAATTTGGAAGATTTCTAAAACAACTGGGGTACACACAACGTCTGTGTGAAGCGCTAAGCAGCGTTTCAGTTGGGGTGAAACTCGTGCGGTGAATTTCACCGGCCACCGCGGTCCTTCTGACTCCCATTTATCTTTTCCATGCTTGACTAGTTTGGCAAACTTGCTTTACAGCAACCCAGGGCGCTGACAATGAAATTAAGTTTGTGAGAGAATACGCTCTGCACGAATATCACTTCTACCACGTTACAGCGTTTAATACATAAATGTCACATTGGATAAGATGCTTCTCAGTTGTCCACAGGCTTACAAACTCATCAAAGGTAGATTCTACAAAGACTACACGGTTCTTGTGTGGGGGATGGAAAGGAAGCTAAAAACACCGATACACAACCAGGCCGTAGCTGTTGTCAGATGCTCTTGTTCATCTGACTCAGGTACTAAGACAAAAGGCAGCAGCTGAAGCTCATGATCACGTCTGAACATGCAGAAGGACCGATTGGAGAGAGCCGTTATTGATCTACAGTGATCTGCTGACATCTGCAGAGGTTTTGTAATGACAGGGGACACACACACACACACACAAAAAAAGCAAAAGATCCTGTAAAAGAAATCGTTTTCTTACCTGGTAAACCTTACACTCATGAACGCCACCAGCAGTGGTCTGGCTGGTTACTTGTTGTTAAGCCTTCCCGAGAACCAGTCCGACACGTCAATTATTCAGACCGAAGGAGATGCTAAGCTCAGTGTTGCTTTTCCCTGCCCAGACAGCAGAAATGATTAAATAGCCTCTAAATTATGACGGCAACTCAAGAAGGTTTTCTGACTTGCAAATGTCACATTTGTCAACATATTGTACACAAATTCAAAGCTTGCTTGGCCACTTTAACTGGGGATTTATAACGTTAAATTGGATGTGTGTTGTTAACACCACTAAATTTGTTTTTACCTCAGAGAAAACATGCAGCACTTCCCCCAACACACACTCTGGCTAAACTTTGTGTATTTCATAGTCCAAGTGTACGTGTGTGTGTATATTCCACTTTTCAAAAGTATTTTCCACCCACTTTCCTGTCTCACTTGGGAATTTAATTCTTCCGCTCAAACCCACCGGTGAAGCCCGCTGCCCATCTGAATCCTCCTCGCTGGTTCCTCCCACCAGGGTAGCTTTACAACAAGACAGGCATGTGTTGACAATTCATCTCGATATACCTCAAATCTTTATTGGAAAGGTTCATGTAGTGAAACGATACAGTGTTTAGCAACAAACGTGACATTAAAGTCACAGCAAAAATGATTGTTCTCTTTTTTTTTTTTTTTTTTACTTATCGACTTTCTTAGTGTGTGAAATACAAGCAGCTACATGATTCGATGTGTTTGAATTTATTTATTGTTTGTAGATTTGCACTGTTGTCTTTTTATTATGAAAAGTAAGACCTAGAGAGAATAACTTGTGTAACGCATTTGTATACGACAAGAAAAGCAGGAATTATTAAACTAAAAAGGGAAAGCCGAAACAATACATGGATTACGCAATAACTTTTGTTTGCATCAGTTTTTGCCCTAATTTTTGTTTGAAGATTGCATCCAGTGTTTAAAAAAAACAAAAAAAAAAAACAGGACAAATCAAAAATAACCTCTGTCGTTAGGGGTGGGAAGATCTATAGCAGCATATCAAAACATGTAAATATAATTGGAAAGTTCATGACATAGATTCATTACATACAGAGTTGTACGTTTCTGTTAAATTTGATGATTATTACTTACAGTTAATGAAAACATGGGAAAGGAAGAATAGCACACTCAACAAATGAAAAGTGGATTCTCACTACAGATGAATTATACCATAGTCTGCATGTTTATTTGGAAGAATGGAGTCTCAGTAGATGTCCAGCAGAGAGTAATTGGTCTGGTTGTCAACAGATTGCTGTATCCACAAGTATATTATAAAAGTTAAGTGGAAGAAAAAACTTTGGCTCAAAAACGTGCACAAGCAACAACGATGACTGCCGTCATAAAATGATTGCAAAAAAAAAAAAAAAAAAGCTCCTTTAAGAGTTTTGAGGAGGTTTACAAAACGTGACCTGCAGCTGGAGTCCGTGCATCAAGAACCACCTCAGGCAGACGTATCCAGGACAAGAGCCGTGACTATTACATTTCTTCTGGTAAGCTGCTTCTGAACCGGACGTCATCGACTAATGCTGATCTATCAGGTTTTATCTTCGCAGAACCTCATCTCCATGGCTGACCTCCATACCTGAATGGATTGATGAGCCAGCCCAGTACAGCAGCTCATTGGAGTCATTTCCAACTGGTATAAGTTTCAGTATTTTTATCAGTCTCTTGTAATTTTCTAAATGAAAACCAATTTGGGGTTTTGTAATGGCAACAAGCCATAATTATCAAAATGAACAGACTAACAATTTAAATACGTCACTCTGTGCATAATAATCCATCCATTCTGTTGTTTAGAACTGCGTATTTTTGCAAGGCCAGGGATGAGGTTCTGGGTTTGGTGCCTTTTTACGACAGACACAAGGTGAGACGCGAAGTAAACCCTGGATCCAGTCCACCTCAATGTGTAATGAATCTATGTGAAACATAACATTAATTTATGTTTCACATACAATAAAATTAATTTTTAGATAATATTCCTATTTACTAAAACACTGTGTTCTATCCTTTTTTTAAATTTTGCATGAATTTTAATTGCATACAATAATCAGAATAAACTGTTCAGGCAGACATAAGGAAGAGAAACCAGGTAGGGAAAAAATCCAATAGCTGCATTTGATAATCTTCGTTATCCTCTGTCTCTTTTGTGCTGTTTGTGTATTTGTATAAAATACATGTATTCATGTTTTTATATCTGTGACTTTCCTTCCTCTTTGCGCGTAAGTGTTTGCACATTTCTTCGTTTCAGGTGCGAACATGAATTAGCGTCACCATTTTGGTTGTTTTGAACTTGTGTGAATTTCCTCATTATGCTTTTGTTGCACAAAGAGATATTGAAGGAAACAGAATCACAAAGGAGGCGTCGTTTGCTTTCTCCTTCTGAGCTCAGTGTCAACGTTTTCTCCCTCATCGCTTACTGACCGATCAATCAATCAATCAATCGGACCAAGTGTCTTTGTGATGGTAGAGACAATCAATTTCAAATGGAAGAGAGACAAAAAAAGATGAAGGGAGAGAGTGGAGAATGGAGATGAACCTGAGTGGACAGGATGGGGAAGAGAACAGCTCTCAGATTATGTATATCTTTATATATACATGTCTGTGAAAGTGTGTGTGGGATCACCTTTAACCTCTGCAGAGTGACCTTTACATAGGGGTCCGGGGCATTCGGGGCCGTCCCTCAGCTACCAGGCAGATAGTGGTGGGGATCTGCCTTGTTAAGTGGACATCTAATCGAAGATGTTGATCAAATGCCTGGAAGCATATGCATACGCACTATAATACTTGGAGCCATGATGCAGAGAGCCTTTCTTCTGCTGCTTATCTTAGCGATGCAGAGAGTCTGTCGGTCGTGTTGAACCTGTAATCAGCCTGAGATTAAACAGCCGAGTTACGACTTGAACAAACGGAGTGAAAAACCGGTGTGGATGAAAATGATGTGTTTTGGACCAAAACAAATAAAAAGAAACAAGCAATTTGGCCGTTTGGCTTTTCATTTTTTCCTTTCACAAATTCTTACTGTGGCGCTTTGCTGCCACCTAGTGGTACCGACACGACACATTGATAAGCATAAAATGTTTTCCTTTGTTGGCATCTGATGTAGCTCCTGTGAGTCTCCTACCACATTGAGGGAATTTTGAAATGATTTTTTTCAACAGAAAGCTTTTTATTTAGATATCATGATATAATTAGGTCATTTATAGGCAAAGTTTAAGGAATGTTTAGTTTTGTAATAATGTGCCAAGAAATGGCTCCACTACACTAAAAACTAGCTTTGGACTGCAATTAAAATAAAAAAAAAGAACAATTGCCTCTTAAGATGTGACATAAAACACTTCAAAATTAATAGATTAGTCAAACAATATGCTTCGTTACTTCAGTGGAGTGTGATTTGATGTAGAAGCAGAGACTGGATGCAGATGAGTAGATATTATTAGACGAATGGAGGCTTCAAAAAATGGCAAGGTTTTGAGACGGCCGTGACTTCTGACCAGTATGTTAAACTGGTCCTGATTTGTTTTTTTCTTATGTCCTCTAAATGGTATTTGCAATATAAATGCATCCAAGGTCAATAAAAGATTTAGAAAACAATTCCAGTTTAATGTTTTTTAAATTCACCACACCTCCTTGGGAAGATCAATCTGAGAAAAATGACAGCTCAATAAAAAAACAAACAAAAAAAAAACATTATGCCTACACCAGTAACCAATTCATAAAGTTGAGACTTTATGAAAGTCATTCTGATTGTATTATAGGTAGATTAAAACAAAGATTAGCATTTATTTTTCTATCTCAGTCATGTTTAAGTCCATACTTGATGAGGCTAGTCTGAAAGCTTTATTTCGTCATTTATTCCTCGTTTGCTTGAATAATTCAGAAAATTAGTTTACAGGCAGACTCTCTGGTGTTGTATGGATTATTATCCTGACGCAAAACTCAAGAGCACTTAAGGATTTGAACCGATAGCTGGACATTGTCCTTCATGATGTTTTGGTAGTCGTTCAGGCCTAACGGCTTCAAATTAGCACTAATGTGTCATACTACGTCCTTCACGTTTACCTGCTTGTGTAATGTTATTTAGCTGATCTGTTGTGTTAAGTTTTACACCAGATGTAAATAAGACACACACCTTCCAAAAAGGTTGTATTTTTGTCATATCCGTCCCCAGAAAACTTCTCCAGAACTTCGAAGGATCATCAAGATCCAAGTTTCTTAACTATAAATGATATGTGACATTTTTTGACCGACTTTGTTGCATTAGAGAAGATAACAGTAGGAGCTTCATCGTCCTTCGCAGAAATATTTAACGTGTTGAACAGAATAAAATAGAAAATGAGAAGATAGTAAAATGAGGTTGCTGTGCGGTATAATGTTAACTATATATTTCACACTAGAGAAGGAGTTTGGTCACTTAAGATGTTATCAACCTTTATGACCTTTACTCATTTTCTCCAGCCTCTTATTCTTATATATCTGTATGTATGCATCAGTTAGCAAAATAATCCAAGTCAGATTATTAAAAAACAAAACAAAACAAAACAAAAAACTATTGTATTTTGAGTTTGTATTACATAAAAAGAGACATGGGATCCAGTTAGTCACATCATGCTTTTATGACGAAAGAGGAGTTAATTTACAAGACAAACAGTATATAAAACATACACTGAAATAAAAAAAAGAAACCATATGTTCTTTATAGACATAGTACATTATTACCCTTCCCTTTGAGACCAAGCAGCCATGGGACTGAACAAAACCTGGGTGATCCCTGGAGGAAAGAAGCAGCAGTTAAATCCTATGTTACTATACCTACACTATTTACAGTTCAACAGTCATTTTCCTCTGTCAGACATGGCAAGGAAGTCTACAGATTTGATGACATGATATGGCTAATAGAGCTAATATTTACACGTTCTGTTCCTGTCATCCAAGGATCAAATTATTCTGGCATTAAAAAAAAAGTGCCTTTTAAAAGTGTACAGTCAGATGCCGATGTAGCTAAAGAGGATCGGAGACTAAATTTGGTACTTCATGTATAACAGTCAGTTTAATTTGTCACTCATCTCTAGTTGTGACTGATCACCTTACACGATTTAATTAGACAATTCAAACTAATTTCTAGAGTCCATTCATCCTTTTTCATATTAGTCATCTTACAACCACAAGCTTTAGTGGATTTTATTTGATTTGTCGCTTTTGGTGACTTAAGAAACACCCTCAATGGTAGCAACAAGTGGTGCTAAAAAGTACTGACCGAGGGGCTGAATGCAATCTATTCCCACACTTTTCAGATTTGTATTTCTAAAAACACTTCTATAATTTAATTCAACTTAATCAAAGTAACTTAACCACAACGTGTTAAGTTACTTTGCATTGATCTATCATACAAAATCCTATTCATACTGAAGTTTGAATAGGATTTCAAATTAGAAATCCTATTCAAATTTGTGGTCGTAATTAGAAAGAATGTGAAACAATTAAAAGGTCTGAATGCGTTTTAAAGGCATAATAAGTCCAGGGCACTCATTCCTAGGTTTATGAGTTAGGAACAACTTTTTTTGACAAAAATACAAAAGCATTACGGCAATTATCTGAAAAAGAGAGAAAATAAACACATTCTTAAAGAGGCTGGTGCTATAAAGAGAAAAGACCAGAGAGTCAAAAAAAAAAAACAACAAAAAAACAAAGTGAGGGAATGAATTAAATGCGTTTTCAAGTATTTGCTATCTTGTGCAATAGAGATCTGGTGCAGATACAAAGATAGGTTCATAAAATGTGGGGAAAATTGAAGCGTTAACTCAAACTTGCTATAAAACAAGCAGAAATCGGGCACTTTCTTGCTCTTGGAAGACAAAAAAAAAACCCTCTTCATCAAAGTGCAAACCTGGGAACAAGTGCCGGCCACATCTACATGAGCTCTCCACGCCTTGTGCAAACCCCACAGGATCTTTAAGAGGGTGACAATATTGAATAAAAATCAATAAAAGTATGCCATGAATAATCTTATCCCCATACAGAATTGATCAGTCCCAGCCACCTGCCTGGAATATCAATCGCTCTATCTACAACTTGTACATCAGAGCAGATCATTTGTTTGTGACAAGATATGTGTAAAAGTACAATCATTCCAAGTAAACACTTGTTTCTCCTTCAAAATGCACCCTCCCGTTTGAATATCCGTGAATGCATCGTGACTCGTCTCCCCTCGCTCCAGTTGGATTCAGCACATTTTCTTCTGTTCACGAGCAGCAGCAATGGCACCTCCGGCTCTCGGTGCAGGTGTGAGTTTGGCACTACCAATCACTTTATACAAAAGGCATGCATAGATTCAGCCTGTTGAGACCACAAGCTGGAACGTCTCTTTGCTCTCCGGGGGGAACCAATCGTTTGCCGATCAGAGAAAGAACAGAGCTGTCAGATTGTTGGGGTTTCTGTTTCGGATATAATTTACAGACCGATTTCCACCGGCTGTCCTGCAGCTTTTAATCGAATTAAGCTCAATCCTCATGACTTTTGCTCCATTTCGCATGTGTGGCAGAACGAATCCGACCACACAACACCCACTTGTATTGCTAAAAATATCAGTTGAATAAATCTAACAGTCAGTCTGCTTTCTTTATTTCTAACCTATCTGTTTTATTTCTTTCTTACAAAAAATAAACCACAAAACAAAAATACTGGCGCATCAGCAAGGTTGCAGATGCTGCTGTTGTCCGTTTCGACCACTTGGTGGCAGTGTAACCATATAAAACGCAGAGATTTCTTGCAGTCCTCTGGTCAAGGTTAAGATGAAGCAATTATCTGTCCAATGTGCTTTAGCGACGCTCTGCTCAAATACTCCTGCTAGCTGTGACAGTTTGCCTCCAGAAAATCGTGACTGCAGATATAATTTATGTCTAGATTATTATTCTACAACTAAAATCTTTAATCTAGGGTTTTGGCAGTGCAGTGTTCTTAGAGGAAATGAAACTAATAAGCCAAATAAACACACAAATCAGACGAGCTCACTCCTCCGTCATCCCATTACTGCTCGTTTCAGCTCAGATAAATTCTGCTCCAGTCTAATCCAATCAAAAAAAAAAAAAAAAGAGAGAGAGATGGATTTATCCAGAGCTAAAGCAGAATCAGGAATGACAGAGGTGGCGAGAAATGCTGCAGAAATTACTGCTCTAAAGGTAAGATTAAATATAAAAATAATAAGCGCATGGTTTAACATAATGACAACAGAGCTGTCTTTAATCTGGAGCTGCATGGAAACAGTGTAACAAAGCAAAATTGGAATAATTCAGGCTTTGCACCAAATAATGGTATAATTATAGTGTCTGGGATTTTACACTGTTTGTGCTAATAAGGAGTTCCCAAAGGGAAATTGTCTTGTTGTGGTTTAGGTTAAGTTTCTGCAGCTGTATCAGATTTGTGCAGTGCCTTGTAAAAGTATTCATACTCCTCCAACATTTTCACGTTCCAACCATTAACATCTACATATTCACTCGGGCTTGACGCTATTGACCAAGACAAAATCGGAAAATGGAACGGAAATGGAAATGAAAAGTGGAAAATTGCAATTTGTATTTGTGTAAAGTCAATTTCACTTTGATTCCCTTAAATAAAACTAACTGGTTGCCTAATTGGAAAGTGGTCCGTCTGTGTGTAATTTAATTTCAGTATGAACACAGTTAATCTGTGTAAGCCTCATGAGTTTGTTGGGGAAAATTTGTGAACAGGTCTCGTTTACAAGGTTGCAGAAAGACTTGAGATTATGCCAGAGGTTCACAGAAGTGTTTGGTGGTATAATATGAAAAAGTTCAAGGCGTTTGAATACTTTTGCAGGGAAATGCATGTAGGCAACACGTCACTGAGCTGTGGCCAGGATAAACTGAAGGAGACGGCAAAGGATTCTACTTTTTAAAACAACTGTAACAGCAGAGATAAATAAATCTGGTTTCCAACAGAAAAAAAATAAGCCCCACATAAAACACTGCCAGCTAGAGTAAAGAATTTAGAGCAAGATATTATGCAAATGTGCCTTTTTAGGGAGAACTATTAAAATAATTACATGCCACAAATTATGATCAATTAAAAATATTTTACATACTACTAAAATCTGCTCATACCTCTGCAAGGACTTTTCAAGTAAAAGCCACATAACAGGTTTTTTCAAAAAAATCAAGAATGGCTTCTCCAGTCTTCAAGGTTTTTTTTTTCAGGACTTGAGGGCTGAACAGAGGAAATTGCTTCTTTCCAACCCCAATCGTCTAATAAACGTCCCTTTTATATATATATATATATATATATATATATATATATATATATATATATATATATAATGGACAGCTTAAATCTGCAAGGTGAAAATGAGTGGAAAAAAAACAAACAAACTCAGTCCCCCTTCCTACATTTGTAAGATGGTATCAGATAACGAATGTATCATCAAGAGAACATACATACAGTCCAGTCCATTGGTTCTCATCTCCAAAATAGTTCCCAGAGCAGCATGGTTTCAGTCTGCTAAAGTTCAAGGTGAGGTTTGAAAGAAATGGTTGGGTGTGACATGGGAACCAGTTGTTTTTTTAATTATTTTTTTAGGGAACCTGGGTCACCCCTTTCATCTTAGTCGCTGATCCAATCACTGCTCTGTGTTTGGTGGCATCACGAGTAGCGACGAATCATTACATTACAACACCGACTCACCAACCACACAGGACACGCATCTACTACCACACAACCATACTCCGGCCTAATACTGTGAACAGGGACAACAGAGATCGGAAATGCTAAGAAGACGACAGAAAGAAAAGGGGCAGATGACCTGGGGAGAAAGGGGTTAGAGGCAAGAGAAGGAAACAAATGAAACACTCATCTACACTTACAATTCTGCATGATGTTTACACAATAACACCATCGACAATCACTACAGACATTCTGACTGTCTTCTAAACCTAATTTCCACTGAGAAATACCAGAAAATGGAAACACCAGAGGGATGGCTTAGGGAGAAGTGACATCCATGGAGGCAACATCCTGTTCTCAACACCACAGCAGCCGAAATGGCTGCAGTTAACAGTAGCGGTAGAAATCAGGCCAGTTTTGCCATCCGTTCTCATTTTGTCTCATGAATCTTTTAACAGCTGTTTAGTTATTCATCTTGACAAAGAAGCTGTGGTTTCATCATCCCTGACAAGGGACAAAAATGGAGTTTGCATAAATCATCTTAAAGGAACAAGAGAGTTCTCTCTCCTGCAGCAAATTATACCCAAACCATGAATTTGTTCTAATAAAGAGGGTCTTTCTTTTGATCACTGACTTGTAACTTTTCCACTGCATGGCTTCCAGAAATAGAAAAAAAAAAACCCGACATTTTGCGCTCACCACAGCAACCACCAGGGAACCACTCCCTTGTACTAACACTTTGCTTCGTACAAAGGATCTGGACTCTGAGCTGTTCAGAACCGAACGCTTCCTGGAGGCGTGGACTGTGTCGAGGTTTTAAATTTTACCCAATTACTGTTTGCTCGTGACGAATGAAATGCGCAAGTTCGACGCCACTTACCGGAAATTGCCTGCACTGTAAACAACCGTCCTCCACTGCGAAGAGAAAGAAGCGCTCGTCCGAAAGAAGTGGCTGCCAGTGTTGATTAGCGCAGAAAATTGACGTCATCGTTCACGATTCTCTTTCTGTTCGCTGATTGGCCCGTTCAAAAATTGACCGGAGACAATCTGAGAGCCCAGATTGTGTTGGATATGAGAACTTTTTTGTTTTTGAAGCTAACGCTGAGATTTTGATTCAAAACCGTTTCATGTCTTTTTGTCACTAGAACACAATTTTCAACTATCAGTGTATTTTGTATGTTAACCATTTTTAAAACCTTTTCTCAAAAAACATTCTGTTTATTACTTAGACAAGTAGGATGCTATTTATTAACAAGCTAATCCTAGCAATAATAATCGACTTGGTTGAATCTATTATTTATTTACTGACCAAATTAGATGTTTTTTTTGCAATGAAAGTCACAGAAGTAGCATACAAATTTTTGAAGCCAATATTACATCTACTGAAAGTGGTAAAAGTAAGGCACCATAGAAGAGGTGTAAATTATCCACCCATGAGACAAATGACCATTACTGCTAACCGGTAAAATAGGAGTGAAGTTAAATACCTGTGGCAACCGGCACAGACACCTGAGCTCTGTATTTTTGGTGCCTTTAATTTGTATAGGTTAAAGCTGGAAAAGTCCTAATTTTGTGACTAAGCTGAAGGGCCCAATTCATCCACTTGAGTTCAAGTCTGATTTAAAAGGGAAACAGACTGGAATAAACTGCTCGTTTACACTTATAACATTTCTGTGTTTCATTAAGCCAGTTGAAAATATTGAGAAATAGTTTGGTTTTGGCTTGTGTTGTGAACAGCATTTAGCCTGGTTACTGAAAACTAAATGACATTTTCCTGGTTTTCTGACTGATTATGTAAGACACCATTCTGAGATTTTAATTTTGGGATCTGTGGCTATAATCAAATCAGTACTATCAAATCCCACTGGGGTTCATATCTTCGCCCAGAATGTGCTCAACTCAGTTGGTTTAATTTCTGATGAACATGGAAGATAGCATGAATGGTGATTGCATGCGACTGAACGATGCATATTATTGTTCAGCTTGAAAGAAAGCTCGGTGGACACTGAGCTTTTCACCCGAGCAAAACAATTTTGCTTGTTAAAATAATGAACAACATAAACTTTATGGTTTACTTCCTGGGTGTTGGACTCCAGGCCATCAGTGCAGACGTTCTGCAACTTTCTAATGTCTTCCTGGACCAACACAATTAAACGGCTGAATTGATGCAGTCGAGTTCTGCAACATTCTACTATCAGCATAATTATTTGATTCAAATGTGTTGAAGCACAGACGCATCTAAAACATGCAAATTACAGATCCTCAATGTCTTGAGTTTAACACCTCTTACTCAGGAGTTATCAGAACTACTGTTTTGTTTGTTTGTTTGGCCATCATCAAAAACCATCAGTTTATATTAACTCAAGTTTCTGAGCAGTTTATATTTTGTTCACAGGTTCCATTTAGATCACTTTGTGAGGTGTTGAGAACAGAATAACGTCTCATGGTGGATGATGTGCTTTAACACAGTGAACATTCAGAAGCTCAGACAACAACGACTGAACAGAATAAAAATAAGGGACAAACAAATATGCAACGTAACACTTGAAAACAAAATCCCAAAAATAAAACCTTTTGTTATTTTTTTGCCATTGAGACCACAGTACTACTCTCCACTATACGATGCACATGGTGTGGGTAGGGTGAACACAACTTCATTTACATTTTAATCCTCAGTCTCCAGCCAGGGACCCCTCCCAAAGGAGGACCCAGTGGGGGTGTGTGGGGGTGGGGTGTGAAGGGGGGGATGCACTGGGCTAGGGGGGCAGAGACATTCATGCACCGGCCGTTTCAGAGACAGAAAGAGAAGTCAGCATCACAATTATAGACTTGTGCTTGTGTGTGCCATGTCGGGTTTGTTTGCTCTTGTGCAACTATGACTGTTGTTCCTTTGTGTTTGTTTGTGTTATTCTGTGGAACGTACTGCAAGCTCAGCGACACCGGATAATCTCGTGAACACCAGGACCGCTTGTAAAATGGCAGTAGTGATAATTATACGACTAAATCATGCACACGCTATATAAAAATTCAACCTACACAAATTATGGCTTTGTTTCTTCAGTCACAAATTTCCAGTATTGGCTATATGGCTATACATGCAGTATTGCTGGAATGTTACAATTAGCAAATAAATGTGTTCAATGAAATCTTTTTTCTGTTGGTTTGTTACTTCGCTCTTCCTGAGAAAAGGTGCAATATGTTATCTACTGTGTGTCATCCCCAATTTGGAGAAGTGTTTGTCTTGTGAAACTACGTGTCCTGTCTCTGCCTCTGAATAAGACCCAACTCTCCAGGCTGCTCCCCCCGGGCAGCACCAGGAAGGTTAGGGTGGCCACCAATGCAGCAGAGACCAGAGTTCAGGGGTTTGTGTAGGGGAGCGAAACACAAGTCAAAAAGGCTTATGTATTCTCGCTCGTACTTCTCTGTTTACCCTCTGTTCCTGTCAGCCTGGACCATTTGCTCTCTCTTGCATTGGTTCATTTGGTTCCTGTGGTGGCCTGTGTTTGGTGTTCATAATTTTTAATTGTCTGAGTCACAGGCAACCGCAGCACCTCTTGACCGGTACACTCGTCCCAAACTCACACAGCTCATGTTTGGGCAGAATCTCACAAAGAAGTAAAGATCAAATGAACGCTTAAATCGGTGGCCTCCAGGACATTCTTTACCAATTTCTAGCCTTTTCTTTTTATTTGTTGAAATAACCAAGAAAGTGCTGTTCGTGTTGCAAATATAACTTATCACTGATGTCTATTTCTTACGACACCATTATTGTCAAGCATAACCGATTAATTAAACTCCACTACTGTTATGTACAGTAGCATTCAACACCACAATCTAAAGAAAACCACTGTGAAGTGGAGACATCAAAGTAATTTACATTTCAAGCATAGGTCAAATTAAATCACAACTCTAGTTTTGAGGTGACCACCCAATTTGGAGCAGAGAAATAGACACAAGCTAATGTTGTGTGGTCTCAAACTTCTTTGTGAGTTAGTGGCTGTGTGTGTTTGAATGTGTCAAACACGTCTTTGGGACGTGCTCATGCCTCCCCTGAGGGACCCCTGGCTGCGTTGTTTCATATCATTTTCATGTTAAACTTCCTGGTCCCTCCTGTAGAGCTCCCCGTGGTGGGTTCAGATTTCCGGAACGAGTACTCCACTGTGAAGTTGTTCCTGCGCTGGCCGCGTCCACGGCTCCACACAAACAACAACAGGAAGCAGAAGAGAACAACTCCGAGAAACGTGATGCAACCCATGGCTGTTGAGACCAAAATGGTGGTCAGGTCCAAGGTGAACTTGAGGAAAACCCGTGTGCTGTTTAGATTTGTGTCGTTGAAGTACTCCCCGCTGTACAGAGAGCGGTTAAGAAAGAAGGCGGAGGCAGAGTCTAGTGGCTGGCCTCTTACTGTGAGAGTGGCAAAGTAGGTGTCATTGCCTCCAGCGTTTGAGGCAATGCAGATGTACGTCCCGCTGTCAGTGAGCTGAGCATAGCGGATCTCCAGAGTACCACTAGGGAGAACAGTGATGCGACCTGAACTCTTTGCTGTGATTCGTCTACGCAGTGGTGAGATCCAGATGATGGCAGGTGTAGGATCTCCGTCAGCTCGACATACAAAGCTCACTGGCTGGCCTTCCCGAGCAACCACCTAAGAGAGGTGGTAGAGCACACGATTGACTATACATAAAAAATTCAGCATATGCAGTATGAAACATTAACATCTCACAAACATTAGAGGACGTTTTAGCTTCTTCAAAAGATTACCTGTTGCATCTTACGGTTGCGGATCTTAGGTTTCTGGCATGTAAAGTGATCGAAGAGAGCAGAGTCAGAGAAGGCGCTGAGGCTGACTCCTTGCACCTCCACCGGGCCTGCACAGACTGGCACTCTGCCGTCAAAGTTGAGGGTCTTGCGTCTTTGCAGGATCCACAACAGACGGCAGTCGCACAACAAGGGATTCCCATCCACTCTGAGGGTCTCCAGACTGTTAACAGAGTGGAAGGACCCCTCTTCCAGAGTCTGCAGGTCGTTGGAGGAGAAGTTGAGTACTCGAATCTGTCTGAGACCTCCAAGGGCATGAGGCTCCACCGTCAGCAACCCAGTGCTTACCATGATGAGCTCCTTTAGCCTCAGCAAGTCCTTGAAGGCCCAAGGCTCTAGTGTGGTGATGGGATTGTAGGACAAGTTGAGATGGGTGAGGTGCACCAGGTTCTTGAATGAATTAGAAGGGACAGTAGTGATGTTGGTGTTGGTGATGAAGAGCCAGTGAAGATCAAGGCCCTGAAAACTAAGTGGAGAGATATACTCAAGGTATGGCCAGTGATCGATATCCAGACCCCGCAAATTATTCAACTTGCGAAAGTTTTGATCCTCCAGGGCAGTGATGCTTAGGTGTCGAAGGCGAAGAGTGACCAGGCTGTGGAGGTAGGACAGCGTCTGGCCAGAGATGGATGTGAGGTTGCAACGCTCTATTGTGAGATCTTCTAGTCCCAGAAGTCCAGAGAATGCCTGTGGCGAGAAACATGGGGTTGGAGAATAGTCATTTCAAAACATACACAAAGACAAGAACGTTTTTTTTTTGTACATAGGGTAGTACGAGAGCAAAAACAAAATCAGAAAGGAGGCACTCAGGCAAATTTGTTAGCATTTTTGTTGCACTGTCAGGAAAGCTTACCTTGTGGGAAATATAAACCAGATCATTGTCTCCAACTTCCAGCTGTTTAAGATTCCTCATATCTTGGAAGGTGTAGTCCAATAAAATCACCATCTTATTCTCACTTAGATCCAGGCTGGTGAGATTGCCCAGCTTGGCAAATGCCCCCATAGGTACTAACTTCAGCTGATTCCCCCGTAACTTTAGGACTTTAAGATTCTGAAGAGCGGCAAAGGCATTTGGCTCTAATGTGGCAATGAGGTTTTCACTAAGGTCCACTTCCTCCAGCCGGGGGTACGGTGCCAGATCACCCGACTGTACCCAACGGAGGCGGTTCTTGCTGAGGTCCAAGACCCGCGTCTCGGTTGGAATGCCTTCTGGGACGTTTGTGAGCCGCCGCCGCTGACACGACACAGACCTCAGCTGAGCTGAACACTCGCATCGTGGAGGACAGGCCTTACTGCTCTCTGGCAAAGTCAAAGCTATGACAGAGACCAGCGAGGAAGCCAGAACCCATTTCCACACCCTCGGCCATGGCACTAAGGCACGACCAGCAGGACCAGGAGAGTCAGTCATGGCGCTGGTCCTCTGACTCCTCGCCTGATACAGGCAGGGTCAGTGCGCCAGACACCTGCAATAAAGAGGAGAGACAGAATAGTAGGGAAAATGTGTGAGAAGAAATCCACCACAGGTAATTGTGAAAGAAAGAAAGTAATGCGCTACAGTGCCATAAAATAGTGCTTCAGCAGCTTGGCATGTTGTCACGTTACAAACACAGACATAAATGTTTTTTACTGCAACATTCTGTGACGAAGAGCACAAAGTAGTGCCTAATTGTGAAGTGAAAGAAAAAGATACACATTTTGCCATTTTGTTAATCTAAAATGTGAATACTGTGGAGAAAAAAAAAAGTATATCCACACAGGATGTTAATAATCTACTTTATGGCAAAGCAACTAGAGCTATGGGCCACATACTGACCCAACGTTACACTACATCCAGTGAGATCCCATCATAGTTACACTGATGGCTCTAAGATGTTTAAGATAATTTGTTTTTTCACTAATTTATTGGAGGCTGCTGCTTGGAAACTGGGACGCCGAGAGCCATGTGAGAGGGAGATTGTTGCTCCAGCTGAAATCGTGTGCCTTGCATCTACTCTGTCTTCCTTGCAGCGCTGAGACCGTCTGCTCCATTTTTGACAAACACAATGCATTTATTATCACCCCACATATGCACATGATGAGATTCTCAACAGGCAAGTTGCGCCTTCAAGCTCTGCGCGCCAGTGCTCTGAAACGAGGTTGAGAAAGACATCAGTGTAAAATCATATAAAGTGTCTGATAAGGCTGATGGATGGTTGCGTAGGTTTGGCAGTTTGTTGGCTAAGAATTAAATCATTTTAGTCCTCCCAGCACAAAGATAAGATGAGTCACTTGTCCTTTAACACTCTTTTAGGCAACCGTTAATTACTCCCACTTACTGTTTTCAACATGGAAACTGTCAAAGAGCACCTGGCATCGGATCTTCAACATGTCTCAGTTAGGCGGGCTAACTCCAAAGCATAAGTACAGCGTGAAGGAGAAGAAAAAAAAAAACTTGTTTCCTTCCAAACACAAACTGTCCTCCTGCAGGGCTACACATTAAACTCTCAACGATTAGCTTGCTAATTTATTTTTCAGAGAGGAAATGAGAAGGAATATTTCATCATAATGAAGGAAGATCATGTGTAAAATGCTCTCTGATGCTGGCTTTTGAGGGAGAAAGAGCCAAGTAGATGAATAATACATAGGTTAGTTTGTGCTGAATGGGCAGCGTCCAAGGCATAAGCCAGGCAGTTAAAAGAAGCAAAAGTTGCTAGCTTCTCCAGACGCTGCAGGCTTTGCTTTGAGTTCCTTCTTCCCCCACACCTTAGCTTCAGAAAAAAAGCTTATTGAATCCCTAATTATATCAAATGGTTTCGTAGCGGCGGCATTAATGGCATCAGTGAAGATAAAACCAGATTTAAACCAAATTTACACGATGCCATATAAATTGTGTGCACACATTTCTCTCACATTTTTCACACTTGCTCACACAAAAATCTGGTCTCCGTGTGGCGGGATAAGTCCCTCGTTTTCTTTTTTTTTTTTTCAGATGCCGCTGAAAGAACCGCTTTCTTTTCACATCCCTATTCTGGAGAATCTGATAGAAATCTGGCACAAGCTTTTCTTTCATTTGGAGACAAAACTCAGACACAGCGAGTCCTCTGTGCAGACTGTTGCACAAACTGACCCACTTCTCATCTGCAGCTCTGGCTTGTGCTGCCAGTCGGCTGCAACTCACCATGACCGCAACAACTGAGCAGCAAACCTCATTGTCTCAGTGGGACGGGGCTCAGGAGACAAACAGACAGATCTGAAAAACTAACAACTGTGTACAAAAAAACCCGAAAAAAAACAGAGAAACTAAAAAGAATTGGGGCAAGTGTTTCACAAAGAGGAGCATTCACTGGTTGCCGACGTTAAGCTATCAAGGCTTTAACAAGTTATGACTTTGAAATCACAGATGTTTTTTTTTTTTGTTCTATTGTTCCCCCAGTTTAAAGTCCTTTAAATGAGTCAGTCATCTTGTTATAGTCGTAGTTGTTCAGAGTAGAAAGGCGAAGACGTGTAACACACTTGTCTGTTTTCACATCAAAAGGGCAATTAACGTTTTGAATAACATTAATATCACTGTAATGAATAGTATGTTACATTATTTTAGCAACTGTTTGAGTCGATTGAATTGACTTCTTTGTGCATTTGATGTAAAGTGGCTGAATATAAATAAACTGAATTTCATTTAATCTGTAAGAATAAATTATCGTATTTTTATTTCAAATAAAAGCACTTTAATCATCTAATTGTCTAAATACTGCTCAGTTTAATTCATTTAAGTTACTTTTTGTACATATGTAGCATCAATCCACATGTAAAGGTAAGTATGAATCCATTGTTTTTTCCATTTTATGGATTCAAATTAAGTTACATACTGTGTATTCAGGATGGGAATAGCTGTTTGTCTGTTTATATATTTTATTATTTTTAGTCTTTAGTCAGAATTGTAACTGTTCTTCTTGTGCTATCACAGTTTTTTTCCTCAAATGTTTTAACTTTAATGTGTCATTTTGGTAATTAAAGAACAGCTCTTTTAAGTAACACAGGAGGTGTTGCTTCGGCGTGAGTTTTGCTGAAGGGGATGGAGTCCCCAGTTTGCCAAGAAAGTGTATTTTTGCTGTTGCTAAATATTACCAAGAGTCTGACCATAAATCAGGGTGGATGTTTCCCATGTTTTAGTTTTCGGTTTTGTTAGTCGATGTTAGATTTTGTGTTCATCTCTCGTGTTTGTCTGCGTTCCATTATCTCAAACACTGATTGCTTTATACTGCTAAAGGTTTCCATTTAATGTTCCCTGGTTAGTATCATTTTGTTTCTGCCTTTCGCTTGACTCACATTGATCAGCGAGTGAACCTGCCACGCATTTATCATTATCTACTGCTTGTTCAGATTTTTTGTTGTTGTTGTTATTTACCCTGGAGTTCTTTGAGGTGCATTTCTAGTTTGTTCCTGTTTGTCCTAATGCAACAAGAATCCTGCAATGGCATCCTGCATGCCGGCTATCGTCTTGGATTTGCATCTTTTTCCTCTCATCCACTCTAATGCCTTCATCATTTTCTTTTATTTGTTGTGGGGCTTAGTAGGCTCGAGACACAAACGGCGTCTAAGCAATTATCTTGAAATATTTGCGAGTAAAATTAAATGTACTTACTCTCACTGGCTTGGAGGAAATTCAGTAATTTAAATGATTAATTTAACTCATTCAACGGGAGCAGGTAGAGACTATTTCAAAAGTCAAAGGGGGGAAACGGAATATACTCACGCGTCATTCAAAGATCTTAAAGATTTTCATGTCACCTTTGTGGTCAACTTACAAAAACTTTGTTGTCAATTGATATGCCACATTTTTGAAAATAAAGAATTGGAAAATCGGTTTGCACATTCATATTGGTGTCTGTTCAATGCAGTTGGCAAAAATACTTGAGTTATTTCATGTTTTTATCCCCACTTTTTTTGTTGTTGCTGGTTTCAAGTGTCAGTTCAAAGAGTTAATAACTGATAGAAAAGACAGGTTGTTCTCAAAAACAGAGAAAAACAATCAATTTTAAGAAATTTTTGCTGCAAAGTAAACCATTAGGGAAAATAAAAAGTGGTGGTGTCAACGTTAGCTGCAAACTTAATGTTCTACATGTTAATATGGGGTTTAAATGGTGTGTTATTACCATGGGTTTGTTTTTGAGTTTATTTCCCTCTTTTTTGATTTTGAATTGCTACAATTGTTATCATCCATCATGCACTGAAAAAAAAACAAAAAAAAAAAAACAAACAGAACAGAAACCTACCAAGGTCTATCATCCAGAGTGGGTGATAGAAGAAAAATATCAATAGCACAGACTGTTGGCATAAAACATGACAAATATTGCTTTAATGTGTGAATCATTCACAACCTTGCATGAAGACCTCTCAAACAGCTTAATCAACAAATTAACATGCTGTGACAGCTCTGGTTTAAGGTTATCATGAGCATATTCTCTGTTGTTTTGCAAATTTTCAGCTTGCTAAATTTTTTTTGCTACAAGCCTGGTGCAAACACTTCCTGACCAGTGAGCATCACTGCAGCATTTAAACATTTTGAATTCAGTTTTACTGACCTGATTAACGCTAAACATGAAACTAAATCCTTTTTTTTTTTACTGCAGCTAAAGATGGCCCAGTGACATGCAAAGCATTACATTGCCATGGGATAATCAATTTTGCACACTTTGCTTTTCAGTGACTTTAATCTAACAGCCGATCTGAGCATAAAAGGTGTGTGTGTGCGTTTGTGTTTGTGTGTGTGTGTGCATGCACCCTCTCTGCTCTTTGGCCATTTGATAGATGCAACCTGTCTTCACAGTCCGCCCCCCCTGACAGTCATCCTACGGGTCAGCAGCAGAGCCACGGCATGAATCAGTGAGCTGACACTGTCAAGGCAGACAACGTCCTCAATGCTTGACTCAAGAACAGGAAGTGATCCTGAACCTTCCTTTTTGCTTCCACACACACACACACACACACACGCACGTACACACACAGAGCTGGGGGCGTCTGTCCATCATCTACCGAACAGACACGTAAAAAGGTACACATTTACTCTTGTTCTCCAAGCAAATAGTGAAGTCTTTCTCCTAGTCGTCACTCTACGCAGATTCTTGGTTTCTTTAAGAGTAAAACCTGTAATATTTTCATCTTCTGTTCTCATTCCTCACCTTCCTTTCAAGTGACTATTTTGCAGGACTCTGGAACAGTCCTGTGTTTTTTTTTTTTTTTTATAATTTCAATTAGGTTTTAAACAAGACCTTCTTACTGAGTGGTCTCTGCTTAGAGTATGAAATGATATTTTGTCGACTTACTGCAGAATCTACTGTCGCTGTTTTGTTATCTTATGTCTGCCTTTTACGCCCAAAAATATAAAAAAATAAAATAAATAAATTTCAGCATATTTCATGAAATCCTGCTTCATGTTCGTCAACTGGCACTGACTGAAATCACATCTTATTTAAAAAAAAAAAAAATCTTCATGTGAAAGATAACGAGCTGGAACGATAATTTTTTGTCGTATATTCTCATAATTATCTTCAAAGTAAAAAAAATACACAATATTTGGTCATTGCACATGAAAGCATGATGTTGCAAAATAGTCAAATGATCATCTAACTATATTTTAATCATTTAATTGGAAAGTACTTTCTAAACTTATGAGTGAAAGTGCAATAAAAGAAAACATTCTCATCCATCTTCAAAGCATTAACCTTTCATCTCTGATCCTGCACCTGAGCAACAGACACACTGGAAGCCTTCGTATCTGTGCTGCAAGCTGCAAATTACCGTGGGCCAGATGTTAAAGCTGCATCAGGGGCAAATCTAACAGCCATCCAGACAGAGATGAAGGCACAGTCTGCCATGAGCCAGCTGTGCAGGAGGAAGGCATAAGAAATGTAAGGCAAATCAGCCCCAAATCTAAAAATAACTCAATTTTAGTTAGCTGACCTAATGAGCAGATGTGTGCAGTAAGATTCCTGCCACTCCACGTATACATCAAGCACCCTGCACAGGTGAAAACACTGGCAGATGTTTTGCACAACAGCTGTTGCACCTGCTACCTGGATTAAAAACATCACATTGTTCTGTATGTACTACATGTCAGTCAAATAGTTGGAGAGTATTATATTTGACCAACCAAATACCTGTTTTGTTGGGTTTTTTTTTGTTGGAACCACTTCCTGAGTTTTATCTGTCTGCCTTTGGCAGTCTCGTACAAATACTGTGCGATTCACACGGAGGCATAAACGCAACATGAAGTTTTGAGCAGCCAAGCAGTCAGCAGGTTATTACAGAATGCTTTACATTGTTGCAAACTTGACAGGTTTTTACATTTCGCAAGAAAAGCTGACAGTTTGTACTTTCCATTGCTAAGTGGCTGTAAGTCCTATATTGAATATGTGCTTAGTCACTGCCTTTAAGCCCAAGTCAAGTGTGGAATATGGCTTAGCAGCACTGTGGAGGTGCAAGGCAGGATGAAACGGACAAACATCTGTGTTAAAAAAAACAAAACAACAACAACAAGGTACAGATCTAAATTTAAAACCAGATATA
This sequence comes from Poecilia mexicana, assembly GCF_051168715.1. Classification (NCBI taxonomy): domain Eukaryota; kingdom Metazoa; phylum Chordata; class Actinopteri; order Cyprinodontiformes; family Poeciliidae; genus Poecilia; species Poecilia mexicana. The sequence goes on along the minus strand of NW_028263386.1, from coordinate 18,325,695 downwards.
TTGTATAAAACCCCATAATGTTTGATCTTCCCGTTTGGTTTTAAATCAAAATAAAGACTTTATGTTTCAAATGTGTTGGGATTATCAAAAGCATTTCTACTTGTTAAAACCCAGTCATTTTTTCCTTTGTATTCAGATTATTGTGGGGAAGGCCAAATGAGGATGTCCTGACTTTGGAAGCTTTTGATATTGTAAATTACCTTACAGCATTTCAACTATACAGAGGCAAGTATAAACTACAAGGGAACATAAATCTATCTGACAGGTTCTCCTAAATTACTATGTTTTGGTGCAAAATTTGTGAGTCAACCCCGGGAACAAAAGCACGAGATCTTGTGGCGTGAGCGTGTCATCATTCACAATGAGTCCTGACACGGACAAGTGAGAATTTAAATCAAAACGCACCCCTCATAAAACCAGATGGGATCACAGGGTCATAAGGAAAAAGATTATTTGGAAACGCTAAAGCAACATCTCGAGATATAAGCCGAGAAGTTAAAACTTGGGAAAGAATGATGAGTGATTTGATATAACCTCAGTTACACCAAATTAGACACAAACTTTCTGAAGAACAACAGAGCCAGTGTTTGTGAATTTGTCTGTGTTCACCCTGATTCACTTCCACCAGGATCACTGTGAGCAGCTTGTGGATAATGTCAGGTGTTTTGGTCTGCAGGAAATACTTGAAACCTTCTAAATTTGACAGAAATTCAAAAATGCACTAAGAAAATCAACGTTGGCAACCCACAACTGACCAAGAACAGGAAATGTTTACATTGATTTGAGGTCAAAAAGTGAGGGGCCAAAAAAATACTTGCTTGTCTTTCTGTTGAGCGCATAAAAGTATCTGATTTCCATTGTACATTCAGCAGTTATACAGTGATCTAATAGCAAACAGAACAATGTTGTCGTTGTGCTGGACCATAGAAGATATTATGAATCACAGATGAAACAAAACCAAACCCAAACCCTCAATCACAAGCTAAGAAAAAAACCTGCCATGGCACAACTTTAAAAGTAATGGCTGACCACAAAGAAAATCACTTGGTTCTGGATTCTTACAGCAACGCAACGAAAACCCCCGACTGTAGCAGGGCATGGCAGCAAAAATTCGGTCTTCAAGACTAGAGAAAACTCACCAGACACACATGGCCTGGCTTTAAAAGATGATTTGCTTTCATGGTGGAAGCCACTGCGGCAAAGTGACTACAACCGATGTGACCCTTATTTTAGTAGGTTGCATTTAGTGATGAGATGCTTTTCACAGAGAGAAGATGCCCATGATGAAATCGTACTGTAGCAGCTCAGTCTTCCTGTTGTAAGGAATCTGAGTCACTGATGCAGTAAGAGCAAAATGATTAAGACTGACATGCTGCTTTGTATGACCTTCATCTGATAGAAGCCAAACAAAAAAAAAACAACAAAAAAAACCCACAAACCTTTTTTCTTGAATACGGCGGTAATGTTCTACTGACAGCACATGGCCCAATTTAAAGTCAAACTACTGCTGCAGGGAACAGCTTGTTTGTTTTCAGGAATTTTGGAGAAAAAGTTTTAATAGTGTCCACAGAAAACGTGAAATAATTAACAGGGGAAATTGTAACTTGGGATTAAACAGGCGAACAAGAAGTTTCAAATAATATGAGAACTGTTAAAAGGTTGATCTTCAATTATTCCAATTCAATATAAGAGCAGTTTTACACAAAATAAAGGGACTTGTTTCAGCAGTGGTGGAAACCCAGTGTGATGTTGGACTCCTGTTGCAGCGCCTTGCAGCTGTACCCTATTAGCTTTTTCTACTTTTGTCATATTACAACCACAAACTGCAACATGTTTTAATAATATTTTATAAGAAATAGCAAAATAAAATTAAAAAATTGGGGAATGGGTTTGTCTTTAGTTCCCCACCTTCATGTCTCGGTACTTTGCAGAACAACATTTCACAGCAAATTAAACTATCTTTTCACTGTATGGACCCCCCCAAATTTTCTTTTGCAGATTCTTCTTTGCAAAACAACTCATGTTCTGTCAGACTGGATCGAGACTGTCTGGACCGCGGGCATCATTTTAAGTTAATAAAGGAAAAAGTAAAAAGGCAAACAATACTGTTTAGTGTCACACATGCTTCCGTCTTGCATGTTTGGCTTCAAGGAGACGTAAAACGGGAAGCTAAATTAGAAGGGGGCTTAAGAGGATTGGTCGAAATTGCAAATATTGATCAGGAAAGAAGGAAATACAGAAAACATTAAGGTGATTGGTCAAATTTAAGGAAAAAGTTGTGATTGCCACATCACAGCTTCCCAGAGGGACTTGGTATAGTTTCCACTACATATGTTTTGTGCAAGCCTCAACTTACCGGACATTCTTCCACATGTTTGTTATGTTGCCCACATGGCTTATGGCTTAAAGAAATAGTTTTCTTCTTGTTCCTACACAAAGACCTTGCAGTATCTCTGCAGTGCACCACTAATCGATGAAACGAGCAAGATAACATGTGCTTCTAAGAACTGTAGAGTTACTAATGAACCTATTAATGAAGTTTATTCAGACATAATTCAAATTTTTGGCATGCCTATATATGGCCTCTAATTTGCCTGGGGGGGGTTGAGCGCCTCCTGTCTTTCAATCGCAGTAACATTGTTGCTCCCGCACATGGTCACACTTCAACTCTCACAGTTTGCATGTACACTTAGTAGACAGGCTGTTGAGCTGAGGATGCAAGCTACCACATCGACTTTGTCAGTTTCAAAGCTCACACACAGTGTCAACAACGTGAAACTCCAGTACAGTGAGAGATGAGCGACACGCACTTTGCCGAACACCTCTTGCAGTCTCGTTGGGAAATACCTTTGCAACAGAGAGGATGTGCTTCACAAGACAAAAGAAGCGTTCCGACTCAAAGCAAGCCACTGTTCCCCTTCCTTTGCAACTAGGTGAAATTTTTCAGACTTCAAAGATTTATCTTTTTTTATTTCTTATGTGTCGTTTTCCCCCACAAACTGCTGATGCCGAGATCTGGCCTCGGCTTTCAACCGGATCAAAATCAGCCAAGAATCCAGCTGAAACCAAACATACACGGTGCAACGAATGCAGTTCCTGACAGTCACAGAGAAAGAACGATGCACGCAGCAGAGCTGAAACAAACAGTGATTAAAAAAAAAAACAAACAAAAAAAAATTCTAAGACACAATAACATAAATAGAAACATATGTGCAGCTTATTTACCAAAGAACGTCCTCCAAACCTCGCAGAACGTTTCAAACTAACCTTAAAACCATTTGCAGCTACAATGCTATAAATAATTTAAACGGTGAAAGAGGTTCACACTGTTGTGCCCACACTATAAATGTCCCTGGATTCAGACATGAGCTGTCTGGGTCGGTGTGTAGGCAGAAAGTAGACAATGGTAAGTGGGTTAGATGGGGAAGATTAGTCCAAAAGGTCGTTTCTTCTCTGTGTGTGTGGGTGTGCGCATCCATGAATATGTGTCACTTCTTCACTTTGAACTTCGCTGACACTAAAACCTCAGCAAGGGGCTTCAGGCACAGCAGGGAGTCAGACTGGATAATCCTGCCACACTGATAGCTTTAATCTGTATCTGTTTCACCCAGCGCAGCAGAAGGCGCTCACACGGCTAATCCATACAATATTTTTGCCATTAGAGTAACGAACAACCACACCGGCACACACGCTACGTGTTCCACGTGTGCTAAAAGGCTTAATGTAAAAAAAAAAGTAAGCACTTGGATGAGCCCGAGTCCCCTCGTGCAGAGGGCGGTCTCAGGACAAAACAAGATCAAGCCAAATAAAGCGCAATACACAAAATGAAACGTGACAGAGGATCTGATGAAGCATACACACACAGAGGTGTATAGAGAGGTGATTACTGATTGGAAACGGGTGAGCTGCACATGAAGCAGCTGATGAAACGCGGAGCAAAAAGTGAGGTAACTGAGGAAATCTCATTTCTTTGTCAAAGGACAATTCGGTGACATGGAAGAGGAAAGAAGAACCCACAAAGACGGATTCTGTTTTTACTTCCTCGTCAAACTTTCAGCTGAAGCCACTACACGTTTCCTGGTTTGGGTCAGACAGGGTTACCTGTGTTTCTCTGTTTATGAAATGCCAGAATATTAACACAGATGTGTATTTTTTTTTCTGTAATGTTTTTAGATTCCAAAGTTTAAATAAATGAGCTGCGTTCTTATGACCAAACAATTATGCATGTTTAAACAAAAGACGATGAAAGAGAGGGTGAAATCACATGATTTATCAAGCGGGCGATTATTTTTTCACATGCGGCCGAGTTGTTTTCAGTGACTTCATCCCCTCATCCAGTTAAATCATAACTTGAACAATGCATTTGTATTTATACAGAACTAATCTCCAAAAGTGCAAAAACATTTTTATCCAGCACGTTTCACAGGTCCGCTGTTGTTTATTTTTTCATAAATTTGCTTTCACTTCAGGCTGCACAGTGGCACAGTTGGTAGAGCTGTTGCCTTGCAGCAAGAAGGTTTTGGGTTCGATTCCCGGCCCCGGTCTTTCTGCATGGAGTTTGCATGTTCTCCCGGTGCATGCGTGGGTTTTCTCTGGGTACTCTAGTTTCCTCCTACAGTCCAAAAACACAACTGTCTCCAAATTGCCCCTAGGTGTGCATGGTTGTGTCTCTGTGTTGCCCTGCGACAGACTGGCGACCTGTCCAGGGTGACCCTGCCTCTTGCCTGGAACGTTAGAGATAGGCACCAGCACCCCTCCCGACCCCACTAAGGGACAAGGGTGTAAAGAAAATGGATGGATGCTTTCACTTCTTCTTTTAATGGAACCTCAGAGGAAAAGAGGCTCTCTGTGTCTTTGGCGTTTTGAGTTTCTTGTTAAGATGGGATTTGTTGACGTTCTGTGAGTTTAGCTTGCTCCGCACAAATATGTCCCTCAAAACACATCTACCAATAGCATCTTTGATGTTTTTTGCTGCTCTGTTCAGAGTCTCGCCGTCTTCCAGCGCAGCAGAGCCTTTGCTGTTGTTTTCTTCCTCGTCACAATGAGCAGCAGAGCAGTTCGCATCATCAAATTCATTACACACATCAATGAGGTGCATGTGTTTGTGAAGGTAAAAGAGACGGTGAGTGGTGCTTCCGTCCTCTGAAGTACTTCCATTAGTGCGCCAGTGTTTTCTGCTGCCATGATTCACCCTTTGCATTTGCTGCAAGTAAAACTTGAAAGAAAAACTCTGGTTTCTCTAGGTCTGCCTTTTAATTTCCATCATTTTCCCTGAAAGAGCCAGATTTCTGCCCTATCTGCTGGAACAAAAGTTAAAAGAACGTTAAACACGCCTTAATGCTTGTATCTAAAACCAACAGAAAAACACGCTTGTCTTAGCTGAGAAATTTACTGAAGATTGTATCAGCAGCAGGCATATTTATGGTGAAAAGTTATTTTGTTAAACGGTAAAGTTACTACATTTTCAAACATGTACATGATGTTGCTGTAATAAAACCTGAGGTAATTGTGAGATTGTTGATGATGAGCATGAACTGAAATGAGCTGAATAGGCATTGGTGAAACAAAAGAACGGTCCTACTGGTGTAAAAACACATCCTTAAACTGGTTTTAGTCATATCTCTATGACCACACTGATGGTCACAATCAAGTGCTTGCATTCAAAGTCATTTCCAGTGATATATGGTGGGTTATATTGGGTTATATTTTATTTATAGTCTTAATGATCCTCTGCAAAGACAGTGCAAGGCAACAGATGAACATTGGTGCCAAACTTTTCTCGTTCTTCTTCCCACTTCCCTATGTCATGGATCATACGAAGCCAATTCATGGTGTTCCACCAATTTCTTCCAAACTTAGCTGCAACAAAAAAGTCATTGTCTTTGGCGATGATTCATTAATCTTCAGCTTATTCAGAAATTTGCTGCTGTACACTTTCAATATACTGCAAATCCCTACATTTATCGCATCGCTCTTGCCGTCCAACATCTCCATTGGCAACCAGTTGAGTTTCCTACTGATTTACAAAATTCATCTTGTCATTTTAAAGGCTGTTGTTTACATTGCTTCTGCGTATCTTTATGACCCCCTGCTCATCAGGGCACCCATCCGCACTCTTAAATCTTCTTTCTCAAATGATCTTTCTTCTCCTGTTCTCCATCTGGTCACCATGAGGGATGGAGCTTTCAGCCGCTCTGCCATCTTAGATCCCCTTATTCCTGATACTCAGTACTCTGACTCTCTTTAATCCACTACAGATTTTACTTTCAGCCACAAATGGTTTTGAGTATGTTTGTAATTGTTAGTAACACTTTAATAAGTCATTACTTATCAACTTTAACAATAAAAAAAATGCTAAAAAAAACAACTTCAGCCTCAAAAAGGCCTTTCGGTGTCTGCCTGGTGCGAAAATCCTCCTCCTCAAAATAGCTTATGCTGGAATCCTACATGTAAACCTATAGACAGACACACACTCTGTTTCCATCTCGTTTCCTGCCTGTGTTTGTTTCCACCTCTTCTCTGCGGCTGTGAGCTGACAGCTGAAGACCGTCCTGTCTGACAGTTCTGATAAATATACACAGAGGGATGATAGAATTAAAGAGAAAAATAAAAATAAAACGAAGCGGCATGCGGTGACTCACTTCAGCTGCTGTTTGTTCCTTTCAGAAGTGGAACAAACGACGGATTCCTCTGTAAACCTGTTGTGTCCCATCTGTTGCATTTCTGAGTGCAAAAACAAAATATTTGGACCTGACCCACATTTATAGAACATTTGCAACATGTGAGGCATTTATTATTCAAGGACAAGTTTATAAAGTAGACACCCAGATTTGAGCCCATCGTGATGTTAATCTATCTGGACGCTTGTGTCTATTGTGGGAACATTTTAGTGACGAGCAAATATTAAACAAACTTTGAATATTACTTTCCTTCATGGTGGCTGCTTAATGTCTGTTGCATGATTCTGGCACCTCAGCTGGCCTTGGTTTCTTTTTAAATTAACACCAGATAACAAATGAAGCCGCCGGTCATGTGACTGCTGTAACGCCAATAAATATTTTTCAACTTATTGTTGAGAACAGCATAAATCAATAAGAAGCTAAAATGTGAACACGGATACCAGATACTTTTATGTCGTCTTATTAAAAAATAAAAAATAAATAAAATGCCTGTTTAATTTTCGTCAAAAATAAACTACACTTTTCACATTATCCATTTATATTTTACTTAATCCCACATTGAACTCTTTCTAATCTTTTTAAATAAATGAATGTGTTCATATCTCACAGCTGAATCACACTGTAGAAGACAATAGAAGGCAACTTGAGAGATAAATGAATGATAGATTTGATAAAAGCGAAAGGTAAGAAGTTTATTTGTATAGTAAAAAAATACAAAGTAAAAAAATACTTTTTTCATTTTTTTAGTTTTTTATTACCGTTTTGTAAATGCAATATAAACTGTAATGAAAACAAAACCATAGATTGTTTTACTTTTCATTTTTTGTGTGTGTTTGTCAGTAATCACAGATTATTCAGATGTGTTATACATCACATAGCCAGTTTTATCCCTGCATGAAAAAAAGACATATTTTAACAAATTCCCAAGTCAGTCTTCACTGAAACCAGTTTATTAATTTTTAATGGTGAGAAGAGGATTTGATGCTCAGAATCTGTCTGAGACGAGTAAATATTCAGGCTCTGAGTCAGTCGCTGTCGGTAGAGTAGCCAGCTGGTCCCACTGGAGACATTATTGCCTTGAAAGGTTTAGAAAACGAAGAACATTTCTACCAGTACCCACTTTCGATGAAAAAGTTGTTCTTTTTTTTTTTTCTTAAAGCCACGACAGGTTTAATTAGTTGAAACCATTCTGACGATTCTCGCACCCCACGGTGTTTTGACCTGCTTTTTTTCTGGCTCTGGTACGAGCCCATGGTTCTGCACACTGAGCGCACAGACACATAGAATAACAGGCGCAGCATGCTCTCCTGCACATGCAAACAGACACACCGGTGGATGCGCTCTGCACTGTATTGTGTGGTAAACAAACAACAGAGGGCAGCCCGGGAGTCTGTCTGATTAGGTTGTAACCTTGCCCAGATCCACTCTTTGTCTCTACTCAGGTGCTGCATCTTAAGGTTTCCAGTCCATTCAAATTAAGTCGGACATGCTCTCACACTGTAGATTATTTTTATTGTACGACGTCAGACTTCCCGCCGTTTCTAGTCCTAATGAAGTCACACAAAGTTCAGGGACCATGGGGCCTGTCCTGAGGGCAGAGGCCATTTTGTCTCTTTCAAGACGTTATTAGCAGCAGGCCAGAGCTATAAAGGGAGCAGATTGGTTTACATCCTAATCAGTCAGTCGCTGAAAAAAAAAAACAAAAAAAAAAGCTCAACTCACTGCTTGAGTTCCTTATGTTCACGGCAAATATTTCTCATGTGCTCAGAGAATATATCCAGAAAACCTGCTGCATTTGTTCCAGCTTCACCTCGAAAGGGAGAACTAGTGGAATAATTGACTGGTTAAATGTTTTAAGAACAACGATGACTGCGAACTTTGGTAAATTTCACTGGCATCTTATAATATCACAGAAACCCTGCAATAGATGATGGTTAAGCTTTTGCTCCCCCAGGAAGGGTCACTTCCTGTAGTCTGAGAAGATTTATGACATTTCTGTTTATTCCTACTTGAAAACTAAAATACATAATTATACATTTTGCACCACCTATACTCTCTCATGTCTGAGTATGATCAATCTCTCATTTCTTTTTTCCACTTGGTTTTCTCAAAATAAGACAATTAAAGCACCAATGGGTATTGTGCAGTTGATTTGAACCCATCTAGGAGGAACAATCATACCGTCTAGACGCATCTTGTTCCTTTGTGCAAAAAAGCCAAAACCCAATTGGATTAGATGAAAAGCATCCGTGAATTTTCTACGTCTTTACACAGAATTTCATTTGGACTTTGACTTGGCCAATTTCAGATCATTCCGGTGTTGTTTTAAGCATTTCTTTATGGCCACTGTTCTATGCCGGAAGGCGAATCTCTGTCCTTTTTTGCTCTTTTGCTTCCATCTAACCATCTTCATTTTCCAATCAACTTTGACAAACTTCCCTGTTCCCTCTGGAGAACAGTGTGACGTTGTTGTGACTGTTTTCACAGTGAGTACAGTTTGCATTTAGTCCAAAAGCCTAAACTCTGGTCCCATCTGTCTCTCGCAGAGTCTTCTCCCTCAATAATGACAAATCTTGTTAGAATGAATGGACGTGTGTGGAATCCATATTGCGAAAGGTCTAATAAAGCTAAATACTTTTTTCACTTTTGCAGCAGATTTGTCGCAAAAACAAAAAGTTGTCTCGTCATTAGTGACACGGCTCTGGCTCGGGCAGAGCTGACCTTCTGCTGACGGATGCATGAGTTCGCCTGTTATCAGACCCGTTCAGGATCGCTGTGATGTGCCGAAGAGGCGCATGTGCCAGTCTGTGTGACACCGAGCTGCATGTGAACCACTGCAGGTTTTTTTTTTTTTTGCAGGATAGATGAAGAGCTTGCTCTGCAGATCAGAGGTCTGGCCACATGCCAGACACAAGTCATTAAGTCTGGTATGTGCGCTGCGAAAGCTACAGCGGGCTGTACAATTTATGGCGGTTAAGCCAGTGTTTACTGAGTTTTTTTTTTGTTGTTGTTTTTTTTTTTATTTAGTGTATTGCGAAAAAGGATTTAGTGAGGCAACTGTTTCTTCTGGGATGTAATTAATTAGCAAACTCAGAGATTACTGCACTATTAGCAAAACAGCCACTTGAAGATAAAATTTTAAGAACTACAGCGAGATAAAATCATTTATTAAAACTTGACCTTACATATATAGACACCGATCATTCTGAATGACACCCATTGTGACAACTGTCTACACTGCTTTGAATTAGCCGTAGCCTCTGGGGATCTGTGGCCTTATTACTGCTGTGCATCGAAATGAGTCATTAATTATCTTCAACAAGCTCCAAAAGAGCTCCGTCATCGCCATCAAGCTCGTCTGATGTTTTCCGTAGGTTTAAAGACAATGTTTGGGTTTTCAGGAAACTTACAGTTCCTCAAAAAAGTATTCACACCCTTACTTTTTTTTGCAGTTTGTCATGTTACAATCAAGAACTTCAGTGCATATTTCTTTCAGAAAAAAAACAAAAACGAAAAGTTTTGTTCTTATGTTTCTAACCAAGTTCCTTCAGAAGTCGCCTAAATCATAAATGGAGTCTGTGTGATTTTAATCTCAGTATAATTCCAGCGGTGTTGTGAAGACTTCATAAAGAAAATGTATCATCAAATCGCATCGTGAGAAGAGCCAAGGGACACATTAGACAGGTCAGAGGTAGCGTTAGGTTATGAAGCAATGTTTTAAGCGTTAATCGCCTCCTGGAGGATTCCTGAACCAATCGTAGTAAAAAGTTAAAATATGGCACCGTTGGAGCCTATGAGACATGGAAATCCACCTGCGCTAAAAGACAGAAGAGCGTTAATCAGAGGAGCAGCCAGGAAGCGCTTGGTAACTCTGGAGCAGCTGCAGAAGTCCGCAGCTAAAGGGGAAAAATCTAATAACAGGTCACTGTTATGAATCTTGCGGTGAGGTTGGATATTTATCTTTCCTTTGCAACACTGATTATCCATTTGAGGAACCTGGTTTTACCCATAATGCTCTCCACCACTGCCTTTTGCTTTGTAGATCCTTTTGAGAGCATATAATACTTTCCCCTCTGAGGCACAACACACACCAAGTATTTCACTGACTTTCACACTTCATATTATAAAGTTTGTTTTAACATTTGTGTTAAATAAATGTATATTCAGAAACTCGTATTCGTGTTGCGTCTCCCTGTTGTTGTGACCTTTGAGCTCTGTCATAGCAGTCACCAATTAGACAACAGGATAAAGAAATTTAAGTCAAAATGTAGATAAACATGCACAGATTTTCTTTTATTTCAAAATTTTTGCAGTTTGTGTCACGGTTTATGACATAAGATGATCCCAGAAGTACGTTTCTAACTATATATACAAATCAAATTCACAGTCTGAAACAGTGAATGTCTTTCACTGCTTGCTAATGGAAACCTCTATCGTGCAAACAGGAGTCTCTGTCATCAGAGCTCTGATTACTCCAGTCTGGACGGGATGTAAAGGGAGTTCATTTCTTCTGCCATTTCCTTTCAAAAGGCTAATTAGCTTCTTGATAAGAAACTGGTAAGGTTACCCTGTGGATTGGTCATTGGGAAATGAAATCACGTCTTTCTCTCTGCTACAGCGGAGCAGTTAGAGATTGAGATGATAACCGGGCGACTTAAAGCATTTCCCTGGAGACATTTCCCCTGAAATGCACAATGTGCTGTGTGAGTGTGTTTTAGAGTGTCTTGCCATTAAATCCCTTTGGTATATATATATATATATATATATATATATATATATATATATAAGAAATTAATTCAGTTCTCTAGCTTTTAAATAGGCAGACAGAATTAAGAATTAAGGCAGCTAAAACCTTGAAATGCCTCTGCAAATGTGATAATTGCACAAAGAGCTGCGAACAGATTGGAGGAGACTGAAACGACGGAGATAAGTAAAAACCGGCGCACGATGAGAAGACAAGTCGACGGAGTTGGGCGTCAGAGGAAGGAGATGACAGCCACTGAGAACAGGAAAGAGGTGAATGCGATGAATGAAAGAGAAGGTGGAAAGATTGGAGGGAGGGACGCTGCCTCTTTGTGTCACCGAGGATGAAGGGAGGTCAACAGCGAGAATCTAATGATGCAAATTAGGGCTGATGCTGCGCCGAATGCCACAAGAGAGGCCAAACATGAAGCACATCACGCCACAACACGAACAGTAATTTAGCATATTTAAGCATCTCAACGTTTAAGAAAAATGGCTACAAATTCTCCTTGAGGAAGTGACCCAAACCGCCTGACTGACTGGTACCTGGTCAAAGTAGAAGCTCGTCTACGCGGCAGGCAAGTAAGCAAGTTAGAAGGAGAAAGATGGGGGGAGGGGAGCAGTGTGACAGTTTTCCTTCTGCAGCCTTTGAACAGCAGCAAAATGCTGGATTCATATGAGGAGAGAATCTATGATGGAAACGTTTGTGGCTTTGACCTGCATGCATAAACCAATTGGAGAAGACTTCAGTTTTATTCGATTGTTGACGCTTTGTCTTGTTTTTAAAATGTGCAACAAAAAAGAAAAAAAGTCAAAACATCATTGACTTGAGATCTTCCAACATAAAGGAAAATGACCTTCCCCTTTTTTCAGTCAAGGTGTGGTAAATTAACCACGCACCCAAAAAAAGATATGTTCATGCACTGCGCAAGAGTGCATGGATGTGGAAAGCATTGCATATGCATACATAGCAGGGAAGCAGACAGCGGAGTAATTGCACGGCTTCATGGATAACAGTGACCCTGTTAGCCCAAAAGCTTATTGGCTGCCTGTTTCTCTGATTCGGCTGCTGCAACCAATGGGAGCTGTCACCACCGTTTCAGATGTGGGGATGAAAGAACAGAACGAAGAGGGCGAGAAGGACGGTGAAATAGAGGTGAAGGTTAAAAAAAAAAGGAAGACATAGTTGGATGACGTTGAGGGGAGGGAAGACAGAAAATGGAGAGTGACAAGGTTGGAGATGTGGGATGAAAGAAAGCAGGCGAATGTGGAGGAGAGAGCCGAATCCTCCGCTGTACAGAAACAAAGACAGCAATCCCTGCGCACTGGCAAAGCTGTTTGGCTTGTGGTTGCACACCAACAAAGCACATGTGTGTGTTTTGTGCAGAAGAGTTGTCTGTGTGTGCATGTGAAGGCAGTGCTTCGCAGAAACAGTAGGCGATCATCACACTTTCTGGCCCCTCTTCTCACCGGAGATCCCACAAGAAAATCTGCACCAGTCCTGAGAGCACACATCTCTATACACACATCTGTCTGTGAGGGCTTTGTAAACGCTGCAGAGCAAGGTAGTGTAAAGAAACAGATCATTGCCAGGGAGAAGAAGGGAATTCGCAGGGGACGAAGCGTCTGGAAAGGTCAGAAAAGTGGCTGAGCAAATAAAAAGACGCTGAAGGCGCACGGTGCAAAGCAGGTCCTGGAGCTTGGGAAAGGTTTAAGGTATCGGAGGGTCTGATTATTTTTGACATGTAAAGTCAAAAAATATATTTACGTGCCAAATGTTAAAAAGATCGTAATCTGTATCCCACTTCTACAAGTTAACAATGGTTCAATGAACAGGAAGAATCACTAAGATTCAAAAAAGGTTATCAAAGTGAAATGTAAATTCTCTCATTTCGTACCCACTGTTTAAACTCACACTGGAAAAATTTATCCAAAACCAACCCATTCCATGTACTTAAACTGTATTAGACCTTTTGTCAACTTATTTTGGTTCTGATCCCTATTTGAACAGATCCAGCTAGCATAACTCCAAGCAACATAATCTTGGTAGATTTGAGTAATAAAACATTAAATAAGGATTAGAATATGCAGGCTTATTTAAAAGTGTCTGTTATCCAAGTCACTGGTACTTTGTAAAGAAATGTTGGATTTATGAAACTGATGCAAGCGACTCAAAGGCCAATGTGATTTATCAACTTGGTAAAAGCTTTCCCAACTCATTAGCTGTGCTTCTGCTGAAACATTTGAAGAAAAGCTCCTGCCGTATTCATAATCTGAAAACTAAAACCTTTGTTACAGAAAGTTCCATAAAAAATAAAAAACATCTCACAGCACCAGAAGGCCGACGTTGTTGAAACCCAGATCACATTCCTGATAGCCGATAGTGACATTTACCCCATGGAGAACTCAGTTCCTGCTGGAGGAAAAGTCATTATCCTTTGCTGAAAACAGATAACATAAATCATTTGCTGCTAATTAATCAAACGATTTCTCTCCAAAAAATAAAGACAAAGACTCCTCCTGGACAGAATGGCGACGCCGTCGGGGCCCTTGGGCTCCTAGAGGAAGCAAAGGAGACACAAAGAAATGACTGGAGTCCTCCCCCTGGGAGCATCCAGTTAAAATTCAAGGACTCTCTTCATCTCTCACATTAGCCGCCTCTAATGCTCATCCTGCTCCCTCCTCGGCTCTTACCGAGGTCACGGCTGAGATGTCTCGGTGATACCCTGGGAGGCTGGGAAGCTTCCAAGCGCACGATTGACCTTGCGAGCGCGTGAAGCCAACGCGTTTGTCAATGCGCAGATCGTCTTTGGACTCGGAGAATCTTCACTGTCCTTGCAGGCAAATGATAGAGGTCAGCAAAGTGGAGACTCAGAGAGGGTCGTTCCATCCCCTCGCCATGTGAAGTTCTCGCATCAAGCGTCGTGCAAGTGAAAGTGGGAGACAGCAGGGCTCGTTTCTGGGCGTTCAGGAACTGCCACCTTAAATGCGGCACATCTCTTGCATTTCAAACTGCGCCGTGGCAAGTGCTTGGTAATGAGATCAGTCGTGCTCTCTGAGTGCGACAGCTGGGGGAATAAACTGTCTGTTGCATTTTACGCCATCAAAGTAATGCAGCAGAAATCTGTAAAACAGCATGCGTGATTATCATTATCGTCGCAACAAACAGCCCTCAGGATCAACACTCGAGGACGTACGAGCTTCGTAAGACGGGAGAGCAGAAACGTTCCCGTCCTTAAAGCGTCCTTCCCAAGGACGAAGGAGACAGCGACAGATCCGCTCCATCTCCATGTGATAGTGAGTGAAACGATGGGAGGACTGACAGGCGGCAAGAAGAGAAAGATAAGGAATCACAAGCACCAAAGAAGAGGTGCTGACAGCTCGCCGCTCCACACCAACCTGAGAATGCTTCAGCTACAAAATATATATATATTGGAACCCCTTATCCTAATTTCAACCCCAATGCCTGAATTATTCATTCTAGAGCAATAGCAAGCAGAAAAAGGGATGAAAAGTCATTGCTCTATTTTCTATTCACATAATAAATTCATGACTGGATGTGCAAAAGTAGAAAGAAACAGTGGAGGTGTGGAGGACACCGCCAGAGCCATTTGGAGGAAAACACAACCAAGATGAAAAAAAAAGAAAAAAGCAAGATATGAAATTCTGCTGTAAAATCAGCATCACAGATCATTAGCCCGTCATCAGCTGAGTTTGAGGCTTTTACACTGAGAGGAACCAAACGGAGGAGGCAAAATCTAATATCTGATTGGATTAAATGTTAAACATCCCCGCTTGTCTTAATCTACCAAAGAAATTCAATGATTGGATATATACAGTCTCTGCTGAGACGTTTAAACGCAGATATTAAAAGATATTTTGTCAACTTCACCTATTTATGAAAATGTTTTACGTAGCTTACAGTTTTAGTGTTTAATCCAAGACGAAACAACCCAGATCCATTTCTTTTCACAGATATTAGCAGGCATGTTCATATTCCTAAAGCCTTAGTACTGGCTGCATTTTCTTAAAGGTTCTTTTACCCTAAAGTCGAAAAACGTTTGTTAAGCAGGCGTTTAACCAAGGTGCTCAACTTATGGAGTCCCAAAGGAGCACTCAGGTCATCCAGCCAGACGTTTTTAGTGCAGCTGAAGTCCAAATGAAATCACAGATGCAGTGGGAGTCTCTGCGATGCAACCTACCACTTAATATGATCCTGCCTAAAACCTCACTTTGTTTTTGTTTTTTTACACTGGCTTTCATTTCAAGTTCAATTTGAGTGTGTATCCGTCATGATTGAGGGTTTGGTGAGGTGAGGGAAGACGTAGGCAGACCCAGGATGAAGGTGATGATGATTTAATGATAAATATCCACGGAACAGAAATTAACACATTTGCATGTTTTGAGGAAGAGATTACTTGAGACTTGGGGCAGTGGATTCACTGGGTTATAAAACTAAAGTGGTATGTTATTCCTTTTAACAGAAGTAGACGTTTGTATTCCCAGACTTTCATTTACCCAAACACAATGAGGCACGTCAGCTCTGGACCAGATTTCAGATGTCGCAGTGATGAATTCAAAAGACGAGACTGACAGACGCTTTAAGGAGCTCTGCTGCACTTTTTAAAGGAAATGCTGCATGTTGAATGTGTTCATTAAACATGAAAATGCTTCAGAAATATGAAAATTCACTCATAATTTTCAACCAACTTGAAAAGAAGTTGACATATACATCAAAACGAGCAGACAAGTAAAGAAATGTGACGGTCTCTCTCTTCTGTCTGGACCTGATTGCTTTTTATTCAAGCGATCCTTCTTGTCAGACATTTTCCATTCAAAAGACCCTGGCTGCTTTGCCACAAGGCAACAAGTCTTAGGCCAATTTAAAGCTGGTGAAAAACACAAACTGTTCAACCGGCAATGGAGCGCATGATTCAAGGTGGGTTTTATTGTCTGATTGCGAGCAGAGGCCGAGCAGAGCCACGTTTCAATTTAAGGAGGCAGCTAACCTTTAAATCCAGAAGAAGAAAACACACAAACTGCATACAGATTTAGTTGCTTCCTTAACTGCTGGCCTCTCTGTCATCTGTGACACGTATTAAGGACAAAGCAACACATATGTGCTGGCAATCCCAACTGATTCCCACATGTCTCCATTCCTGCAGGGATGGGTACTGCACAAAAGTGTGCGTGTTTGCGTGTGTGTGTGTGTGAACGTCCAATGGTGAAAAGGCCCCCAGCTTCTGCAGGCCTGTTTGTGTGGCAGTGAGGCAGAAGTAATGTCTGAATCTGTGCTTCCTCAGAGCAAAATGCATGCATGTGTGTGTCTGTGTGCATGCATGTATGTGTGTGTGTGTGTGTGTGTGTGTGTTTGTATAAAAAACAGGGGGTCACTGCTAAAGGACGGTACAAAGAGTCTGTCTGTCTGTCTATATTCACCCAGAACAAACAGCCCTTAGAGCAGTTTTTATTAATGAGAATGAAGAAATTTGGACACCAATTAGAGAAATCTTTGTATTTTAACAATCTGCTTTGCCTGAGGAAATAAAAACATGAAGTTGCAGCTACTGCTGATGTTAACATGGAAGAAATCAAATCAATAAAGACCTATCTTATGTTTACAAAAATAGTTGTGTTTTTAGCAACAGCGAGGAACCGAATAATACATTTAACCAAGTTTGTAAATCCAACAAGCTCTTGTCCCATATGTGAACTCTGACACGAGCTAATGTGTCTCCCCATGAACGGCCAGAGACATCGTATGACGCGAGGAGTATGGAAAACCTAAGGGCAGACATGAGCGAGCAGGCGGGACCGGATTCAGTGGTTTATTAAAGTGCAAATTTTGCTCACAGGCAGGTAGACGGCAAACGGAAACGGCCCGAGAATCACACAACGGGAAGCAGGACAACGGCAGAAGGCATGAACCTTTAACGGGCTGACAGGAAGCAATGAAGGCTCGACGGCAGGCGTGAGCACCCTGGGACGGACGCAGGACAGGTGTGAGTCATGTGTGAGGGCCAGGCCAGTCAGTGTGACAGCAGGCAGACAGAATGAAAACCAAACAAAGTGGAGACAAGAGTGACACGAACGGAGGGATTGAAACTGTCCCGTCTCGAAATCTTTTAGGAGCTGTCAGACGTCTAAATGCATTTTACTTGAAGCCGGTGAGCTCTTTTAATGCTACACTGATTCCTGCTGGGTGACGATGTTCTTTCAACAATGATAAATATTTAATATCTGCCCTTACTTTGACCACGAGACGCACGGTGCCTTTAAAGCCTCTAAAGGTCTCTTCCAATTTTATACGCTATGACTGAATCTCATCTCAAAAAAAATTTTTTTTATCTTACTAGATTTTCAGAATCCTCTTTATCCTGCTTTAACATCAATAGGTGTTAAATATATTTCAATACAAAGTAAAACACACAAATTTCTTTTAAAACTGACCCAGAAAAGATACTTATCTTTACTTACAAATGACTTAATACTTGCCATGAAAATTCTCATTTTTTAGGTCAAGGTTGGTTTACTACTTCACTTTTCTCCTGCATTTTAAAGGAAAAGCCCCAACTGGATTTAAATCCAAGGTTTAAAATCTACAACTTTATAAAATAGGAACTAAAATACATTCAGCAGCTGGTTCTGTGCTGAATGTTCTAGAAAATGTTCCCACAAACACACGATTGGACCAAAAGTTTCATCTTCGGTCATATCAATCACAGTGATCAGTGAATGCATTTGCATAAATCTCAATAGTTTTTAACTCAAAGAAAGTAAAAGATATTTCTCCAGACTGAGGAGAACACTGTTAACCTCTCTCTAAGCAATGCTTTTGTCATATAGGGTGGTTTGGTGGTGGTGAGGATTGATGCTGATACTCAGGTATGGTGAAGATGATGATATGTTTAATAATTTAGGGCTGTTGTAAACGAATATTTTAGTAATCGAGTAATCTATCGATTATTCTTACGATTAATCGAGTAATCGGATAAAAAAAAATTCTAAAATGAAATATTGGTAAATCTGGCATAATACCAGTGTTACTATCAGATATCAATATCAGTCCAATTTTTCATATTTGAGCATCCCTAACAGTTGCTTTTTTGTAGTTTAGAAAACTAACCTGTAACAATAATAGCTCACTTTCTAAGTTAACCAGAAGAAAAGTTATAGAAAAATCTGAAATTATATTGAATTTAATAACAAAGAGGCAGGCTCACAAATGTGCTAATAAAAAATGTCTACAATCCAGCTTTTAGTTTATGTATTCATCTTCAGTGAGTTTAATAGATTAATTAAACTCACCTTGCCACCTAACCTGTCACGCTTTGGGTTTGAAAATACGGGAAATGCCGCCTGGAGTGGGAGGAGAGGGCGAATGAACGAACGTAAGATGGAGGGGAGGAAATAGACCAGCGGACTGACGAACCGTTAGACCGGGGGACGAACACGGGGGGAAGCAATACGGGATATTTACGACACCTTCACTGGTCACACTCAGAAACTCATCTACCAGCCATGTACGATGCGCTCCGCCACCCGTTTCTTCAGACCGGGATATGAAATTTATTGTGCGGTTCGTCGGTAAAGCTACATTTACACGGTAAGCATCAGCTACTCAGCCGCCCGCCCTGTTCAGGCTATCCGCTCACCTCAGCGCTCTTCCCGCCGTTCGCTTTCAACCAGCAGCCCCGGAGGAGAAATGCTGCCGTACTCCAGGCATTCCCCCAGTCATTTTAAGGATGCTTATTGGTTCCCCAAAAACGATAAAAAGTCGGGCATTATCATCAATCAATAAAATCCCCACGGACCAATCTTGAAGATTGGACTTTATGCCGCTGAGACTTAGCTTTTGTCAACAACTCAGAGGCGGAAGTGAGAGCTCCGCGCAACGCAAATGAAGTCCCGGCCGGAACACGGTGCGCTAACTAATAAAACATAAATTAACGAAGCTTCGAGGCAGGTAAATTTTCCTCGAGGAATTTTAGTAATCGAGGTACTCGAATCATTCGAGGAATCGTTTCAGCCCTAATAATAATGATGCTCGGAACAGTCCAATACAGGCAGCACGGCAGAGAATAAAGCTAGCGCTTAACACCGGTAGCAACTGTACAAAACAAAGACTGACATGACGAGCTCATACCGGCACAGGACTTTGCAGTTCTACTGTGCCGGCAGACTAACAATCAAGGACATAGATGTACGTTTGACATTAGACAAGGACCCAACAAGAGACAGAGACAACAGGTGGACATAAATACACACGGGGTAATCAAGGGAACGAGACACACCTGGGAACAATCAACGGAAGAGCAGAGACAGAGACTCACAAGGAACAGGATAACAAACACAGAAATAACTCAAAAATAAACACAGAAACACGGATCATGACAGCTTTAGACTTTCCTTTTTCTCTCTGTCCATTTACTCTTTACTTCCTTATTTTATCACAAAGGAAATGTGCAGGATGCACAGCATAGTTTTCCAATGATAGGCTACAAGCTGCTGCAGCAGAGAACTGAAAAATGAAAATGATTTCAGAGTTAAAATATTTCATTGTCACAAGTCTAGAATGGCATCCTGTATTCTTTTCTTTGGTTGCTTGTTTCTAAATGAACATTTTAGTTGTATGCATAAAAATGTTCATTGACGACCGTAACCAAATCTGGTTTAACGTATTCTGACAGCACAGTCAGATTATAATGTACAGTACTTTGATTTTGGTGTTGATGTAAAGTAATTGAACTCCCATCGATCTTAAAAGTTGGACCCGGTTGGGAACTTAAACGTCTTCTGACCACCTAGAGAAAAAAAAATCTCTCCTGTTAGATCAATATCGGTTCATAACTATAAAAACTCAAACAGAGTCTCGACTTTCTGTCGAGGCAGAGGAAATTTCAATCTTTCAGCAGCCATCCTCGCCATGTTTCTTATAGCTGCATGAACTTCATCATGTTCATCGTGTTGCATCGCAAAACCCCGTCAGGGGAGAACAGCTGACAAGATTGTCAGAGTTTCACTTTCGCAGCAGATTATTCTGTATGTATGTAAGAAGTCACTAGTTTCATGCAGGACTATGTGTTTTCCCTCACAAAAAAAAAAAAAAATCTTTGCTCGGATTCCTGCCTCATATATTAAGACTTGAAAACTGAAAGAGTCTGAATCTATATAGTCAACAAATGTTTCACTACACTGGAAATATTTCCACACTTGGGACTTGCTTATTTTTGCACTTCTTTAATTTTCACACTTCGTCTATGTCAGGACTGTGTAGGAGTCTGTAAGTGGACTTTGAGACTTGCAATTTGTGCTGTCCTGCTGTCTTATAATCTGTGCATCTTAAATGTCTTTTTTGACCTCTGTCTTGTCTCTCTATCATAGAAATCACAAGCTTTCACATGACGACTGATTTTGAAAAACTAACAACACTTTCATCCCACATGTCTCATGGTGAGGAGGACTTTGTGTCCAGCAAGGCGTCAAGGCCTTGTCTTCTCCGAGTTTGTGGCTAAATCTTCATTGGGTATGAGTAATTATTCAAAGTTCTGCATGTAGAAGAATTGTCTCGAAGTAATTTAGTATTCTAGACTATTTAGTGCATACAGAATATGTTTTGTATGACTATTAAAAACCTCCTTATGTTTGAATTTTTACATCTATGGATAGAGGTGGGGTAAACTTTAAAAAAAAAAAGCCCCTCAGTCTGCCGCCTAGTGTAGTGAGCTCTGTGCCGTGCTCAACGCTTGATACCTGAGTCATAAGAATCCAATTTCGTAAGAAAGTAGCACAGCACTCCATCACGGCTATCAGCTGAGTCCCTTTTCCAAACAGGAAAATGTGGTTTGTGTTGTGCCTAGACAAACTGAGGGGATCAGGGAAGGAATCGATAGCAGCACAACGTTCTTCGAGAGAGTTCTTATGGATCGGAGCGCTGCCGAGCCTCAGAAAATCACTGATGAAACAACAAATGGCATTAGAGGAGAAATAAGAAAACAGAAATGAGGAAAGCGACGTACACGAGTGAGACTCTTCAGCCTCATGTGAGCAAAGTACAAGATCCATACCGAAGCACAAACGCACACACACACACACACACACACACACACCTATACAGGTGCCGGTGAACTATAAGGACAATTTTCCCGAACCAGTCACAGTGGTGAATTATGGGAGCACCCCTTTTCACTTGTTCTACAGACTGGCTGAATGTGTCAAAAAATCTTTTATGAGCCACTCAACTAAGATCTCAGTTAAAATTGTGTATACACACTACAGAACTCTAAATATAATGACCTGACTTTATGCAACATTAACAGGACATTGATAATTAGATAGATAAGCCACGCCCCTGACATAACAGTATATTATAAGCACCAATGAGAATTGCAAGGACATTTAAAATAAGACTTCATAGAATGTCCCTAAAATATATTAAAGTACCCAAATGAACATCAAATGGATTAATTCACACCCTGCAATAATGGTAGTGTTCATTTGTCATGAACACAGGTATGGACTACAAAAATCTCAGTCCAAATATGAAAAAAATAATGATCAAATAGAAATATGGTCACCAATTGATTTCCCTTGTTCATTACCAATGGGGTAATGTTTAGATCTATACAAATTAAAATGTATAATGGAATAAAAACAACATTGTTTTTATTGCAATTTTTATTTTTTGGAGCAAACCAAAACACAGGCTCTTATCAAGCTTAGTTTTTCAAAACAGTTTGACTAAAACCTTTAAACCCAAGTTCTTCTAGATACCACACAATACACATGACTCAAACAAAACAAAAAATCCTACTTAAACAGATTCAGAAGCAAACAAATCTGTTTCAACACCGCTGCAATTTCTGTAGGAGACCAGGGCCATTTTTGATTTCTCTGAGGATGGTCCTTTTCAGGATAATCTACAAACAAGAGAGACAATTTTACTTTTTAAAATATAAATCATATGTGGGAGTGTGCTATAAAAGTATGCTTGTGATAAAGTTTTACATTCCAGTTCTGTTTATTGTGTCCATTGAAGAGAACCCTTTGACAATTTGATTTCTCAACGTGCAATGAATTAAATATGTATCCACCTAAAATTATTTTTCTCCAATTTTTTTATTATTATTAAATTGATTACCAAGTTGTGAAACAGTGCATTTATTACACATAGAAATCAAGAAGCTACAACCCTGGTGTGTCAAATATAAACTATCACTCAAAGCTTCATTTTATATTACACTGCAAGCTTTATTACCTGTTACAGAACAAGGTCATGCTTGTCATGATTCATATTCTGTCCTGTCGATTCTGTGTTTAAGCAGTGTATTACTTGTTCATAATCAGCAACTAACTTTGTAAGATTGTTTCAGCCTTATTTTTTAAAAATTGCACAGACCCAACCACTTCTCTGCATGTTTCTTACTGTGCTTTTTAAAGCTAAGGATAATACTCAATTCTTGTAACATGTTATGATGAGCCTTAAGTCAGAATCTCTAAACCTTACCACTAAGTAAAGAACCACCATGAATAGGAAGACAGCCATACCATCTTGGGGTTCTGAGGGTTTTTCAGTTGGTGGAATAATCTCCTTTCCCTTTCCTGCAATACATTAGTAATACTTCAGGCCAACAAAATAAAAGATACAAAATTTCAAATCAGTTACTAAATGACCAATGAAAGGTTAATTGAAGTAAGTCATACCAGAAGAGTTCCCATGTAATTCAACAGGAGATTGAGGTTTTCTGCATCCTGTCAAATTAGAGATACAAAACAAGTTGTCTGTTATATTAGTCTTAACTGCACAGAAACCTAACCTTTAGCCAAAATTAAAGAACATTATTATATTGTGCAATGATTACTATGTTAAATTATTGAAAATAAATTATTAATCAGGAGGAGGGGGAGGGTTGTTAAGGTAGTCATATCTTATACTGTATCTGACAGCTTTTAAAAACATTAATTTAGAATTAACACCATGGTAGAACACTTTCGAGTAAAACTGTATATAGAGCTATGGTAAAGCTAGGCTAGTTGTTTGGGAATAGTATTTAAAACAAAGTCCCAATGATTGCCAGCAATATTACTCTATGGGTCATCTACACACAGCCCTCATAATGCTGTCCCCTGACAGGAACAAGCATTGCTGGGACTGTGTCTACTCTCCCAAAAACCCATGTCCACTAAAATCCCTGTCAGAAAAATTAGAAAGATTTCCAAGTCAGAAAGCTGTTCACCTGGGTTTCAGGAAATGAAGATAGTGATCCCATCGGTTTATCACATACAGTTTTGTCAGAGTGAGCAGAAACCTGTGGAGAAGACAGCAAACGAGTCATTAAGATTCATTTAAAATTAACTTCAACGTAGAACACCATAGAGTAACACTCTATAAAGAGCTACGGTAAAGCTAGGCAAATTGTTTGGCAATAGTCTTTTAAGCAAGGTCGTAGTGATTGCCAACAATATTACTCTTCGGGTCATCTACACACAGTCCTCTTAATGCTGTCCCCTGACAGGAACAAGCATTGCTGGGACTGTGTCTACTCTCCCAAAAACCCATGTCCACTAAAATACCTGTCAGAAAAATTTGAAAGATTTCCAAGACAGAAAACTGTTCACCTGCATTTCAGGAAACGGGGATAGTGATCCCAGCAGTTCATCACCTACGGTTTTGTCAGAGTGAGCAGAAACCTGTGGAGAAGACAACAAACGAGTCATTAAGATTCATTTAAAATGTACTTCAAGGTAGAACACCATAGAGTATCACAGTATAAAGAGCTACGGTAAAGCTAGACAAATTGTTTGGCAATAGTATTTTAAGCAAAGTCCTAGTGATCGCCAACAATATTACTCAACAATATTACTCTTCGGGTCATCTACACACAGTCCTCATAATGCTGTACCCTGACAGGAACAAGCATTGCTGGGACTGTCTACTCCCCCAAAAACCAATGTCCACTAAAATACCTATCAGAAAATTAGAAAGATTTCCAAGACAGAAAGCTGTTCACCTGGGTTTCAGGAAACGAAGATAGTGATCCCATCGGTTTATCACCTACAGTTTTGTCAGAGTGAGCAGAAACCTGTGGAGAAGACAGCAAACGAGTCATTAAGATTCGTTTAAAATTAACTTCAACGTAGAACACCATAGAGTAACACTCTATAAAGAGCTACGGTAAAGCTAGGCAAATTGTTTGGCAATAGTCTTTTAAGCAAGGTCGTAGTGATTGCCAACAATATTGCTCTTCGGGTCATCTACACACAGTCCTCTTAATGCTGTCCCCTGACAGGAACAAGCATTGCTGGGACTGTGTCTACTCTCCCAAAAACCCATGTCCACTAAAATACCTGTCAGAAAAATTTGAAAGATTTCCAAGACAGAAAACTGTTCACCTGCATTTCAGGAAACGGGGATAGTGATCCCAGCAGTTCATCACCTACGGTTTTGTCAGAGTGAGCAGAAACCTGTGGAGAAGACAACAAACGAGTCATTAAGATTTGTTTAAAATTAACTTCAACGTAGAACACCATAGAGTAACACTCTATAAAGAGCTACGGTAAAGCTAGGCAAATTGTTTGGCAATAGTCTTTTAAGCAAGGTCGTAGTGATTGCCAACAATATTACTCTTCGGGTCATCTACACACAGTCCTCATAACGCTGTCCCCTGACAGGAACAAGCATTGCTGGGACTGTGTCTACTCTCCCAAAAACCCATGTCCACTAAAATACCTGTCAGAAAAATTTGAAAGATTTCCAAGACAGAAAACTGTTCACCTGCGTTTCAGGAAACGGAGATAGTGATCCCAGCAGTTCATCACCTACGGTTTTGTCAGAGTGAGCAGAAACCTGTGGAGAAGACAACAAACGAGTCATTAAGATTCATTTAAAATGTACTTCAAGGTAGAACACCATAGAGTATAACAATATAAAGAGCTATGGTAAAGCTATACAAATTGTTTGGCAATAGTATTTTAAGCAAAGTCCTAGTGATCGCCAACAATATTACTCTTCGGGTCATCTACACACAGTCCTCATAATGCTGTCCCCTGACAGGAACAAGCATTGCTGGGACTGTGTCTATGCTCTCAAACACCCATGACCCAGTGATTGCCAACAATATTACTCTTTGGGTCATCTACACACAGTCCTCATAATGCTGTCCCCTGACAGGAACAGGCATTGCTGGGACTGTGTCTATGCTCTCAAATACCCATGACCCAATGATTCCCAACAATATTACTCTTTGGGTCTTCTACACACAGTCCTCATAATGCTGTCCCCTGACACAAACAAGCATTGCTGGGACTGTGTCTACTCTCCCAAAAACCCATGTCCACTAAAATACCTATCAGAAAAATTAGAAAGATTTCCAAGACAGAAAGCTGTTCACCTGGGTTTCAGGAAACAAGGATAGTGATCCCATCATTTCATCACCTACAGTTTTGTCAGAGTGAGCAGAAACCTGTGGAGAAGACAACAAACGAGTCATTAAGATTCATTTAAAATGAACTTCAACGTAGAACACCATAGAGTAACACTCTATAAAGAGCTACGGTAAAGCTAGGCAAATTGTTTGGCAATTGTATTTTAAGCAAGGTCCCAGTGATTGCCAACATTATTACTCTTCGGGTCATCTACACACAGTCCTCATAATGCTGTCCCCTGACAGGAACAAGCATTGCTGGGACTGTGTCTATGCTCTCAAACACACATGTTCCAATGAATGCCAACAATATTACTCTTTGGGTCATCTACACACAGTCCTCATAATGCTGTCCCCTGACAGGAACAAGCATTGCTGGGACTGTGTCTATGCTCTCAAACACACATGTTCCAATGAATGCCAACAATACTACTCTTCGGGTCATCTACACACAGTCCTCATAATGCTGTCCCCTGACAGGAACAAGCATTGCTGGGACTGTGTCTACTCTCCCAAAAACCCATGTCCACCAAAATACACGTGAGAAAAATTACAAAAATTTCCAAGTTGGACAGCTGTTCACCTGCGGTTCACGAGACGAGGGTAGTGATCCCATTGGTTCTTCTCTTACATTTTTTTCAGAGCGGGCAGAAACCTGTGGAGAAGACAGCAAACGAGTCATTAAGATTCATTTAATATTAACTTCAAGATACAGTAACACTATATATAGAGCTAATGCAATGATAGGTAAGCCAATTGGCCAAAGTATTTTAAACAAGGTCCTAGTGACAGAAAACAATATTACTCTTCTGGTTATATATACACAGTCTTAGAAATGCTGTGCCTTGACAGGAATAACCATTGCTTTGACTGCCTCGAGCAGGTACCTTAGGAGTATTCTTAAAATACATGGTGAAATGTCCTCACTAGTATGTAAACAAGCTATACTGTGCTTATATTGGAGACAGGTATGCTGAAAAAGACAGATATCTAAAAGTTGCAGGAAAATATACAGGACAGTGGGCCCTTAGTACCATGGTTGACAATTAAGCATAACAAAACTCCTCTTTGATTTAATAAAAAAGGGACTGAATGGGGAACAACTTCACACTATTTGTTGTCTGATGTTCCTTCCTGAATACATGCACTTATTCATTACTCACAGTTTTTTTTTAGTTTTTTTTTTTACTGCATTGTGTTCTTATCACAATCATGAAAATTAACATAGGGCTGCACTTCTCTTAACCTCAGTTGCAGCTAATGTTTCATATTTTCATATCTGTTTAACTTAGCCAACAATAACATCTACAAAATATTTAGAAAGCACTACTTTATAAAACGAAAATGTTTAACAGTAGACAAGGTTAGCTGCACATGCTAACATCATAACTGAAGTCAGCAGCCATTAGCCCATGTTGCTGTTTTTGTTTCTAGTCGACATCTAGTCAGTTTGAACACAAATGTAACATTCAAATTCCTGTTTTTAAATGGTCATTCCATTTAACACATGGAGTGTTTAAACCTTGTTCTAAGTGGTCACCTGTTCTCAACACAAGCTAGCTTTTGCTCATTAGCTTAATTAGCAAGTGCTGCATGAAAATATATGTTGGTCACATTGCAAATATCAGTAAAAGTTTGCTAACCTTGCTTATGTTCAAAGCACTTTAACAAAGACTTACCTGCATACTTCTCCACATCCATCTGAGTTCCAGTGCAGTATAATTGTGTATCCTCGCAGAGAGTGCAACATCAGTCTTGGGAGGAAAATGACAGGTGGGGAGGGATTAAGGCTCCACCCCTTTTCCTCTCTCCAATTTGGTGTTCTTTGATGAACAAATCATCCACTAGATTTTGTGATAGAATAATTATTTATCCACTACCTGGGACCTTCATGACAGTGATTTCCAAAATTATTACAGATGTCATTTCCATAGTGATCAGTTATATAGTATGTGCAATTGTGTATATCAGGGGTATTCAATTTATGATATCTTAGCAATATTTCATGATGCCAAGGTCTGAAGTAATATTATATATATATATATATATATATATATATATATATATATGGCAGGGAAAGTGTACATGGAACGACATAACCAAGTGGCGGGCATAGTGTACAGAAACATCTGTGCAGAATATGGACTGGAAGCCCCGAGATCAAAATGGGGAACAACCCCAAAAGTGGTGGAGAATGACCGAGCTAAGATCCTGTGGGACTTCCAGATCCAGACAGACAAGATGGCAATGGCGAACCAACCGGACATTGTGGTGGTGGATAAAGAACAGAGGAAAGCCGTTGTGGTGGATGTAGCAATACCAAATGACTACAACATCAGGAAAAAGGAGCACGAGAAATTGGAGAAATACCAGGGCCTCAGAGAGGAACTGGAGAAGGCCTGGAAGGTGAAGACCACAGTGGTGCCAGTGGTCATCAGGGCCCTCGGGGCAGTCACCCCCAAACTGGAGCAGTGGCTAAAACAGATCCCAGGAATGACATCAGACATCTTAGTCCAGAAATGTGCAGTTCTAGGCACAGCCAAGATACTGCGCAGAACCCTCGACCTCCCAGGCCTCTGGTAGAGGACCCGAGCTCAGAGGATGAAGAAGACCACCCGCGGAGGGTGAGAAGGGAACTATATATATATATACTTAAAAAAAACTTAGCTAGGTAGTTGTTTCAGCATCTGCATGACTTGATTTGCTTTTCAAATTAAATGAATTCAGTCTTATTCGAGTACCTTTTGACAATATTTATTGTCATGAAACAGGGAGTTGAACATGTATGTCTCAATCACTGAGTAAAAGTAGGATGTCAAGTCAAAAGAAGAACATAGGTGAAACAAGAAAACTTGTTTACAAGTGACTAACCTCAGAAAAACAAATTGAAGAAAGCTTTATATTTTTGTTTACCATCTGGACTTAAACTATTTAAAAATGAACAGATTTAATAACTGAACATTTTTAGACTTAGATCACTTATTTCTTTTGCTTTCAGTGACAGAAGTGAGTGCTTGCTTGTCATGCCATAATTTTAACCTGTGCTTGAGTGATGTCAGAACCAGTCTCATGTATGTGGATGTGCTCATTGGTGAGCCAGGAACAATATTTTGTTTCTATAATATTCATTGTAGAGAAAGCTGACTCACGTGTCACGTGTGTGGAGCCAAACATAATTAAGATTTACCTACTAAGATTTAAGATTTACCTACTTACCTCAGAGCTGGGAAAGCTTTGAGGACAGTAGCCCTTTGGAGCCAGGGGATCAGTCCTTACAGACTTTTCCTTCATGGATAAATCTGCTTAGACCAGTGTTTCTCAACCCCAGTCCTCACGCCCCCCTGCTCTGCATGTTTTAGATGTGTCTCTATTCCAGAACAGCTGATTCAAATGATTGCATGACCATCCAATACTGCAGAAGCCTGTTAATCACCCAGAGATACAATCCAGGTGTGTGGCAGAAGGGAAATACCTAAAACATGCAGGACAGTGGGGGCGGTGAGGACCAGGGTTGAGAAACACTGGCTTATACTGTAAAAGCTGCACCAGTAAATCAGACAGTGCTCAACAAGATTTTAGGTTGTCATTTTTGTTTTGGGTCCACATGAGACATCATTTTAGTCTAGATGCGGACCAGGGTCCACCTATTAGTGACCTGTGGTGTATATCTTGATCTCATTGGGTCTTTATTCAATTAAATTCAAAAGTAGTTTGCTTATTCAAAACGGAAATTAAATGTTGACGTAACTAATTAAGGAGTTATAATAGATTGTGATGGCTGTGGCCAAGAAAGATCTCCTGTAGCAGTCCGCTTTACAACCAATCTGTAGAAACGTCTGGCTGAAGAGACTCGGATTTGAAATAACAGGATGGTGAGCATTGTCTAAAACTTTTTTTGATTTTATGCAAAATTCCTCTGTGGATCATCATCTTCAGAATTTTAACAGTCGTCCCCAGAACAGAACCAGCCTTCTTTATCAAATTGTTAAGCTTTTTAAGTCCCTGGGTCTGATGCTGCTCTCCCAACAGATGACAGCAGAGGAGACGGTGCTCTCAACAACAGACTTATAAAAGATATGCAGGATCTTGCTGCAAACCTTAAAGGATTTTAGCTTCCTCAAGAAATACTGTCTACTCTGTCCTTTCTTGTAGACGGTTTCACTGTTGAGTTTCAAGTCTAGTCTGTTATCTAGCTGAACACCAAGGTGTTACTCCATTTTCCTTAACCACCTCCACTTCTTCTCCCATGATGGAAATGGGGCTTGATCTAACACTGTTTCTCCGGAAATCAACAATAATCTCCTTTGTTCTATTTTCATTCAGGATGAGATAATTGTCCCCACACCATGCCACAAAGCAGTCCACCAGCTCTCTGTACTCAGCCTCTTGTCCATCTCTGATGCATCCCACAACTGCAGTCAGCCGAGTATTTTCATAGGTGACAGAAGTCAGACTTATCCTGAAAGCATGATGTGCACAGAGTGAAAATGAATGGTGAGAGTACAGTGCCCTGTGGAGCTCCTGTGTTGTTGACCACCTGGTTAGACACACAGTCCTTGTTGAGGCCTCCATCTGTGTCTTCTGAAGTTTCTCACAGAGCAGATCAGGCTGAATTGTGTTAAATGCACTGGAGAAATCAAAGAACATGATCCTCAAAGTGCTGCCTGCTTTGTCCAGATGACAGTGGGTTTGATGAAGCAGGTATATGATGGCACCATAAATTCCTACTCCATGGCAATAAGCAAACTGCAGGGGGTCCTGATATGTGCTTGTCAGCTTATTCAGGTGGGCCAACAGGAGTCTTTCCATGACCTTCATGATATGGGATATCAGGGCAGAAGTCCAACAACAGAAGTCCAACAACAGAACACCTATCAGGTTCAGGTCAGGAGATCCATTTCTTCCTACCGTGCCCCTCCAGGTCTCATTGTTATTGCCCAAGTGAGCATTGAAGTCTCCAAGCAGAACAAGGGAGTCCTCAAGAGGTGCACTCTACATTAACATTCAAAGGACTCCAAAAAGGGTGGGTAATCTGAACATGCACATGCACAAACCGTCAGGACCCAGCCCCCCACTTCTAAGCAGAGGGAGGCTACCCTCTCACTCACCGGGACGAACCTCAATGTGTAAGCACCGAGATGGGGGGCAACAAAAGTATGTCCACTCTGGCCAAATGCCTGTCACTGGGGGCAACTCCAGAGAGAAAGAGTGTCCAACCCCTCTCAAGGAGACTGGTTCCAGAACCCGAGCCATGGGTCAAGGTGAAACCGACTATTTCTAGATGGAACCTCTCAACCTTGCACACCTGCTTAGGCTTCTTCCCCACCAGAGGTGACATTTCGCATCCCAAGAGCCAGTTTCTGTAGCCAGGGGTCAGATTCTCGGTTTTCCTCTCTCAAAAGAGGAACATTGGAGTAACCATAGGGTACTTGGTTACCTTCCTGACTAAGGCCCTTCTCTCCTGATTACTCAATTTAGACAACCAACTAGCTCTATACAGAGTACTAGTTGTTCCAAACTGATTCAATTTATGAATGAAGGAGGCCACTGAGCTCATTGGGGCCTTCAAAGCAGGAGAATGTTTTATATCTTTCCCCAGATTTTTGCCTCAAAACAATGCTGTCTCTGAGGTCTACAGACAATGTATTTGATTTCATGCTTGGTGTTTGCATACTGATATCCATTGTCCATTTTGGGACTTTATAAAGACAGGTGTGTGCCTTTCCAGATCTAATCAAATCAACAGAATTGGCTATTACAGGTGGAATCTATTTAAGTTGTAGAACTTAATCTCTGCAATTATCAGTGAAAATAGCTCTATTTCGAGCTTCATGAAAAAGGCTGTGAATACTTATGTATGTAAATTTAATTTCTTAGTAATTCTGTTTTTAGTTAGTTTGCAAAAATCACACATTTTTCACACATCGTGTCATAATAGGGCATTTGTGTTATGAATCTTGAGGAAAGGGACTAATACAATTTGGAAAAATGTTATAACATAGCCAAACATGGAAAAATTGAAGCGTTGTGAATACTTTCCAGATTCACTGTATATATGGATAAAAAGGTGTTGTCCAGGGATGTTCACATAACCTCTTACAAGTCTAAGTCTCTTTTTAGTGAAATCTGCAACATCTAGTGAGTTGCATTACTCTAGGTTAGGATTTAGTTGGGTAAAGTTTGTCCCTATACCTAAGCTATTACATTTGCATGTGATAATTAACTTTCAATCTCCCAATATTTATTAACAACTATCTTTTAATCATTCAAAATTTAATTTACAATCCAAAAATATGCTATGGCCAGTAATACCATACCATTAAGCCACTGAAATTTTTAGACTCAATATTATCAATCCTCTTACATCCTTCAGTATACTATAAAACCATAGATTAAAGATTAACTTTGTTGAAATGAATCACTCAACAGCCAGTTACAGATTTAGTACATCTAAAATAATCAGTGTTTTAATTTAGCCAGATTTGCATTCAATAAAGTAGCATATTTTTAGGAGAATTGTTATTTAACACACATTTTCCTGACAAAAACCTTCATTACAGGGACCCGCATATGCTGGCCAATCAGCGTGTCTAAAAAGATACACATGTGTGAATTATTCATGAGCAAGTGCAATACCAAGAGTTACCACCCGGGGCGCAAATCGATACACACATTATACACACATGTCTTGTAATTGTGACTTATGGGGACTTTGCCTGATTTTTGGAATTTAACCCTTTGACATCCATTCAAACCCCCTCCAATCATTTTTATGTTGCAAGAATTATGAGGACATCGGCACTGTCCCACTAATTCAAAATGTCCCGTTAGTGTTGCGTGTATACAGGCGAAATGTCCTGTTAATTCACCTGTGCAAACACACACACACACACACACACACACACACACACAAACCGAGAGGCATTTGTGCCCTGTGTCAGAACTTAACATTTAACATTGAAGCTAATTAAAAAAAAACACCAGTCAAACTAAAGAAAATCACTCCAAATAGTAGTAAATACAAATCTAAACAAAAATAGTCATTTTGTCTTAATCGCTCTGTGCCTGCCCCTGTTCGTCTCTCTCATCCACACTCACGTTGTCTAACACATGAGAGAACGGAGATAGGTGAGAACACAGGGGACCTCCTACATCGTGCAGCTGCTCATTAACTGAGCTGCATAATTAAAAGGTAAAGTGATACTATTTAACCTGCATTAACATCAAATTAACTTCAGTACAAATGGTGCACAGATGCACACTGAGTAAATCTCCCCAACTGAACTTACAAACATCCAGGAAGCACAGGTGAGCAGACGTCCAAACTCCATGAGGCCTAATAAACATTTAATCAGGTGTGAGAAACGCAGTGACCTCGTTCATGCAGGGACAACGACACCCTGTTTGTGTAAAATTCAAAACACTGAAAATAAAGAAAAAAACTTTCCATTGCTCACTCTGATGAATGTTTTCAATATTCTATATATATATATATATCTATATATATTCTATATTGCAAGTCAAATAAAAATAAAATCTAAAAAACTATATGTATAATTAGCCTTCTTGCTTCACTGCATATATTTATTTCTGTGTCTTGGGTTGATGTTCTGAGTTTCTTTGTTTTATTCTTTTAGGGCTGACCCAAATGCCTGAAAGCACAAATGACTTAAAGCAAAAACGATTAAGCAGATAACTTACGTTTATGTACGCTGTTGAACAAAACATATTTACATAAATTAGTTTCTTTCAGTGATAATACTACAGAAGTATCTAACAGATAAATGTAAGCAAAGCAACAATGATTAAGTCAGAAAACCTAATATTGTTTTGAAGCTATAATTATGTGTGTAATATAAATAAATAGTTGGTGAACTAGTTATTAAATGAAGTCATGTAACGGATCAGCGTATAAGTTTATACTTCCAACATTTTATTTCATTTTTTTTTAAAGATGCTGCAAGGTGATGTGTGAAAATTTGCCCATGTTTGAAATATAATAATCTATAACATGAATAAAATGCATAATTATGTTTTGCTTATGAATTAATTTATTCATCATCTCTTCTCAAGCAAAACCATAAAAACCAGAAGGAACCCTTGAAACAAATTGGCCGTGAAGTCGGAACATGGAGTCAGAATGAACTGTACATTTAATGCTAATTAAAGTCTTGTTGTGAAGCTAATTGCTTTCTTAAGGGGTTTGCTTAGAACCGTCCATTTTAGTCTTTCTCGTAATAACAGATTTTGTTTCATATGGTCACAAAAAAGAAAAAGAAAACCCAGAGTGTTTTCATATTTGGTGTGAAAACATTGACTGCTGGTGGAGTGTGACATTCATAACAGTGATGTAACCTTGTGGCAAATGGCTGCTGGAATCAGGCACTTTATTTTTCTGCTTGCTGTGTTCAAACTAATCTCATGGGGAGAACGGGGTGCGAGTGAAGCATGAAGCTGTCTCCCGAACGAGATAGCCGGATGTTACGGAAGCGTTGTGGAACACCTCGCAGGAGAAAAGCCTTCTGTAATTAGAAAAGGAAAGATTTAATGATCGCTAAATTCAATTTGAGCATTCCCTTTCAAAATACATTTAAAAAATCACTTAGCGGATATTTGTCAGACCGAATGACGGCGCGGAGCTCAATGCTCGTGTAGCTCAATAAAAATTCATTAAAAAGTGCGAGACAGCAGGTGACCTTAAAACTTTCCCCGGCTGAGATTGAAAGAGACAGCGGTGAAGTGCAGCAGGCGGACAGACGGATGGAAACCGAGAGCGGAGCGGAACAACAGAATTTGAAGCCCTGAGGTCACTTCCGAGAAAAAAAAAAGACTGCAGCCGGAAAGTAAATTAAAGTAAGCGAAATAGAAAGCGGAAAGGGTTGCATGAGGGAAAGGCTGTTTGTGAGAGAATTATTTTTTCATAAAGGAGGGAATGAAAAACAGAGAGGCAGAAGGAGGAAGGGAAGGGAGAGGAGGCGTCGAGGCCAGGAGGCTGTAACAGAGGGAAGGAGGCGCAG
Organism: Poecilia mexicana; assembly: GCF_051168715.1. Lineage (NCBI taxonomy): Eukaryota > Metazoa > Chordata > Actinopteri > Cyprinodontiformes > Poeciliidae > Poecilia > Poecilia mexicana. The sequence goes on along the minus strand of NW_028263386.1, from coordinate 18,290,832 downwards.
CTCCCAACTCCGTGTTAGTTGACCCAGGGAAAAGGCCTGCTTCTTTATTACAGACTGAGATCATGCCCTTTATTTCACACCATATATTTTACACCAAAGCATTATAACCTCTATGGACTCACAAAATAACAGAGTCACAAGCACACTCCCACCCCAGGTGAGTAACACTGAAAACAGGACCATTAAAATCAGCAACACACAACTCTGCACCTCAATCCTCTCTTTAATAATGCCTTGTGCTTCATCACATTTTTCTTTTTTTTTCTTTTTTTTTTGCGTGTGTGGATTTATACAGTGTGTGTGTGTGTGTTTATCCGCAGATCTCTGGGGTTGGCAGACTTTGTCCTTGTCTGTGAAATCACCTCAATCACACTCCAGTGAGCTAATGGGAGCAATCCTCCATGCAGGACATCTGAAGACCCACGATGCATTGCTCAAGGTTGGTCATCATCCTTACTTACACACGTGAAGCGCTTGCTGAGATCAAAAGCACCTTTGACAACCACCTATTTACCTTTCCTTCAAAACTTCTCAGTAAAGCTCTGCACAGATAGTTTCTTTCTTTTCTCACACCTCCCTACAGTAAAAAAAAAACGAAACAAACTATTATTACTTTTTCCTTCCTGGGTCCCTGACCTGCTGCGTTCACTTTATCATCTTCTCATGTTGGCTTTTAAACCCTGCGGAGAGGTGGCGTACCACCTGAATCCCAATTTGCCATATTACTATTGAAACAACAAAACTCACAGGAGTTTTAATAAATGTGTAGCATACTGAGTAAATGATTTCATTGAGTGAAGAAAGTCCAACATATTATAATGAGCCCCAGGTATGACGCCGAGTGTTTGAAGCTCGACACCCCTTTGTTTGTCGATTTGGTTGAGACTCTTATTTTGAAATTGGAAAGGAAGTGATTAGTGTTGGCTAATTTTGCAGCTCTTGTGTCACTAACAAACTTTGTTATAGAAGCGTTGAAGAAGCTTTCACTAAATCATTTGTGTGGCAGCGTTTTAGATAAAAGGTTGGTAAAAACAATATCTGAAAACATCCAATCGGATTAATTATTTAAAAACTTTTATTTTAAGAATCTGCATCCTGTGAGCCAGCCCAAAGGCTCAATGAGTAAAAGCTCTTATACATTTGTTTTAAATTTTAATTAGGTTAAACATCTAGTAGAGCAGTTGTAATGCAAAGAGACCCTGGAAGTTTGTAAACCCAATAAAGACCTAATATGGGGACTGGATTAGAAAAAAATTGACAACTCAAAACTACACATTATCAGAAAAACCTACATAGAAGCAGCATTCAGCTTCTTTGCACCATAAATCTGGAACAAACTTCCAGAAAACTGCCAAGCAGCCGAAACACTGAGTGCCTTTAAATCTAGATAAGACTTCACCTGATTAAAGTTGCCTTTGAAACATAATCAATGAAACATTAATTAACAATCTGATGCATAATGTTGTTGACTTCTATGTTCTATAACTTTATTTTTGTATTTTTATGACGTAAAGCACTTTGAAATGCCTTATTGCTGAAATTTGCTACACGAATACAATTTGATTTGATGATTTTTTCACACATAGATGTTTAATATCAAACTTAATTCAATATTAATACTAAAAATGATGAAAAAAAATATTCCAAACTGATGACAATAAATTACCTATAAATTGCAGCAAATAAAATCAAACAAAATAGAAAATAAACAGATAAAAAAAATGTTGTGTTTTATAACTTCTGTTTAAAGTGGTTAGAGTTTCATCAGGGTTATTGATGAGAACGTAATTACTGCATTTTGACAGCTTTGCTTTGTTTAAATCTCCAACACTGAGCTTGTGGGCTCCTGACTCAAACTGAACGTAAACTCCACGGTCCGTCTGCGGATCTGAGACGATACGAGAAGGAATTTGAAAATGTCTCAAAAGAATCTGAAATCAGTCGACCGTACGGAGAACAGTCCACAAGGGGAGAAAACTCAAATCACACTGCATGTCAGGTCATTTTGGACAAGCTCACCCTGAAAGCAGACCGCAAGATGCTAACGTAAGTCTGCAAATACCCAAAAACATCATCACACAAGATGTTCTTGCAGCTGTTGTTAAGAAGCTGTTTGTCTGTACAATCAGGAGTCTTCAGCCGAAGGAGAGCTGCAGGTAGAAAACATTTTCTCTTTAGAAAACCCATGAAGAGACAACAGGCAAATATCCAGACTTTTGGAATAACACTTTCTGAGTATTCATTACTGACTGAAAATGAAACGCAATCGTTTTTATTTTTAAACACAAAACGCTAAGCCTGAAACTGTGAGTGATGTAAGCCAGTTTGGGGCTTACATCACTTCGCTTTCCATGCAAAAGTTGTGATCTATAAAAAAACAAACCGGAGTGTGCGGTTTCCCACCCGTATGTGGAGACAGGGGAAACTTGCGGAGCAGATGGCAAGGTGGGGAACTGAAGCCACACCGCGTCGCCATTTCTCTCAAACATCTAATTTCACTCCATATGAAACTTTAATAATAGATCAACTTTACCACAAGTATCCAAGCAGCAGTGTTATTTGTGCTTCCACTGTTGAGCCATAACTATGCATGAGAACCAATCTTAAATCGAAATCCACACAAACATTTCATCAAAGTTTTTTTCCTTCTGTGATGTCCAGGGTGTTGGGTACCACAAATTAACACAAAATTCGACAAAGTGTGAGGCAATCAGACTGATTTCTGTTAACACGTAAAGACAGCACATGTTGATGCTCGTACGTGTCATGGTTCAGGGTTTGGTGAGGTGAGATGAGACGCAGGCAGCCAGGATGAAGGTGAAAATGATGAATTTAATGATTCAGAGTCCACAGGGAAACAGACTTAGACGAGGGTGATTCACGACGGCACAGGGAAACAGTTACAAATGACGAGGATCTGACAACGAACACAGACAACAGGTGGGGCTAAATACACACAGGGTAATCAGGGGGATACGACACACCTGGGGAGCAATCAACAGGGAGGACAGAGACTCACAGGGAACAGGACTACACAGGGAAAACAGGACTGAACACAGAAGAACTCAAAAATAAACGCACAGAAACACAGATCACGACAGTACCCCCTCCTCAAGGGGCGGCTACCAGACGCCCAACAGAAGAGTCCAAAAAACCAAAAACGACCCAACAGGGTGGGCGGAGGGGCGATGGCAGGAGGGCTAGAGTACAGAAAACAGTCCAACACAAAAAACTACCCATCAGGGTGGGCGAGGAAGCGAGGAGGCGGGTCCGGCGGTTTCTTCCGCCGGCGCGGGAAGCGGACCCCCTTGGGCGGGTCCGGCGGGCGTCGCCGGCTCAGGAGGCGGACCCCCTTGGGCGGGTCCGGCGGGCGTCGCCGGCGCAGGAGGCGGACCCCCTTGGGCGGGTCCGGCGGGCGTCGCCGGCGCAGGAGGCGAGGAGTCTCTGGAGGGCCGGCAGGACGGCCGGCTGAAGGCTCGGGCGGAGCGGGCTCTGGAGCGCCGGCAGGACGGCCGGCTGAAGGCTCGGGCGGAGCGGGCTCTGGAGCGCCGGCAGGACGGCCGGCTGAAGGCTCTGGAGCGCCGGCAGGACGGCCGGCAGAGGGCTCTGGAGCGCCGGCAGGACGGCCGGCAGAGGGCTCTGGAGCGCCGGCAGGACGGCCGGCAGAGGGCTCTGGAGCGCCGGCAGGACGGCCGGCAGAGGGCTCTGGAGCGCCGGCAGGACGGCCGGCAGAGGGCTCTGGAAACTCTGGGGGATCGGGGTCGTCCGCAAACTCAGGGGGCGGAGCCAAAGGGAACTCGGGAAGTTCGGGGAAAGCTGGAGCGGGGAACTGCCCGCACGGAGCAGACTCGGGAAACTCTGGGGGCTCGCACGGAGCAGACTCGGGAAACTCTGGGGGCTCGCACGGAGCAGACTCGGGAAACTCTGGGGGCTCGCACGGAGCAGACTCGGGAAACTCTGGGGGCTCGCACGGAGCAGACTCGGGAAACTCTGGGGGCTCGCACGGAGCAGACTCGGGAAACTCTGGGGGCTCGCACGGAGCAGACTCGGGAAACTCTGGGGGCGGAAACAAACGCCGCCGCGGTGCGGGGACCGGAGGCAGCGGGGACAGACGCTGCCTCGGTGTGGGGACCGGAGGCAGCGGGGACAGACGCTGCCTCGGTGCGGGGACCGGAGGCAGCTGCAGGCGGGACCCAGGGGCCGGGACCTCCGGCGGCTCAGGGCTGCGGTGACGGCTTTGCCCAGGGGCCGGGACCTCCGGCGGCTCAGGGCTGCAGTGACGGCTTTGCCCAGGGACCGGGACCTCCGGCGGCTCAGGGCTGCGGTGACGGCTTTGCCCAGGGGCCGGGACCTCCGGCGGCTCAGGGCTGCGGTGACGGCTTTGCCCAGGGGCCGGGACCTCCGGCGGCTCAGGGCTGCGGTGACGGCTTTGCCCAGGGGCCGGGACCTCCGGCGGCTCAGGGCTGCGTTGACGGCTTAGCTCCACGCCAGGCAGGGGGATCGCCAGCCGCGATCCCCACAGCAGAGCTCCGCCACAAAATTCCTCCAGCGGAACTTCTCCGAACCACCGCCAAGCGCTCCACCGTCTAGTCCGTCTCTCACCTTCTGTATGGTCAGATCCTACTGTCATGGTTCAGGGTTTGGTGAGGTGAGATGAGACGCAGGCAGCCAGGATGAAGGTGAAAATGATGAATTTAATGATTCAGAGTCCACAGGGAAACAGACTTAGACGAGGGTGATTCACGACGGCACAGGGAAACAGTTACAAATGACGAGGATCTGACAACGAACACAGACAACAGGTGGGGCTAAATACACACAGGGTAATCAGGGGGATACGACACACCTGGGGAGCAATCAACAGGGAGGACAGAGACTCACAGGGAACAGGACTACACAGGGAAAACAGGACTGAACACAGAAGAACTCAAAAATAAACGCACAGAAACACAGATCACGACAGTACGAGGCTCGCTTCAATATTGCTCACACCTGTACCCGTATCCATCATCTGTCGCCTTCACCCAGCAAGATAATGCTTCAGGTCACAAAGCTTAAACACGACCGGGTTTTTTGTGGTGGTCTCCTCAGTCAAACAGAGCTCCTTCAGGAAGTGGTGGAACAGGAGGTTCATGTCAGCTGACAAGTCCGGAGCGCCGTGGGAAAGTGTGCGATGCTATCATGTAAGAAGGAACCAGAATCTCTGGGAAATGTTTCCGACACCTTGTTGAAGCTACGCTAGTGAGAATGAAGACGGTTCAAAAGGTAAGGAGGTACCATCACCAACTAGCAAAATGTACCTTACAAAATGACTGGTGAAAGTATAATTACATATTGGTCTCTATAAAGAATGTAATAAGTTGTAAGACAAATGACATTTATAAAAACCTCTGCAGCAAAATATGTATGGAGAGTTGAAAGAATAGGGAGGTTTCAGCTCTGATGAGTCGTTTAGTCAGCGAAGGGAAGCTTGCTTTGCAGACAGGAAGAGAACGCTGTGAACAAAGATAAAGTTAGAAACCCAAACAAGTTAATGATGAGCTGCAAAAAAAACCCCCATCATTACAGGTTCGTTTATTCTGAACCTTTAAATTTCCTGGGGGCTTTGGGTGATTTGCGGGTAACGAAAACGGTCGGTATTCCTTTTCCTGATACTTTTTGCTAAAACTGATGGACCTCTAAAATATGACCACCAGCTCCTTTCTCATCCTTTGCTTTCATTGTTGAAGAGGCAGAGAGGAAACTAGACGGGCCTGGTGTCCAAAGGGGAAAGATTCGGGTGTAGGTAATTGCTTACAAAGATAATGCAACAGGAGATAGGATCAGAGGGGAGGTGACAGTCTGTAATTGGAAATGGTGAAAGAAAGAAGACTGTGAAAAAGGATTGGCGAAGGAGAGGAAGTGGGACTCAGTGCAATGCCGAAAGACCCCATGCAGCCTTCTTGGCGTTACAGGCCAGTAGGTAGGCGGTCACTAAACACTATAGGTCACGTTAGACAGGGTTGTTCGTGTCATGTTCCCCCTTGTGGCGTCCCGCAGGGCAGAATGTAAGCCCCGGTTTTCGTCAGTTTTCTATTTGCCACGGCCCAAAGCTGCAGACTGTGTGCCCAACACCACAACTCAGGCACAAAGTTAATGTAATGAGCCAGAAAAAGATCTCAGCCCAGAGACATGAAACCCAACAACATTCCACCAGTGGAGGCTTATTTACATGCATCACTCAAAATCGGTTGAAAAAATTCACCCTGGTTGCAAAAATAAGCATTTAGAAAAAAAAAAGGAAAGCATGACCATGAATGGACACACACACACGCACACACGCAACCCCTCAGCCTCATCATCTTCTTTCCTTTGCTTTGCTGCGAGGACGAGTAAGCAAGTCTTGTCAGTGCTGGTAGTCGTCAGCGTAGAAGATCAGCAAACACGCAGTTTTGTTTCAAGTGTGCCTGAGCTCTATTTGTGAAAATACTCCAATAGACGAGGGTTAAATATTCATGCCCAACTGTGTGCGAGTGTGTGCCTGCATGCGTGTGTGAGTAAACGTACCCAGGACGGAAGCGTGGTCCCTGATGCCTCCTCATCCGTCCAGCTGTGTGTGTATGCAGATCTGATTTCCTCTCCTCTTGGCCCACAAGTGGCCGTGGCCGCTCGGGAGGCTCGCCGGTGTGATCTTCTGATCTCTCCCCTCAGTCGGTCTCACTCCTCGGCGCTCCAAACATGCCTCTGACTCCCCTCTTCTTCCCAGCTCTGCTTCCTGCCCTCCCTCCTGCCGACAGGCTTATGTGTGCACACTTCACACCTCCTTCTCACTCCTTGTTGCTTATCGTGACCCCGGTAAAAAAAATAAAAATAAAAAATGAAAGCCCGTTGCGTTAAGCAGGCAAACGTGAGACCCTCCTCTCCCTCGGCCAGTTGCTGTTCAGCGGGTCAGGGATCCATCCGTCTCCCAACGACGTGGATGTGGAATCAAGGGAAAGGAGAGGAAGGATGGGGAAGGAGCGAGCTGTTGCTGTAGCTGTTGCCTCTGCCTCCTTCTGTATGAGCGCCTCTCTCTCGCTTAGCATTCTTTTCATCTCTCTCTCTCTCTCTCTCTGCTCACTCACTCTTTACCTTGCACCACCCCCTCTCTTGTTCCCTCAGTCACTGTCTATCTGCTCCCGCTCTGGATGCTGTTGACCGCGTGTTGGAGCGAGTCTCTCTTACGGGAAAAGAAATCAAGAAAACAGGAGCAAGGAGACAGAAAATTTAAAACATGTAAATAAATAAATAAAATAAACAAAGAAAACTTATTGACTATGAAAAATAATAAAAACATACATAAATGATTTACATTAAAACATTTAGACAGTGCCATAGAAATGATTTTGTCCCTGAAACTTTTGCTAATTTTAGCCATGCATTTTAATGCATTTTATTAAGATTTTATGCGATAAACTAACACAAAGCAGAAGATAATTGTGAAATGGAGGGATAATGACCTTTGAGCTTAAAACTTGTTTACATACCCTTAAATAAGTGTTGTATTCCACTCTTCCTGGATCACTGATTTGCAAAATCACCTTTTCCTGTGGCAAGTCTTCTGGGAACAGCCAAGCCCAAAATTATTCATACTCCTTGCAGATAAGGATATAATGTTGTTTTTTTTTTATTTATTTTTTATTAAACCTAGATATTTGCTTCTGATTGAAAACCACACAGATATTTTAAGGAAAAAGAGAAATGTTTCCTTGAAAATATCGGTAAAAGTAAAAGATTTCAAAAGCCGCTCTTACGATTTTTAAACATCATATTTGTAGTTTTAAGATTTATCTTTGGCAATGAGCTTCATGACTGTGAGGTTGGAAGGCCTTCTTACCATCACCCTAATCTCTGGCTCCCCCTACAGATTTTTTTTTTTTTTTTATCAAATTCAGGTCAAGTCTATGCTTCCAGTCAGAAGAAAGAAAATGGAAAAAGAATGTAATTATATCTTTAAACTTAAATCTGACATAGAGTATGAATAATTTTGGCCTCATCTGTGTAGAAATTGTTTTATTTTTTATATATTTTAACAGAGGGACCAAAACACTAGAAAAAGGCTGTTTTGCATTTTTATATTTATTAAAGAGAAAGAGAGGAAATGCTCCAAATGAAAGTCAATAGGACATTAAGTTAAAGGTTTCTCTTTGACAAGAGAATATTCCAGCTTTCTCATCTGCAATAGATTGAAAGAATTGCAAACAGGCTGAAGTACTTTCTCTGTCTATCAGAAAATAAAGTGTTTCAGTTAATAAATTGATTGTAGTTGGCACAGCGCTTTGCCAAAGGGCTTCATTATGCAAAGAAAATCATGATTTATGCAGACTATAAATCCCAGACTGTTTTTCCGCCAGTGAGAGGAACTAAAACAAAACAACAACAAAAAAACAATTGCATTATGCAATATTCTGTTAAGCAAAAACAGTAATTTGTGAAAATAATATTCCGGCCTCGGATTTATCGACACATCATTCCAAGAAGCAATCATGCTCCTGCAGAGAAGGTGACGTATCTTAATGTGGGAAAAACTGTCTTTAGGATGGATTATATGGTTTTAGACTTGATCAAAAATGATTTAACTGTGCTGTACACCTCGTGATTCAGTACTTGCTTTCAACATGACCTTTCCGTTCTCTCACAGCATTGTGGGAAAATGTTGACCGGGCCTTTGTTACATTATTGGAGGTCAGTGAAGTTTGTGGGTGTTGGGTTCTGTGCAGCTCTTTTCAGTCCCCAGTGCAGCGTTTCAGTCAGTTCAGCGTTCGGACTGCGACTCTTGATTCATTTTCCTTTGGAGCATTCTGCTGTAGATTTACAATTGTCTTTTGATCTTTACATTTTCTACGAGCTTTCAACCAGGTGGCCTCAGACTGTACTTTGGCATACAAGCAGGTACAGTATGTTGTCAAGTTTACATCAGATGAACTCCAAAGTGTTTTTTTTTTTCTTAATTATGGATACACTCTTATTTAATAATAAAAATAAATAAAAAAACATCCAGGCATCACCTATGCCTGCTTATAATACGTTATTGACTGGGAAAAAATCCAATCAATCCAGTCAGTTCCATACTTTCAATTTCTTTAAGTTTTTGAACATAATATAATCAGATACATTTCAGTAATTGATATGATTATATCATTTACTGTACTGATATAATTCAGTAATTGGATTATATCAATTACTGAATTATTATTTTTATGTTTTTTAAAAATCATTATAGCAATTCACACCCATTTTTATTAGTTTTTCTAATTAAAGCATAATTGAAACATGCAGAAACTTCTTTGTACAATTATAACCCTACTGTTTAGGTGTAATAATTTAACCTGAGCTTAATTTTAATACTCAATTTCATTGGATGCATTTGAAGGTTGTATGAAGTTCAAAATATTGTCTAAATATGTATAGTATGACAGAGGGCTTCACTTAAACATTATTTATTATATGAAGAGATAAAGAAATATCAACTTCTTTTTCCCAGCAGAAGGAAAGTGTATTTTTTGCAGCCAGCTTTTGCTGTGGCAGTTTATATTTGGAGCTTTGCTGCTCACAAAAAGACGTCCAAATCAATCTGAGCAGCGTTTGGTAATTAATCCAATCTGCAGAATCTGGATGTTACTTAATCATTTCCTTTAAGTTTCCTGTTGAGCTCAATTTAAAAATTGGAAATTGACCAAAAGTTGCGGCTTTTTATATATATATATATATATATATATATATATATATATATATATATATATATATATATATATATATATATATATATATATATATATATATAATATATATATATAAAATTTTATTTATTTATGTTGTACAATCAACCTGCCAGTCCCTGAAGATAGAAATGAGTCTTCAGGTCAAATCTGGCGCATTTCCACAATGCGCCAGATTTGTCATGTTGACAAATAATACAGAGAGAAGCCCAGACCATAATGCCTGAGTATGGATTGGAAAATGTTTGTACTCGACCTCTTTACCAAATGTCGCTTTCTCTATCCTCTCTACTTTGTTTTTTCCCTCTTTGCTTTTTCTCTGAGTATTGATGATTTTGAATTTGGGAGGATTTTACTTAGATATCCATTCTAGGATAATAGACTGTAACTGGAGTGGCCTTTTAACCCTTCCTGGATTGACTGGTGGTAACAATTGCCTCCCTGAGGCCATTGTGGTAATGACCTGAAAACAAAGTAAACAAAAACTTTAACAAACATCTTCTTCTAGGCTACATGAATTTGTAAAAAAAAAAAAAAAAAAAAGGTATAAAATCTGCAACCTTTGATCTCTTTGGTACTTTGGGATCCCTGTGGCTCCCTAAATTTCTACATATTTGTTCACCACTTTGAAGGAAACATATTTTTTTATAATCTGTTAAACGCTGCCATGTTGGCAAGGACTCCAGCACATGTTTTTTTTTATGAGATATCAGAGATATTCCTCCATAGTGATCATCAGAATTAATTTTATTAGCTTCCTTTTTTATCAAACCTCTAATTTATTTATACAATGGTAATTAATAGTTGCTCCTTTAAATGAATATGCATTATTTTTGGCCTAATATATTATAGTAATTTTAAATACGTCAAGAGTTTCAAAGAGTAAAACTCTGAAATTCAGACTCCTAATCTCCTTTGTCCTTTCTTTATGTGAGTGGAGAATAATACAATTCAGCTTGTCAAACATCAAGACCTTTAAAAATAACCTTTAAGTCTTGAAAACCAGTCTTGTGTTTAAAGGTAACCAGTCCACGGACAACGCACTTTAAGGTTAAAGCTCTTCCAGTCGCGGCCTTTTGAGTCAAACAATATTAAACTTTCATTGATCACAGATGCAAGAAAAACATGTCAAAAGAAAATGTAAGGTTCACAAATGTAAGGTTTTTTTTTTGTTTAACCATCTAAACCGTTTTGCCCAAAGCATCCAGAGAGAGAAGGAAGAAGGAACGGAGGAGCGTGAAGGAAAATAGACATTTTTATGGTTCGGTCCTGTTGCCTTGTCAGAGTAGATCAGATCACAGGCTACTGAGGTTTAATCACACACACACGTGCACACACACACACACACACACACACACACACACACACACACACACACACACACACACACACACACAGTGAAAAACTCTGGCCTGACTGACTGCCCCTAAGGTCAGAAACAGATCATTGCAGGAGAGGAGAAGTCTGTCCTGCGACCCTAAGCCCACGAGGCAAAACCGCCGAGGCGGCTCGTCCAACAAACACCTGCCATGCCGACCTCTTAGCCGCTCTGAGCCAGCCGCCCACGTTCGGACGCAGCACACCGAATCACATGCTCTGATCCTAATGCCTGAATGTAGTTCATGCTCAATGGTCAGGTCAGACGATTTCTTGTAGTTTTAGTCAATGAAATCTCTTTCCCATCAGTCATGTGTGACATAATCGTATTATCTACCTTGCTTTTTTTAAATAGTTCCATCTCAGTCGAACATAAGAGCACTAGATTTACTTTTGCTCTGCTTATTATGACACTTAATGAGAAGATGTTGCTTTTATCCTGACGTGACTCTGTTGCTGATGCCAGCGGAGCGCTGCGACTATCAGACAAAGTGGCATTGCCGTTTCATCTCCAAACTCAGCTTTGACTCACTGGATCACATTTGGAAATAACGAAATGCGCACACGAGCAACTGAGCTGTCAATTAGAGGCAGTTCATCAAAGGATGAATCCACTGCAGCGGCAAGTGACGGATTAAAGTCGCTCTTATCTGATGACAGTTAAAAATTGGGCTTTTAATTAAGGCCGGGTGCTCTTCTCATTTAACACGGTGCTTGGGATTCATTGGGTGTCTAATCATTATGTTCAGTTGAGAATATATTTAGCACCAGATGAGGTCATTTATAACCTGTACATGTATTTATGGTTTGTTAGATATTAACTAACATCTACCAGATTGACACAGTGTCCAGTTTATAGAAGCATTACCTCATATTGTAAAAGAAAAAACAAAAACAATTTAATCATCATTTATTCAAACAAAAACACCAGATGCACAATATTTGAGGCCGTAATCACTCACTTTAAAAACGAGGCTTCAAAACCAAGTCTTGAGGGCTGGTGGGTGTTTCCCAACTTTTAAAACAGCAGGACTACGTCTTTACTTCAAGCTAATGGCTAATTCAGTCATTTGATAGAGGTGTGGCAGACCATGGAAATATCAAAACGTTGTGGGAGAAAGACATATGACTCAAATAGTTTTAACAATTATGATCCTTTGTGTCAGGATCCCCCCCCCCCTTTTTTTAGACTTTCTTAAGGCACAAAAATAGGTAGGAAAAAATGTAAAAAAAATGTTTGATCAATTGTTATTTTCTCCAAATACAAAGTTATTTGAAAAATACATTAGTAATATTGTTCTTCAGGGGTTATCTGATGCCACAATATTTTTTTTTATCTACAGTAGAAGGAGGGACCGGGTCGGTGCTATTTTTGTCTGTCGGCCATATTGGATTTAATAAAAATAATTTCTTGCATTTACAGCTGATGGTCAGAAGTTGATGGTGCATTTTATGATGCATTAGTGTCCACTTCAGTTGTCTGTGTGCATTTATAACATAAAAATCCACAAGAAGCACAAGAAGATGGCTTTTAGACAACCGTCCACTGTAGTGACCACTATGCGTGAAAGGGTTAAAAGCTTTTTATTATGTTAATCAGATTCTTGACTTGCTGTTTTGGTAACGCTTTATTTGAAGGGGTGTACATAAGACTGACATAATACTATCATAAGCATGATATAACACTTGTTATGGACATGAAGGAGTTTTCATGACTGTTGTCATGAAGTGTCATTCGGTAAATAATGACGCTTCTAATGCAAAGTTAACTCTTTCAATTAGAATTAACTTTTAGTGCAACTTTGCATTAAAAGTGTCATTATTTACTGAATGACACTTCATGGCAACAGTCATGAAAACTCCTTCATGTTCATAACAGGTGTTATATTTATGGCAGAGTCATGTCAGTCTTATGCACACCCCTTTAAATAAAGTGTTACCGCTGTTTCCAGTGATTAACCTGCCAACATTTTAAGCTAACTTTGGTAAGGAGAGTAAAAACATGACTCCAAATGTCATTGCTGGAGAACTACTGCAAAGAGCGCTATCTTAGGATCACCAAGTCTCTATAACAACCATGCTACCCAAAGGCCAGAAAAAGAGATTTTTCTCCTCTCGCACCACAACCTTAAACATGTGGAGCTAAATGCTGCTGCATGAGACCAACACTGAGCTTTTCAGCCACGGACGCTCCAGGAGGGTTTGGTATGAAAAGAGTGAATATGTCAGAAAGCACTTCATGCACTTCAGGATGCGTCATGCTGTGGGCCTGTTTCTCTTCTAAAAGCTGTAAGTAACATTGTTTGAGTGAGTGGCATCATGAAATACCAGGATATCTTAGAAATGAAAACCTGGTGAACTATCAGAAAACTTGAATAACTGGACAATGGGTCAACAGCACTAAAACCTGTGATGACGTGGATTTAGATACGATTCACTAGTATGAATCTTCATCCATGACCATTTCATACTTTAATTTTTACAAAGGGTGAAAACAAATTGGTCAGGTTCTGCATTCATGTGTGTATATAAACTTTTGACTGTGAAAAAGTATTTAGACTTCTTCGAAATGAATATTTTCTCTTAATTGTTAACTGTTTTCATTTCCTCGTAGCCACATCAGCAATGTGGTTCTGGATTTTGTAATTGTTTTTGATCTTGCTGAAAACATTTCACTCCTGATGGGCTTTTATGTTTTATTTAAAAGACGCCAAGAACACTTTGGCTGAAACTCCTGAAACGCTTCCTTTTTACATCATGAGCCAAATTTCACAGAAGAAAAAGAAATTAACAGTATTTCATTTTCATAAATAAGTTAAAAACAACATAAATTTTCCTTGCATATTGTTTAATCAGACTTTACCAGCACATTTCTGCTGCTAATTCATGCAGAAGGTGGCATAAATGTCACCTTTTTTAAAAAAATATCTCATGTTAATGTCGTGAAAACTTTGTGTAGCGCCTCCTGAAAGTTTGTAGGTGCATTTATGTAGGCGTAGAGTGACTAAGGATGCATTTTCACAGCAGGTGGAGAGCCTTGGGATTATGCATTCAAACGTAAGAACTGCAGGTCACCAAAAATGACAGGCACCTTTTTTCAGCCAATACTTTTAGCCCGAGGCAGGGGGGACTTTCAGCTGAAGTGACATTTAGGACAGAATGGGATGGCATTTAGGTTCTGAGCGTATGCGGGGTGTCAGACACTAGAGGATGACGTGGATGGGTCTTAGACATGATTTCAATTGTCGCGAAGCATAATGGCACGTTTTTTCATTCCTTATTAACATTTCTATTGGTTTGGTGTTTCCAAAACGTTCGCGGACGATTTCGCTCGTGTTTTCTCCGACACGTGTTAGCCTGATCGTTATTATTTATAGAAAACACAATTAATATGTCATTAATTATTCCTGATCATCCGAGAGCCTCACAGTCACATTCGCCCCGGTGTTACTGGCAATTGATGGAGTCACCTTTTATGTGCCTGAGCCAAACACTTTATCTGTGCCTGACAACAAGAACCTGTCCGACCCGACCAACAGCCCGTTTCGGAGAGGGCAGCTTGTGCTGCTCTCTCCAAATGAAGCCGGTCAAAACATGTCAGGCAGCGGCTCTGTTTTCTGTGGAGACCAAACGAAAGAGACCAACTAAATAAAGGGAACTCTTTGTCCCTTCTGTTTCATCCTCCTCTCTCTTTCTTGTGGATTTGCCACCGTTTCACTGTGTGAGACAGATTGCTGATGACACATTCATTAGCAACAATAAGAGAGAAGAAAGAGAACGCAGTTAACTGTGATGATAACTACAGTGGGATGGGAGTGCAACAATGTGTGTGTGTGTGTGTGTGTATCTCGGTGTGTGTGTGTGTGTGTGTGTGTGTGTGTGTGTGTAAGTGCAGTTCTTATCAGCGAAAACAGACCTGGACGTGAGCAGGATGGCGAACAGAGGGAGGCTATTGGGGGAAGGAAGGCAGCAGCAAAAATGGAGGATAAGAAAACAAAAAAAATAATAAATAGGAGATTGTAAGCAGGCTGAGCTAGCGAGTTGGAAAGATATTTAAAGGGATAATGTGATAAGAATGTGTGGAGAAGAAGACAAAAATGGGAAGAAACTTTGAGTGGAAAATGGAAACAGTTGGGTTTTGCTTAACAGGAAAAAAATGAAGAGATTTGCTGAGAGGCTCAAAATATGCTAATAATAACAAGTCTGACAGAAATGAGGATGTACGCTGTAAAAGCCTGAAGAAGGAGCAGCTGCCCCCAGCTCTCCCTGTTGGTACTGCTGTGCAGAGTAATTTCAGATTGGATAGCTGTCTGTTGAAAAGTCACGTATGCAAATCATGTCTTGATATGCCTGTAAATGCATATCACATTATGAAGAATCATTAAAATAAATCCCTAAATGCTTGCTTCTGGGTCCTTCTGTTGTTTTAGAAGCACAATGTTCCTCAAATGAATATTTCTAAAAATGGTCTCGATATGATCATGTTCATGGAAACTTTTTTCACTTCTCATAAGTCAGTGCAGACTTGTTTGCTAAATATCATTAAAAAATCGTCCCACTTATGTTTTCACCAACAGAATAAAAATTGTAAAAATCTCAAACACAGGAGCTAAAGTCTATCTTGTTACACTCCTAGGAATAAGTGACGAGTTTGGTCACTAGGGGCAACTGAAGTTATGTTCCTTTATTACATGTTAACAAATTTGTTATCCAAACAGCAAAATTGGTGTTCAATGATGACAAATTCACTCCAAATTGGCAGCTTTTTACCAGCTGTTTGTGTTCACACCTTTGTGTTGGTAACACCAAATTTAATTAAATTAAAGTTTTTGTCATCATGCTTGTTACTGTGTTTGTCGTGGTCTGAGTGGCATAAATTTTATGTGCAATTTACTGCACCGTCTGTGGTAAAAACTGACATGTTGAGCAAAAAATTAATTAATTTAAAAAAAAAACGTACACAACCGAACCGTATAATCATTTCTTCTAACTAAGAGGTAATTGCAAAAGTATTATTTGAGAAGTATTTTGATTAATAAAGTGTCTGTGCAAAACGTTTGATGCATGCGGTGAAAGAATAAAAAAAACACTGATATACCTGTGGAACTCTTTCTATGCTACATTTATTCAAAACCGAGCTGTACAAAATAATATTTGAGCCATTCTTATTTTTAGATTGGGGAAGTGATTAAAGCTTATTACTTCATTTTTTTTCTTTTTTTGCCCCAAGTAATGCCAAAGGAAGAGATGAGGACTCATATGAAATCCATTCCCATTCTACAGATGAAAATCGCTTCTGAAAGTCGCACAGTCAATATAAAGCCGTACCCTTCGCTCCCTTTTGTTTTGACGTTATAAATATTTGACAAGCGATGTATTCTGTCATTGTATTTATGCATCCTGCTTGACAGTGGCCACAGAATTGTGCTAAATATCGACGCAAAAACAGCACATACAATCCGGTTCTGGCAAGTAATGACACTTGCATATCCTCTTCCCACTATTTTGTGCTTTCTAATGATCAACACGTGTTTTTTCTGATGCTTGAAGATGAGGATGCCATCATGTTTGCGCCTCTGTTTGTATTGGAACCAATTCGAAGATCAGGCCCCTAATGTTGTAAAATCTTTCCCACTCTTAACCACTGGCACCATTACAAAATCATACTCATGCTCTCATGCTCCGTCTGTCTGCCCAGTCTGCTCGGTTACCAGGGTGATGGACTCTGCACAAGGTGTTGGTGACAACACCACCTCTTCCTGGCAAAGCTCACAGGTCTGAGAAGAGGAGGAATTCACCTCTATTGTTATTTTCATCGCTCTGTCTTCCCAACAATCCATATCTTACTCACAAACCTGGAGGAAAAGAAAATAAATATGCCTAAGATATATATATTTTTTATATTTTTTTCTCTATTCAAAATTTGAATAAGAACCAAGCTGGACATTACTTATATTTCACATTTATTACATTTAAAGAGCCGTGCTCCACTCTGAGCTGCAAACTTACAGTTAGTGCTGTTGTTCAGACAAAGACTGTACATCAGAGTTGGCCATTGGAGGTTTGCCTTTGCAGTGCTATTTTTTCCCTAGATGCTGGCAAAGTGAGAAGACTCAGCAGGGGACCTGTCACCACTGCCGGCACTTGACTTCAGTTCAGTGTATGAAAACCCATAAAGAGTGGGAGCTGGAGCTCAACATTTCAGCACCGAATGAAAAACTGTGATGTCTTTAAATAAAATTCCCAGCCTGCAAATTACTATCTATGAGCCTGTTTTTATGCTCTGCAACGCGGCAGTGTCAACTGTCATTAAAATTATGAGATGTAGCCTAAAAATGACCTATTTCCACGTTTCACATGAGGTCCCAGTACCGCCTCTTAGCCCGTCAATCGCTTAAAGGTATCACACAAACCAGTCCAGAACACTGGGGTTGCAGACAGCTCCTCTGGAAATAGTTTTCACTAAGTGTATGTATATTTTTATCTATAGTTTCCGAACTTTGCTAATGTTCAAAAATGCTAACATAAGTTTTTACTTTTCAGATTCTGGTTCAGCTGAGCGTCGGTGCAGACGCGATTGTGGTCGGAAGTTTTCGGCTAGAATATTTACACAATCAGTCAAATCAAAAGCCGCAATTTAAATTTATTTTGAATTTTCTGTGAATTCATTCAAGGTCAAAATTATTTGTATAGACTAAAATGTCCCTAACACGTTACGCTTCGTTCCCGGGCTCTATAATTTTCCTCTCTGGCTATTCGACCAAACTCCCTGGCAGAATTAGGTGGGCATATTTAACCTACTTGGCCCAGAAGGGGCTTTTAAACATAATTCACCAAAATGTTCAATCATATTGGGATCAAGACCTTTGTGGAAGCCAATGCACAAAACTGAAAGATGTTGAAAGCCGGCTGTGGTAAATTCAGCTCTTTTTTAATAACCCTGTTACTTGTATTGCTTATCAGCATTTTGTTCCAAGGGAGTTGGAGGATTTGATTCCAGTCGAAAAACTTTTTATGCTTGTGCTACTTTGGCATCTGACAACTAATCACCAGATAAACCAGTCACAGCTCTTCTACATGGTGCAAATGTGCAGCACTGAACAGAAATGAAACTGTGTGAGCAGTGACTCAACAATAACAATTAATATTTCACTGTACTTTTCAGAGGGTTTACTGACTTGCAGAACCTGGGATGAAGAAAGCAAAAGTGAAACCTGTGCCATCACATGCTGCATTATTGACTCAATTAATTATTTAATCACTTGGAGGCTCTTACTGTAATTTAATTCTCAGCTGATCCTTATCATGAGAGGGGAAAAAACAAGAGACAATAATCTGTGGAAAAGAAACTTACACAGCAGTGGTTGAGCGGGAATATCACAGGACTTGATGTTCCAGAAAATCTCCTCAATTTCCTCATGTTTAGACCTGCATATCAGAAATGTATAAAACACCAGCATGCAATGCAAGTTAGGACAGAAGAATTAAAGTAGCGGTGATGGTTCGCGGGTTTGAAAAGCCGTCAACCTGGAAGATAAGATGAACAGACAATCTGAAAAGAAAGTAGAAATAGATTTATTCAGCAAATCAGTAAAACTTTTGTTTTCCTATAATTATTCAGGCATGAAAACAGAAAGTACCTCCACACTTTGTTCCGAGAAAAACAGCCATCATTGTTAAATTTCTTATCCTCTGCGGTTTTCTTTATTTGCTGTGTGTGTGTGTATGTGGTGCCACTATTTGACTGAGGGTTTGCATTGTTACTGTTGGCACACACAGTCAACGAGAGAGAAAACATTTAACTGAATCATCCAAGTCTAACATAGAAAAAAATGAAAAGGAAATCATGAAGTTGAGAAACTGAGTTTATGTCAGAGGAATTTTGAAATGAGGCCAGATTGGCTCCAAAATAATTACGATTAGCTGAGATTAGATTTAGCTTAGATTTTGGGACTCACAAGATGGCGGCTTAAACAAACTTACAGAAGAAAGGTTTTACTGTTTTAGACAAACACTTTATCTTAAGCTAGCATATCGCTAACCAGGCACAACTTCTTAACAGCTTTGGCTTTGATGGGGAAGCAAAAACTGTTAGCTCACGTTAGCAGCAAGCAGAGTGAGTGTGGCTAGCGCACGTTAGCTCGAAACGTGGTGCGTCCTCATCTCCGATCTGAGGCTCAGCAAAGATCTCAAACAGATTAAAAATGTTTTTTATTGATGAATTAGCCTAAGTGCCACCTCAACCCAGACGAGGTGCACTTTGTTTTGGCGTGGAGGTACAAAATAAACAGATTGCAGTTGTAACTTTTTAAGCTTTAACCAAAGCAAAAGTTTTACTTTTTACTTTACCACTTAGCTTGTTGTAGATCTGTGCTAAACTGACAACCCACATATGTGTCTCTACGCAACTAGACTTCTGACATTTCTACACTGATAGATAGAAAGTTAAACCATAACTGTATAGCTATAGATGCACATGCGGCCTCTGTGTCATCCTGACAGAGTAGTAATTGCTCCGTCATACCAGGCAACAGTGTGCATATAAATCTGAACTGCATACACAATACACATAAAGTGTTTCTTACTGATACTATCGCAAAAAAAGGGGACATTTTCAGCAATTTGCTCTACAATCATTCTGCAGCTATGAAGTGCCCTGAAGGCAGTGCAAACACACATTGCCTCGCTCAGGAGACACAGCAGGCAGTCAAAGACAGAGAGTATGACTTCAAAAGGAAAGTCACAGCAAAAAGCAGCTCAAGTATATTAAAAAAAAAGAGATGAAAAAGGGTGTCGAATAAATTTCAGGTGTGAGTGGGACAACAGCTTAGTGGGGCGGAGATGCTATTTGTTTTAGAGGGCGAGAGGGTTGAACGAAATATTTTTAATAATCATGTCATTATCTGGATATGCAAGGAGTGCATGAGCTATAGTGTGAGATTCCTGGAGACAGAAAAATAACAGAGGATGGAGAACAGGAAAGACAGCTTTGCAAGGTGTGAGAGAAATGGGAGTGTGAGTGAATTAAGAGATATGGAGATATGACAAGGGAAGCTTTGTGAGAATCAATACGACTCTGACTGGTGGGAGATAAAGTGGATTGAGGAGAACTGGGCCAGGGGAGGAGAGCGGCAACAATAAACCTGGGAGAAGGGCGAAGGAGGGAAAGGGTCGACACAGAGGAGGAGAGAGTGATAAGAAGAGGAGGGCGTGATGAATATACAGTGAGAGATGATGTGAGAAGAGCTGTTGTTTGTCCTTAGGCTGCTCTCTTCGAGGAAGGACAGGAACGTGGGGGTGGTTAGCAACATTTACTGACACAAACTGTGAGCGAACGCGCGCGTGCGTGCGCTCGTTCCTCGCAGCAGCCAGTCACCAATAACATTATATAAGAATGATCAAAAACACATGAAACCATGGCAACTAGGACTCTCAAATAGCAGTCAGTCACTGCTCATACCTGGGAAGAACAGAGGACATCAGGTGTGGCGGTGAGATTGCAGATGTGTTTTTTTCATTTTTTTTTTCAAATGGTAATAATTTACAAAAAAAGAAGAAGAATCTGCACTCAGTGATCCACGCCAATGTTATTTTTACCATTCGCAGGGAGGAAAAGCTTGCAGCCTTGAGCAGAGATGTTTGTTATCGTGCCACAGCAGCCCGCGAGGCTCTTAGTCAGAAAATTCCTGACGGGAGCGCAGACAGCGAGGGTGTAGCTCTCGGGCGATGAGCGTATTCCGAGGCCCGAAACTCAGCCGTGACGGACAGAAGATCAGAGCATGTGGGTCACTGTTCCAGATGACTCCCTCACTTCCAAATAACAGGCACGAGCCACCGATGACTGTTCTGGATTTTCATCTTAGATTGGGATGAGAGGGAGTTAGAGAGGATGCAGTCTCGTTTGCTGTTTCACCCCCACAAAGGGCTAAACTGGGCCTGAGCGACACCTGTTTTTATTTATTTATTAATTTTTTTTAACCAGTCAGATTCTTGGACTTAGTTTCTGCTAATATAGACGTGTGTAGCTATCCACTACAGGATTATCTATACTTTAAAGCTCTGTGCTCATCCCCACCTTGTCTGTGGGCATCAACCAAGTGACTAAATATTTAATCTTCATTTAACAGACTCTTCAGCATTAGCATGCAGAGTCTTGAAGCAACCCACAAGAGGTTGGTAATGAAAGTTTTCCAACTATACTGACAGATACAGTTTGAGTGGGCTTTGCATGCTGAGGCAGATCTGAGAACAGCTGCTGCATTAAATCTGCATTTAAATAAAGCACACCACATAGAAAATGACGTCTCAATGTAATTTTGAGAACGCCAGCTTAACGCAACGCACCGAGCACTGGCATCAACGACCATAAAAGTGATACATGCAGAGAGGCAGTGGCAGGATAAAGTATTCACTCCTCTAAATTTGGAGTTTTTTTTTCTGTTTGGTTGCACTTAAATGTTTCGGATCAAACAAATGTTAATATCATACAAAGGTAATATAGTTTTTCCCCACAATTAATTTTCAGCTCAAGTACCCTGTCTCTGATCAGTTTAGCGGTTCTGGTTCAGGTACTAATTTGATCAGTGAGTGTTTCTTAGTCCTTGCTGAGGTGAGTCTGGAGGTGTTAGTTGCTCGACTGCCTGCTCTGATTTGACTGACAGGCCGTTTGAACGAGGCAGACGAGGGGCTGCGTTTCACTGGAGCTTCATTTGCATGCACATTGTGTTCAGCTTTTTGTCATGTAATGGCTTCAATCTTCCACACATAAATTTTCTACAGATGGGTTTACTGTGCTGGCTTTTTTTTTTATTTATTGTTTTTTAGTTAGTTCATTTAATGTTTGCTGTAATAAGGAAATTCTACTTTGGTTGTGCATAATCTTCAAATTGATGCTTATTCAGCTCCAGTATCAAACTACCAGCTAAAAGAATGATCACATCCCCAACCCAGCTTGACTTACATTTACTGAGTTTGACCCCTTTTGTCTTTAAAATGCCTTAATTGTTCTTTTTATATGTTAGTAGTCAGAAACATTCTTCAAAGATTTTGGTCTACATTTACATGGCTGCATATGTTCTACCCATTCTCCTTGATTTCTGAGATCAAAAAGGCATTTTTATTCATAAAACTGCAACTCATGGGGTATTTTCTATTTTTCCAACTGTCCTCTGTAAGTAAATCATGGTGTTGTCCTTATGTGTATTTAAATTTCACTCGTCTCCCACTTCTCAAATGATTCTCTTTATTTTATCTTTGTCTTCTACATTGACAAAGACGAAGAAGACATCGTCTGTGTTTGGGTCATCCACAACAGGTGGCTGCGACCGTCTACTATCCAACATAAGCTGCGGTATTTTAGCAGTTCTGGGCCAGGTTAACTAATGAGCTGGAATTATGGCATCCAAAAAGGGGCCAGAGTAAACTATCTATAACCCTGAGTGGAATGCGAGAAGCTGAAACTGACCATTGTTAGAGCCATAAATAAGGAATGTTTGGGTTGTGTGGTTATTTAGATTATTTGTGCAACGCTTTTTGTCTGTCTTTTTTTTGTTGTCATTTTTAGCAAGTAAGGTTAATATTAGTTCATGTCAGCTTTATTGTGAAATTTAGCTTTATTCTGAAAAGCTTACTTCCTGTTGAGCCTTAAGAAACACAAAGCGGTCCAGTTTTTGACCGTGTATATCGTGTATTTTTTGGAAAGAAAGAAAATAAATTGTAATGACTGATTTTGGATTGTCTATTTTTTCTAGATTATAGACTTTGTTTCGTTAAATTCACAGCTTTGCAGTAGAACCGTTCTTATCGAAAGAGACTGATATCGGATCTGTTGCCATGACAACCATTTTAACATTCATTGGGGAATGTGTTTAGCGGGTGAGCGAAAGATTCATTTTTATCTTTCGCCTTTAAACAGGTTCATGTCAGTGTGGACTTGAAGTGCCGAACAGGAAGCTGTGTCCGAGAATATTTAGACCAAAACGGTGTCAAACATTCAACTCCGGGCCTCCAGGACCGCCATCCTGCAACCTTCAGACGTCTCTCTGCTTCAACACACCTGAATCAAACAATGAGGTCATAAACAGGACTCTGCAGAACTTGTCCGTACAGAGGAGTTCGGACAAGTTCTGATCTAAAAACGACTCAGATCTAAAAGCTGCAGAAAATATAAATATATAATATACTTGTTTACTTATCTCGACAGGGAGGAGGATGCTGGAGCATTTAGTTTCTGGAGGAGGAATTTTGCTATTGTGTAAATCTGGGCTGAGTGTGATTAATTGCTGACCATTTAAGTAGAACATTAAATACCACAAGAGCATGACTGGTTTGTAAGGAGCTTTAAACAATCTGCGGCTCCACTCCTGTCATAAATAATCGCACGCAGGAGGGAAGAGCTTTCTGGATCAAACATTTGCATGCAGAAAATGCACAGATTTTCATCTTAAGTATGTCATTATGGAATATAATTAGTCTAGAAATGCATTTCAAGGAGGGAAACTTTGTGCAGATGATCTCCAATCTCAGCTGTGCAGCAGGAGATTGGAAAAAGACGCATTTGGAGACCAGCCAAAGTGAGGCATGTTTTGTGGGTATGTAAGGAGGAAGGCTGGAGGAACTGTGTTGCTCATGTTGAAAGAAAAGCATTTTCCCCTGTGAAGTTCTGCACAGTATTGTGATGGACAGACAGGTTTACTGTGGTTTTGTGTGGTGTGATATTCACCAGCACTTCTCAAATGTGACCGTCTGATACATATAAAAAATATAAATATAAATAGTCCTACAGAACATTTACAGAGACTTCCTCTGCATTATGAATAATGTTTCAGGTTTTGCACGACTCTTAATGCGTTGTCCTCTATCATGATGCTGTCACTTAAAAATCAGAGGAAAGGGATTGGTGTTCTTACCATCTTTTGTTCATTTATGACCAAAACTAAGAATAAACAAAGGTATGTTATTTTTTAAGCTTTCAGATTTACCAGAACCTTATTCTTGATTGGCCAATTAATTCCTGGTATCATGAGTCTGTATTTGAGACAAATTTTGATAATCAAGGCCCATTATGGGCTTTCATGGATGAATTATTATCCTTTGTGTCAGGATTTTTTTCCAAGTTTTTATTTTTATTTTCTCAAGGCATAAAAAAGGTAGGGGAAAAAATGTAAAAAAAAAAAAAAATTATTTTATTGGGGTGATTAGTTGTAATTTTCTCCAAATACAAAATTGTTGTTTGAAAAATACACCAGTAGTATTGTTCTTTATGGGTTATCTGATGTCACAATATATTTATTTTTTTTACCTGCAAGAGTCGTCTACAGTAGAAGGAGGGACCGGGTCGGTCGGCATGCTTTTTGTCTGTCGGCCATATTGGATTTAGCAGAAATAATTTCTTGCATTTACAGCTGATGGCCAGTAGTTGATAGTGTAATTTATGATGCATTAGTGTCCACTTCAGTGGTCTGTGTGCATTTATAACATAAAAATCCACAAGAAGCACAAGAAAATGGCTTTTAGACAGCCGTCCACTGTAGTGACCACTATGCATGAAAGGGTTAAGTGTAATTTGTATTTAAATTTGAATTTTTTTTAGCTCAAAGTGGTATCATTCACCTCCTTTTCCCTTCCTCTCTGACATAGTAAGAATGCGCCACATGATGCATATTAGAAGAATTTCAATCAGGACAACTTGAAAAAATAATTTTCACTTTATCTTATTTCATTTAAAATATTCTTTTCATGTAATTTTGTCCATTAAAAAACATGCTATCAGGTACATTTCAGATGTTACACTGGCTCAGTATTCCATCACACACTGATAATGAAAAAGTATTTCCTTGATAGGGGTATCAGCAACTGCCTGCTGCAGAAAGTCCTGATATCAACTCTGTAAATGTTGTAAATGTGCTGCAGCCAGAGGTAAGAAGAAAGTCTTTATGTACTGGTGAAATGTGGTAGGGTGCTCAAATACCTACAACTGAGATATGAACAAATATACTCTTTGGTTCAGTCTCTTCATTTTGCCTCTAACAAAAAAGTTCTACAGCCTCCATTAGTTCCAGACCCGAAGAGAATGACGCGGCAGCGTCCCGGCTTTAATGTCGGCCGTAATGGTCAGGACTCCTGCAGAGAACCAAGAGCCGTCTGGCTGAGATAAGGACACAGCAGCTCGGAAACCGAGACAGCTCCGGCTCCCACTGAAGGTTTTTATGGGATAATTAAAACTTGGCTATCAAAACCGACAACTCTCTCGAGGCCGCGGCAGAAAGAGGTGCTATCTGATACGTCTCCAGATTTCATCGGCGAGTCGAAGCGGTGGAGCCAAAGAGAGAATAAGCGTTTTGCGTCATGTTTCACCTCGCAAGTCCTGAGAATGAAACAACCTCGATGACATTTAAAGTGTGGGTGTGAAAAACCAAGTTGTAAAGCCGTGACTGACTGCCAAGCATCGCCTTCTTCTGCATCATCTCTATAAACGAAGCAGGAATAAACAGGAGCCTCGCACTATCAAAAGTTTCAATTCAGCGTGAGCAGTGGGACATCTGTCATAGTTTCTTGTGCAGCACTCCGTCGCATAACTGCTGTGGAGCATATGGGAGACAGGAGGATCTGGGGTTGTGACAAAGCATTTTATTGCAGTGCATCGGGTCTGAAACAGAAGTAATGCTGCTGGTAGTGCAGCGTTGTGCCTCAGCATTTAAATAAAGTGTAGTAGTTCCTCTACAAAACCACACTTGCCTTTATATCTAAGCAATAATAACGACCCCGTATGTGTCATTTCATATGTATATATGTTTTGGATTCATGTACAAAACACCCTACCACGTCTCACAGTCAATTAAGTTACACAGCAGCAGAGCTGTGAAATAATAAGAGCAGCTCAGAGAGGCCAGCACTCTCATAAATAAAGAAAAAGAGGATGTCATCGCTCCCTGAAAAGCTGTAGGAAATAATTCATCATTGTAAGAAGAACATTCTTTAAAATTTTAATCTCGGTGTAAAATTAGATCATGGATTCCTCACAGACCCAAAAATGCAAAAGTGGAGCTGCTCGACGCTCGACAATACTGAAACAAGACGCTAAAACACACAGCTGAAGTAATAAATAAGTCATGACTTTACGTCCTGAGTCGGTAGTCACGTTTTTGAGACAACAGGAAGCCAGAGTACCCAGAGAGAATCCTCTCATCCGTGGTGAGAACATGTGAACTACACGCAGACACACCCCAGGCTGGGATATGATGCCTGATCACGCTACTGAAAAAGAAATGTATTTATTTCATGGCTTCTTGTTTTCTACTGGCACCAGTATGTAGAGGTTACTGTCAATAATTATGAGTAAAAAAATAGGTCAAGAGGTTTGCATTGAGCATGAATTAAGCATACTTAAAATAAACCTGTGTAATAAGATGGCCAAAAAAAAGAGAAAAAAAAGAGAAAAGAACAGCAGTTCATCCATGAATTTACATAAATCCCACTCTTACATTATTCTTTTGAAAGCAGGACTGATTGTGCTGTGTGGGGCTGTGTGGGTGGCCAGGTGCAGGGAGCACCTATTGTGTCTGCTGTTGAATTTTATTTATGAATGTCATCATACTGTGAAGACAATGGCGCACCAGTAAACCGGTCCCCTGCTCTCTGCTTCCTAAATGGGACACTCTTGCATGTCGTTTGACCAATTTTACCTGGTAAAAAGCTGCCGGCACTCACAGAGCTGGGCTTTCAGTGTTTTTGGATTTGTAAAAGACACATGCAAGGGACAGTGAGATATGCAACATATTTACCCTCATTACTTCCCTGTTTCTGTTCCTTGTTTCTGTCCACGGGGCCCGTAGACCAATCTACGCTCTCTGGCTCAGAGACTAAATGAAGGAAAGATGAGTCAATTAATGAGAGGCAACAAGAATAATGTCTTTTGACGTGTGGAATTAACTGTGAGGATCACATATTGTCACTGCAGATGCACAAACATAAAAACAGTCATTATGGCTGTGCATCTCTTGTAGCTTGTTGTTTTGTCGTTTGAGCGCCTGCGTGTGTGTGCGCGCGCGTCTGTGAGTGTTTTCGCCTTCGCATCTGATGATCTTTGAAATGGTTCATGACATGTGAAGGCCCGGAGGATAAAACACTGAATCATATTGGTTGCTCCTCATATTAGATGTTCTTGTTTTCCTTTTTCTTTTCTTTTACCACATGACAAGCGACATACCTTGGGCTATTCTCACCTTCCTTCTGCTTTGTAGTTTCATTTTCTCTCAGCATTGATCTGATTTGGACGGCTAATGTGCGGGGGGTGGAAATGAAAGAATGAAAGTGGCACAGTTGTTCATTTTCTTTGAGCCTGTGAGAGTGGAAGCATTATCTGCTTTTTAGAGGCTATGTTCAGCAGCAGCTGGCTGGAGAGCTTTGCCTGCTGCACTTAATCGAAACTGAGAGCGTGACGTCCTGATTAAGAACCCAATGAAAGCTCTCCAACACACAACCACACACACACACACGTCACACGTGTACTCTGAAAAAAACAACAACAACTATATATCCTGGTGTTTCACATCATTTCTGTCCTTAATTTATCCTACAAAAAACACTTGATACTGTAAGTTGAGCTAAAAAGAACAAGGAATATAAATAAATGCAGAACTAATAAGATATGCATATTTAAGGGTATGCCTCCTTCCTCCCATGATCAATTTTAGGGTAGTTGATTTTTCTAAATTACCCTAAGGAGAGAGTGTGTATCTCCACGGTTGTTTGTCCAGTGTGTGATGGAGTGGCAAACTGACCAGGGTGTATCCTGTCCCTTGTCCAACGACCTCAGAAAGTGCCAAGCATCTGTGTGTCTGTGGGAAGTTGTAAATAACTCTTTTATGCATTCTGACCATTGATAAGCAATATTTAGAATGAACTTTTTTTTTCTTAAATGAACATGCATATTTTTGTTTGGATCTTTTTTCTTTTTTTTTTTTACCCTGGAAAGAAAAGGCAATTTTAGTTTTTGTAAAACACAACCTGAAAGAAAAAGGTTTTTTTTTTTTGTCAGCCTAGTGGTCTTCAGTATGCATCGAGGATCAAAACACCTGAAGATGTGTATTTGCTGAATACACAAAAACTGTGTCTTTGGTGTCGTTACTGGAAGAAGTGGACAAAAAGCTTTTTGAACGTTGTGAGACAGAAGAAAACAGTGTAGTGTTGGCTGTGTATTAACGAATAACACACACGCCAAACAAAACATAAAATTCATGTCAGACCTCAATAAAAGGTTGATATTATTCAAAAGAGAAATTGGAAATACATGACCAAATGCTAATTAGCTAATTAGCATATAGTTTTTTTAATTTCTCTTTTGGAATAATAAAGTATTTTTGAATTGACTAAAATACGTACCATTTAGCGTAATGTGGTCTGGAAAAGGAGTGATTGCTGGTTGATTGCTCGTAATGCTTCAATTAAATCAATTTGGCCCTGATTTGCAAAAAAACTTTTGTTTGGTGTCGCATTACAAATACACCCCACATGATTTACGATGATCTGTGGCATCGGGTGTGTCAAGACTCTCCAAAATGCAACACTTTTCAGGTTATCCAAAGCAACATTTCTATTTTGAACCTGGCCACAAAACCTGCTTTTACTGCCTGCGTGTTATCCCCACCCCCCACGCCCCCTAAGCGGTGTTCCGTGTTGGACTTCTTCCCTCCTTTTCTTCTGGTTGCTGGTTCGGATCAGATGGAGGTTCCACGGATATTAACCTGCCTGCGTGCACTCGCAGCCAGAGACAGAGATGCTCCGCTGCAGTTGACTGATCACATTACTTTGTCTGCAAAGCAAGGATAATTTCATTTGCCACAAAAGGATTCAGTGGCTGTATAAGCTCATAATTCGTTTTTCTGATTGTAAATCAAGATCAAGTGGCTGGAAAACAAACACGCGTCCACGTCTCTTGTAAAAACCATGTCTAATAATTAAGCAAAGTGATCTCCAGTTGTCTCCTTAAAATATAGCCACGGCTTGAGTGTCCTCCGCATATGCACAAACACTCACAACTTCGTAAAAAGCAGCTTTTTAGGGCAGAACGATGCTGTTGCTATCGTTTCTCCCAAATTTTCTTTCTTTCCTTCTCGCGGTCTGCTCTCCTCTCAGGTGGCCGTCTTTCAACCCTGTGGTCACAAGCACAGAGTTGCATCAAAAGACAAAGGACGAGGAGAGGGAATTTTAATTAATTCCCATATCCATATCTCTCTGTGTCCACCTGCTCCCCAATTCAAGCAGACAGGATGTACCCTGCAGTCAAACACAAGCTTTCATTACAGGACAGATGCAATTACCTCCTCAGTGGCCCTTTCTAAGACCATATCCAGCCATTCAGTCTGCTCCTTTTATTGCCTTCTACTTAAAAAATAAAAGAAAAAAAAGATGATCAGACATACTTGATGTTTTCAGTCAAATCCTCAAATTCCACGAGGAAATATTTTCACTCCTCAGTATACGTGAGAAAATGATCTGCTTGACTTTTTTTTTTTTACACTTACTTAATGCATCTAATGCATTATTTTTGTAGTCCAAGAAAGAAAATCACACCTCAAATGGAGCAGGGGAAACGGCAAGCATGTGGAAGTTGGAGCTACGAAGTATGAAACCAAAACTAAACTTTTTAGCCTGCATGCAAGACGATGCGTGGCTGTTAACTAGAGAAACACAATATCAAATTGCAATTGTTGTTGCCCTTTCAATCAGCTGCTAACTGGGTGCACTGCTGGTGAGATTATTAAAGTATGTGATTAAAACCTGGCATGTTGGAAGGACTCAAATTTCCCTTGATTCCTAGAACAAAAGTAGTTCCAGTGGATGAGATACTAGAGCTAAAACAAAAAGGCGAGGACATCGTAAAAGAAAAGGAAAAAGAAAGAAAAGTCCTAAAATCTGCGTCAATCATAATGGTATCATCACCCCGATATTTAGCAGTATTGTCACAGTCATATATTTTTCTGATATCATGTAGCCCTACTGTAAACTAACTCCATGATCATACCGTCCTGATGTCCAGAGCTGCGATTAAATGGTTTGATTCAAAGCATAGTACCGAGTTAGGATGGCCCAGTCAAAGTAGAGACCCGAATCTAGCTGAGTTATCTGTGGAAAGACTTCACAGATGATCGGCGTTTATTCTTAATGAGCCTGTCAGGTCGTAAAAGAAGAATTAATAAGTATTTAGAGGTTTAAAGTGGATTAAAAAGCGGCTATGTCATGATGTAACATAACCAAATGTGAAAGTTTAGTTTGTAATTCCCAGTATTTTCCTCTCGTTTAAGAAATTTCTAAAAAGATGCTTGAACTGGGTTACTGTAAAGCTATAAATGCTTTCCTGCAAACACCGTTTAAAGTGTGAAACTCAAAGTTATTCTAATTTGAATTAAGGTGACACTTTTCTTTTAACTTTAACGATAAACAAGCTTGGTTTGTTCTTTATGAATGCGATCGTGTGTCGTGCTTGCGACGCTGGCATGCCTTGTGATAACGATCAAGTGAGGTGCAGGAAGGATTTATCGGTGATACGTCCTCACCACTCTTATCTAAAATTTGCAGAAATAATTCTGTTACACCTTACTTTCTCCTCCCTGCTGTCCCATGTCCCACAGCCCCGCGATCAATGTTCCTCCCAACCCGACCAGACAGCCTCTGAGATGCAAACAAAAAGGGGAGCACTAAACCTCACACACCCCGAAGCTCTGCCAGCCCTCTGATAAGCGCTGCAGTTCTTTGCTATTTGAGCACTTGTGGCAAGTCTCGGGGTTTACTGAAGGAAGGCTTAGAGGCAAGTTCAAATGGGTTAGGAAAAAGGGCAAAGGAGGGATGATGAGAGACGAGGAGGAGTGTGGAAAAAAAACAGATTGGTACAGGGGAGGAAGAGATTAACTGGTCTGAAAGAGGGAGGGCGAAATAGGAACGTATATAAAGTGAGAAATAGAAGAGGATTGACAAGTGAGTGGGTAGAAGTGATGAGAAAATGGAGGCTTTGGGAGAGATGCGGAACGGAGCAAAGGTAGAAACATCCAGAAATCGAAAGAAATGTGCAAAAGTGACAAGGTCACGATGAGAAACAAAGGAGGTTTTATGGTTACCATTATTTTCCTTTAGATTAGAAGAAACACACATCCTTGCTGTCAACCCATAGGCGTTCTCTTTGTTTTGTGCTTTTTCATTATGTTTCTCTAAGCAATGATAGAAGCGCATTGACTCTCGATTCTGCGGCACCACTCTCTGCCTCTGTGTCTTTCAGTAACCCCTGTCCTCCCTCTTTAGCTGAAGTGAAATCAGGCCTGAAAAATAGGGAGATTATTCCACCACAGTGCAGTTTATTATACCAGAGCCACGCTCTGCTGCAGATACTTATGATGAATGGTTCATTCAGTGCACTTCACAGGCCCTCAACACTTGTCCTCCAGTTTGGTAATGATTTTATTTAAAGATTTTAGAGAAGAAAACTAATCCCGCGGTACGCTTTGCTGGGGCGCTCGGCCGAGTGAAGCCGGGAAGCCCGCTGGCTGCGGGCTTTTCTGAAAACGATTGCTCTTTAATCAGGTGTTACTATTCTTGTTTCTTTGCACTTCAACTACTGCACTACATTATAGCTGCATATCATGCACAAGCTCTAAAATAGCACATGACCCTGATAGAGTAAGCAACCTGATAGGCGCAACCAAGCTTTGTTAATGTGATCTCTTCATGATTTGAAAGATTCTGGTACATTTGTAATAGAAATGAACGTGAAACCAAAGCAGGAGATGAAAAAAATCCCCAAATAAAAAGAAGGATAATGTATCTCTTAACAGCGGAGTGACAGACCCCCATCACCACACAACTCTTCTCAATGCTTTGTTTGTTTTTCAGTTCTGAATAAGGTCTTGGAACTAGTTGAACAATTAGTGCGGTGGATTTAAAAAGGAAATTAAAAAAAATTGACTCGGGTACAGAAATATCCCAACATTGCGACGGGAAGACTTAACAGCAACAAACACAGCAATGTGATTGACTTCCTGTGATGAAGACAGCCAGGAGGAGAATCCTGGGCAGAATACCGACAGGATTTGTATGGAGACAGACCGGGAATAATGAGGAGAACATGAATGCTGTTATTAAGACTCATGAGCTGTGCAGCAGCAGCAGCTGTATGAGCCACAACAACAGGGAGATTGAGCTGACTGAGCAGCCGACAGGCGAGATTATATGTCAATTCTGGTCATTATGTCAGATAAAATGTTGGCATTCAGCAGAAAGTTCCAACTTCTGTTGTGACTTTAAGTTTTAGGATGTTGCTGTGTTAACCATTCACTTTTTGCTTTATGTTTGCTTAGTAAATAAATAACATGGAGTCTTCTAGACATCCAGTGACCTTTACACTATGCTCCTAAACGTATGTCAGCCACGACATACAGCTCATTTAAATGATCATTTTCTCTGATTTTACTTTTTATAGGTATAAGTTTGAGTAAAATGAACTATTCACATCTCTCCGAAATTCCTAGCAAAACTTTAGTATTTAATTGCAAAAAAAAAAAAAAAAAATAGAAATAGTCAAAAAAGATGCAGTGTTTTCAGGCATCAAATAATGTGAAGAAAACAAGTTCATGTTAATCTAGAAACAACAATACTAATGTTTTAACTCTGGAAGAGTTCAGAGATCAATATTTGGTGGAATAACCACGAGGTTTTCAGTGGGATTCAGTGGTCTCTTCATTTTTTAGGAGACCGTCATGTGGCAATTTCCATCAACCACCTTAAAATGCTAAATCAATGGACGCATTTCTTAGCACGCCTAACTGGATCAGTTTAGATTTATATTTGAGGCGGCATGCACATTTAGCCTGATCAAGTTGACTCCATGCAAACCTCTGACCAGCACTGTAGTTTCTGAACCCACATTAAGGTTCCTCTGAAGAAATGCATGAAATTAGTTTGAGCTTCAGTGGGGACAGCAGCGACGGCTGCAGGCGGTACAGTCTGTCCCAGTATTGTGAGTTTGAGATCTGAGAAACACCTTGAGGGAATTTGCTCACATTAAGCAAATGCCTCCACATGGACTCAAGGATGAATGCATTCAAAGTGTTTTTCGTGCAAGTTCTAATGTCATTGTCGAAGTGATTTTTCAGGATTTATTGTATTTTCATGAGTTATTTTCAATGTGCTTTTGTATTTTTTTAAATCTTATTTAACAAAGGCTAATTGTGCAAACTCCCAGTGTATGTTTTTTAATGTGGTGTAATTAATGTACATATTTTACAATTCCCTCCCTTGCAGATAAAGAATCCACTGCTAAAGCATTTTTAATCAACATTACATGGTGCTGACTGTGATAGCACCACGCCTAACTGGATCAGGAGTCTTCCTGCGTTATTTGGTGACTCCCCTGAATCTCAAAATCCTTCAGCAATTAATATACAGAGGCCTGCATTAGGACGTAAACAGTGTAACTTCATGTGGTTGCCATGCTCAATCTTAAAAACATTTTTTTTTTATATTGTCACAAAAGTTTTCCTGCTCCGGTGTTTATAATGAGGACCCAAAGAAGGCAGACTTGATGTAAAAAATAAAGACACTTAATTTAAAAAAAAAAGAAGAAAAAAAATCTATAAAAATTAATTGGAGAACAGAAAACAATGCAAAACACAAGAAAATTTATTAAAAAGTAGATTTAAGATATATACTTTTGACTGGCTTTTAAAAGGGATCACAGGTTCTGCCAATCTAAAGATGCACAGATGCTCAAGAAGATCAGGAAAATAAAAAAAAATTGGCCGTCCTCATTTGAGGATAGGAGCAGTCGGTGTAGTAACAGGAATAACCATATAATAATGTGAAATAACAACTCAGTGCTCCCTCTGCCCTTTAAAACTATGTATATATATATATACATACATATATAAAAATTCCCTTCTCACCCTCCGCGGGTGGTCTCTTTCATCCTCTGAGCTCGGGTCCTCTACCAGAGGCCTGGGAGCTTGAGGGTTCTGCGCAGTATCTTGGCTGTGCCTAGAACTGCACATTTCTGGACTGAGATGTCTGATGTTGTTCCTGGGATCTGTTTGAGCCACTGCTCCAGTTTGGGGGTGACTGCCCCGAGGGCCCCTATGACCACAGGCACCACTGTGGTCTTCACCTTCCAGGCCTTCTCCAGTTCCTCTCTGAGGCCCTGGTATTTCTCCAGTTTCTCATGCTCCTTTTTCCTGATGTTGTGGTCACTTGGTATTGCTACATCCACCACAACGGCTTTCCTCTGTTCTTTATCCACCACCACAATGTCCGGTTGGTTCGCCATTACCATCTTGTCTGTTTGGATCTGGAAGTCCCACAGGATCTTAGCTCGGTCATTCTCCACCACCTTTGGGGGTGTCCCCCACTTTGACCTCGGGGCTTCCAGTCCATATTCGGCACAGATGTTCCTGTACACTATGCCCGCCACTTGGTTCTTTAAACTTTTAGCAAATGTTAGTGTCTTACAATAACTCAGTAACGGAAGTGAGAACTACTATATATATATATATATATATATATATATATATATATATATATATATATATATATATATATATATAGTAGTTCTCACTTCCGTTACTGAGTTATTGTAAGACACTAACATTTGCTAAAAGTTTAAAGAATGTGCTCGCAAATGAGTTTTCGTCGTACAACATCAGTGAGGAATGTAAAACTGGTATTTTCCTCTTTTTTAATTGGGCAGACATTGCCTAAAAGAAAAAGACAATGTTCATTAAAATGATTCATTAGGATATCTACATCATTAAAAGTGGATAATAATACAATTAAAAGCCTCAGAAAACACGACAGTAGTAAAAAATAAAAAAAACTTAACAAGTGAGAGTAGATTAAAAATTACAGTGGTGGTCAGAAATAAAAATGTCCTAATGAGAAAGAAAACATTAAAACCTGAAATGAAATGTCAAGAGTTTGCGCTTTGGTGTGAACTGGACCAGAAACTTGCTTGTAAAACTAAAAGCTGAGAGGTCAGTCATCCTCAACATAAATATTAAAATCCCCAACCTGTACAGTTTCTCCGTGGAGGATAAATAAGTTAGTAAAATCATTTCAGAATGTACTTTTTGGACTGGGTAGACGGTGTGCGAAGGCGCAGAAATTGTTCTATGTTAGATGAACGACACAAAAGAAAACGCAGCAGCGAGACCTCCAAGACCCGACACCTTAGGCGGCCGATAAAAGCTTGGACACATTTCAGTAAGAGGTGTGGACCACTGCCAGGGCTCAGTCAGGAATAAAAACTATCCTCCTTAGTTTCCTTGATACTGCAGACATATATTGAATGATGGTCCACTTTTATTTTTTTTTATTTCATTCACTGGACAATCTTGACTGATTTTAACATTTTTGATGTTTTAACAAAGACCCACTCAGGGTATCAGCAGGTTTGAAATGCTTTCTCCAACACTGAGCATCTGAAAATTGCTTGATCAGGACAATCCTAGTTTGAAAATGAAAAAATACCAAAGATAACACAGTTTGACAAACCCACAATGGCCTTTCAGTACCAACCAGAGGAATGCCAAATAGCTGTCAGCTGTTAACCTGTAGTACAAAAACTGATGGATGATGCACTACTTACTGACTTTTTGTTTTGTTTGTTTTGTTTTGTTTTTATGAACATTTATTTCAGAAACATTACATTTTTTTAAAAATCGCAACTTCTTGCACATTTACCTCGGCACTATTGTTACTATTTTTAGGTTGAAATAATCTGTGAAGTGACATTTGTGTACATGCATGTCAGGGTGAAACAATCGCTTGGGAGGACCGGCTGCTGATTAAAGAGGAACGTTTTAAGATTTAACCTCTGTCGGGCTTTTTGTTTCTTTTTTGCGCAATAAAATGATACTAAGAGAGAAACTGAAGACAGCATAAGAATCAAATTGGTTACTCGTCTGTGATGTTGTGCGGCCAGGCTGAAGATATTGCATAACATTAGGTTCTCTTATAATGAAGTGGGTTAATCCATTTTAGCCAAAATATAATACAAAAGTGACATAGCTCACAATATAATAATATCCTTAAGCTGTAGCTGTTGCAGCTGTGAAGGTACTTGAATTTGTTACTTGTTTCACTGTGAGATTTCTGTGTGGTTTTAACTAGAGTACTATCACCACTATCATGGTCTTTTTTTTTTTTTACTTTCTAGATATGTATGTTTTTGTATTCTGCGTGCGCCTGCATGGGGAAGCGGCAACATGTGCAATGATGCATTGTTCCTTCGTCCTCTGTGCAGTCCATGTGATCATAAGCCAATAACTGGGCTTGATGGGGTGGGATGAGCAATGAGCGCTGCATCTCTGCGGAGAGTGATACTGAGAAAGGGATGGATGATGTGTGCTGATGCAGACGGGACTGCTTTCTGCCTGGCATGGCCGCCGAGCACCTGAGACCAGAGCCAAAGCAGCACAGCCAATTGCAGCTCATGCAGCCAGGCATTGAGAGATCACCTCAGGACGAGTGTTATGCAAAGTAACATGATGGAAAAGTGTAATATCTGCCGAAAGACTGATAGTCGAGGCATAATTTGTGGTAATTTTAGCCTCCATTTCACTTTGAGTACCAATTATGTCATGATGTATCGCACGTATAAATCACTTGGCCGTGTTTAATGACGTGTCAGGATTTCAGAGCTGGAAACACAGACAGATGAGCCTCATGTTTGCACTAATTACTAAACCCCAACAGTACGGAGAAAATAAATGGTAATCCAGTTGGCCGTTGGTGCCGAACACCAACCAGCAGCTGAATTAGAAACAGTTTTGGACCATCATCGTGTTGCATCCTTCTTATCTGCCACAAGCTGCTTGTTGACAAAAAAAAAAAAAAAAAAAAAAAAAAAAAGGAAACAAACGGTAACAGACGAAAGCAAACGTCGAACTTTCTGGATGATTAGGAAGATGTATCAGATGAAATGTTCACTGCGCAGCATCACAGTGGTCAAAAGTCCTCGCCACGAACTACATTTATATCATTGCATAAACCAGTGCAATTACATGCAAATGTACTCAGGTGCCAGCTGAGACTTAATAGGTACAACAATCACACATCTGAGCCTTCACGAGAAATCCTCCGGTTTGTCTCCGTGCCTGCAGTGTGGAGATAAACAAAACCAAAAAGGCTCATCCATTTGCAAGTGCAGGCTTTCCTCTGTGCTCATCTCAGTATTTAGCTTCCAGGACAATACAAGCTTGACGGAGAACATGGGCCCAATTCTGTTCAATAATCATCCATTTCATGCCATCTTTCCCTCTGCAGCCGACTGCTTTTCGCCTTATGGCCTCATTTCACAGGCTTTAAATCCAAACCGGGTGTGATGATAGAGAAGATGAAAATCTATTTTGTATTCCTGCCTAATAAAGTAATGAGTCAATGCAACCAGTATTGTTAAAAGTACACAGAAAACTTTTTCATTTCAGTGTGCTGACCTGATATTACTGGAAAGACAACTTGAATTGTCACCAGCACATATTACCTTATTCACAAGCCGGCCTGTAAGTGTGGTAAAATGTTCATCATGACGTATTTGCCAATCTTTGAATCTTGCTAACAACAAAAAGTTTCCATTTATGAAATATTTCAAACTCAAACAGATAGTTTATGGGTTGTACAGACAAACAAAGTAGTCTCAGTATTTCATATTTCCTACTGAACAAACATCTGTTATAATTCATCTCACTGGTAATAAAGAAAATACCAAATGGATATTAATTCATCATCCATTCATTTCCCACAGTCATTTAATTCTGGCTGGATAGACTAGGTTGGTGATCCCTGTTTTAAAAAGTGACATTTATTCCTAAAAAATGACTAAAAAAGAGCAAAGATTGAATAAAGATTAAGTAAAAATCACAATATATATATATATATATATATATATATATATATATATATATATATATATATATATATATATATATATATATATATATATATATATATATATATATATATATATATAAGGGCAACGTTACTCAGAAAATAAAGCTTCAGCCCACCTGAGTGCTCTGCAGAGTCCAGTGATCTAAGAGATCTTTGAGACCTCTTCAGGGAACTAGTGAGAAGACTGGCTGTGGATACCGGAAAACACTGGAGGAAAAAGTCCCTCCATTTCGACGCTGAAAGGCTCTGGAGTGGGCGAGAGAATGTCACGGAAAACCAAGAAGCTGAAGTTGCTGCAACAGCCTCAGGGGGTGGTGGAAAATAAAATCTGATGTTTGTCTCCTGTGGTAAAATGGATAATTGATCCAGGCACTAGTTAGTAAAAGTCTGTTGTTTTCTCAAAAGTTCTCATGTAAGTGAAGCTTGATGCTTGTTTGTGCCTGACTTGGTGAATGCAAGGTGCTATCGCACTAACTGTTCAACAAGTGCCAGGATTTATTAACATTTTTTTAGGCTGAAAATGCAAAAATCTCTGTGGTAGGATTTGGACTTTAAAATAAAATGACCTTTTAAAACTAACAAGCATGCCTGTCAGCATTTGTGTGGGAGGGATGCATTTCCAGTTTTGAATGGTTTGAAACTTTTAATGCGTCGTTGGTGTTGTTTCTGGAAAAAAAAAAAATCTGCATAACGAGAGAAACTGCTCACAAGTTTTTTATATTGGTTTCATGCCTAAAATATGAACATAAGAAAATGTTCTGCCAAGTATAAGGCAGATTATTATCTCTAGTCATGTATTAAATGCTGCAGGGATTTATTAGTGACAGTTCATTCCTCTTTTCCCTTTATCCCCTATTCCCTGTCGTGCTTCTTGCTTCATCTCTCAGAAATGTCCGACCATAAATCTGTTGCTTTGAACTCCATGGTGTGAGTTTGAAAAATAAAGTTTTACATGAATATCAGATAAATAATTGTCAGGAGAAGAGAATAGTGAAGATACATCTATAGACATTCAACAAGAGAAGATATATGTGCCCCAGTTTTGTCTTTTCTTTTTTTTTTAACTTCTTTCTACTTTTGCCGGTGGTCAAGTGCTCAGCTGTCAACGCTTCCCATGAACAAAAAGAGACAGACAGAAATGTAGTTCCTGCTCAGCAAGTACAGTGATACGGTCTCAGGTCTCCTGTTTTTCGATTTGTGCAAACAGAAGACAGATTGGGGTGATGGGAAGAAGGAAAGATGCAGAAGACAACAGAGATAAAAAAAAAAAAATTTAAAAAAAAGGAGGAGATGGGGAAGGAATGAGGGAAATAGAAGGTGAAAGACGAGGAAAGCTGTCATCGTAGAGCGTCTGACTCATTCGGAGCTGGATATAGCACCGAGCTGTGAGGCATGTCGCCTAATTTACGATCGCTCAGGAACAATTACATTCCTTCAAGCTGGAATCCGTCTCATATAGGAGATGGAGCTGGTCTTTACAAAACCGGACTGAAACTAGATTTTTCAGCTTGTCTCAGGTTTTCTATGGGATTTAAGTCAGAGGACGTAAATGGCCATAGAAGAGGATTGACTTTTATATCATGGTGAAGCATTTTTGTGTTGATTTTGCTGTTGGTTTGGTGAATGATTGGATGACGAGACATTTTCAGTTTTCTAGGAAATGTCTTGCGCTGTAAATCGGTTTTCATGTGCATTTGGAAGGGAAACAGGTAGCAGGAGCTTTGCAGCAAAGCTCCTGCTACCTGCATGTCAGTGTTTGTCCACATATTCATCCGTTGGTTCACACCAAACCCAGATGGAGTAAAAAAATAAAAAATTAAAAACACCACTGTGTTTGTCTTCAAGTTTATTTTTGTGTTAGACTTACTTTGTGTTTCGATAGAATGAAAAACAAATAGTATTCAAACTACGATCTTACTGAGATGTTAGCTCTTTTAAAGCCAAACTAGCTCTCTAGGAAAAATATGTATATATTTTTTCCCACTTGAAAAATCACAAGTTCATTTTGAATAACCAATTTCTGTGGAAAGCTGAGTTCAGTTTCACTAAACACAGTTAGAGTGTATTACTGCCAGATTTGTAGATTTAACAAATCACTTAAACATCGAATCTGATAGCATTAAATAGGATAAAATATCTAAAAAATATATTTAAAAAAACAACACATTGAGTCCTAATCTAAAGAAATTTAAGAACAGGTAAGAAACCAGAAGAATTCATTGGTACACTGAAAAAAGTAAGCTATAGAATTTACCTAATAAATCTGAGGTAACAATTTGCATCCACTCTTTTGTGGTAAATTTAGTACCATATATTGAGTATAAAATAACTGAACAAAAAATATATGAAATACTTAAAGAAATTGGGTAAAATTTACCTCATATTTATGTATATATTCAACAGCTACTTACTCAGTTAAATTAGGTAAAACTATGTCTTGTTTGCTAGTAGGTAATACCTGATGATTACAAATAAAGGTTAATTAAAATCAGTTAATAACCATTACTTATTCTGAGAAGGTAAGACTTACCCCCAAAAAAGACATTCAGATCATACACCTTTTCAATGTTTTTAATCCATAAAGTCATCAAAAACAGAAACACAGAATAAATTGCAGCACAACAGTGTCACAGAACATTACAAATAATGAACCTGCGTTATAACCTAACAACTTCAAATGTTGTTTCAGTAATGTTGGACAATAAAACATATTGTCCAACATCTGCTCAATAAGAAAGGAGTAGATCAGAGAAAAGGAGAAGTGAGGAGAGAAGAGAAAATGAAAGAAGTGAGGTGATCAGAGCAGAGGTGCAAGGGATGTCCAGTCACATGAAGATTTTCTTGTATCTAAACTCTTACTTGTGTTTCTTCAGCCACATACAACAGTGACTGAGCAAATCAGCAATCTGCAGGTGTATTTATACACAAATAACTGAACTGCCTTGTTTATAAGCAGCAATAATACACTAAATTATCCAAAAAATTAATAAAGTGCAGTACAACAGCTTTACACAACATTTCAATGAATAAACCTGTTTTATAACTCACTATGCTAATGGCTTCAAATGTTCTTTCTGGATAATTTGTCAGTGCAAACAACACTTTCAGAGACCCCTTATTCTATTTTAAAAGCCACAAAATCCACACACAAACTCTACAAGATTGTTTCTGTGTGTACAGTATCAAACTTCTGGATAAAGACAAATCAGGAAATCAACATTCTTTAGTTTCTGTGCTTGCTCTCACTCTCAGAGATAGGATGAGAATAAAAGAAACAAACAAATGGGGAGGGAAAGAGGGAGAGTTCAAAATTCTTCAGGATTCACTCAGTGGTATTGACCAGACTGGCCAGTTTCTATTGCTTTTCCAGTTCTGTCATTGTGGAGAAATCAGAGAACAATGGAGTGGGCTGAGAGAGGCTGCAACATACTTATGTATCCATCTGTACATATATTTCTGTGTCTGTGTGTGGAGCAGAGGAGGGAAGAGGACAAAAGTATATAAAACTATACTCCATTAAAAATATCTGTCCAGACAAAAGATCCTCTTGGAACGAGAGGGGAAATGTATGTCTATTGCATGAGCTTGTTTTTGAGGCTGTGGACCTTCTTCAGTAGTTTTACCCCATCAAATTCCAAAAAAAGTTTTTGAAAAGCTTCAAATGTGTTCTTGAGCTGCTTTGGATAGTCAAGATTGAGGGCATATATCAGTCCCATCAGCAGCACACATGCCTTTATTCGGCTTCCACATCCTTCCATCACTTGGTTTCCCTCAGTCACTATCGACACATCTGATGGATCCTCCTCAGCCATGATGTTGTGCATCACGATCACCTTCATTGTTTTGTCTGTGTAGTCCTCACATTCCTACATGTTAAAAAGAAAGAAACAAAGAAGATACACATTATTAATTTAATTGAAGATGCTGTTTCAATACATTTCAACTTATTTAAAGGAGACCAAAGGGGAGTGATTAGAAGATAAAAGGAAAAGGGGAGAGAGAGGAAAGGAGTGGAGAGGATCCCTTGAGTTAATCATCTGTTATCAATGACATACCTGGCAGTCATGGAAAATATCTTCTTGTCTTTCACCAAAATAGTTAATGAGGCAGCAGACAACTGCATCCCTTTTTTTTCCTCAATGCTCTGTGTCTGTAGGGAGATACAATTTAGTGAAAAGACTGTTAGTGGAGAGTGGGGAGAGAATTACATACAGTAAGACAGAATTGCTTTAAAAAAAGGGGTAGTTTAAGTTGGTAAGGAGCTCAACTTTGTTCACAACAAAGCAATTCTTTACAAATTATTTCACTTTTAATTCACGTATATCAATAATGACATATTTGTGAAAAAAAGTAAAATAACATACGTCATTTATAGTGTCCAGCGCATCTTGGAA
This sequence comes from Poecilia mexicana, assembly GCF_051168715.1. NCBI lineage: Eukaryota > Metazoa > Chordata > Actinopteri > Cyprinodontiformes > Poeciliidae > Poecilia > Poecilia mexicana. The sequence goes on along the minus strand of NW_028263386.1, from coordinate 18,248,396 downwards.
CCAGCAGCCCCTTCTTTAGACCGCAGCTTTAGCATGAATGTCTCCTCCAAGGAAAATGTAGTGATACGTCTGAACTCTTCCTTGATCTAGGTAATAAAAGGACAAAAATAACATTTTAAATGAGACCAGATCTCATAGGCATGGGCATGCAGGTAATCTGGAGAGCGGATCATTTTGTTTTTAAACAGACCGCGGCAGAGACCGACTAGCTGCCATGTTAAGGGAGCTAACAGAGCTAACAGGTAAACAACATAAAACACGTCAGTCATTTCATATGTTGGCGACATATTAGCATAGTAGTATTTTAAGACTGAGGCGAAAATACACTAATGAATTGTTCCTCATTGACAGCAGTGTATTTCGGTGCAGCGTGAAGTGGGAGCAGAGACCTGCAGATACTTAATGACCATTATACCTTAACCACACTTGTCAAAAGCTGAACTATCCCCTTTACAGTCTATCCTAAACATCCGCCCATTCAATATATTAGAAAAAGCTGGAGTTGACTAGTTTCTAACCTTAAAACCAGCGGTCAGACTCAGTCATGCATGCTAGCTAATATTGTAAAGAGCACACCGCGAACATTTCATTGCAACTTAGTTGTCCAGACAGTTAACGGTCATGGTGGCGCCAGGGACAGACTCAAACTTTGATTTCAAGTAATGGCATGTTACACAGATGCATATTGAAATAAGTGAAGTGAAATATCTCATCATTTCAAATATTACAATTTGCCTTCGCGCTATTATTCACAAATAGCTTACCTTCAGCTCACGGTTCGATGGCAGAGAGGATCCAGAGTTCCTTGTCCCGCTCATTCAAAAACGGACTTCTTCTCCTTTTTGTTTTAATGGCGGTTGGCAAGCAACTTAATGGTGTGCATTACCGCCACCTACTGGTACGGAGTGTGGATCAGGACGCGTGCACCGGACTCAAGATTCGGGGGTATATTTTACTCTATTTTCCTATGTAACAGGTTTTTACTGTTAACGAATGGGTAGCATATGTATAATTTACCCATTATTTTATAATTCCTTAGCTAACTGAAAAAATCTATTACATTTTATATGATTTTTTTAGATCATATTTACCACTCTCCAAAATCACTTTTTTCAGTGTATCTTTTAGTCTAAAAAGAGTTATAAAACCATTTTTAAGGCTCTGAGTCCACAGCAAGAGTGAACTTTTCACCAATGAAAAAAAACACAGAACAACGATGAACTGGCCAAACAAAACTGACATGAGAAGACATCAATGACGTATCCAGGACATCTCAAAAGAACCTGTGACAATATCTACAGCAGTGGAAATAATACATGTTCGAATCAGTGATCATGACTCCAATAAAAAGAAAGACTCTTGGCAAACAAGGCATCCATAGGACGATTTCTACTTGAGAACCACTGCTGCTCAAAAGAAACCCAAAGGCTCAGCAGCCATTTGCTAAGAAAAAGACGTTTTTAGAAACACAAGATTTCTAGAGTAGCATTTTATGGTAGAGGAAAGTGGAACATTGAATTTTGTGCTGACAGTCAAACACAGAGGTGGAAGTGTGATGCTTTGGGACTGCTGTGCTACTTGAGAACTTGGATGACTTGGATGATTTACCATCTCTGATGGAACACTGATGGAATGCCAACATAATGTGACCAATACAATAGTGTACAATACAGTAGAAGCTGCATAATTTAAAAGGTATCTTAATGTTGTTACTGAAATCAACAAACTGCTTTATTTCACTTCCAATGCCAACATTTTGTTGTTTCAAAATTGTTCTCAGCATTAAGTGCAACAACTCGAGATCACAGACATGCACGCAATATCTGATTTTTATTCGGTCACATTTTGCAGTGCCATTATGTCTGCAGTTATCCACAGAGGCGGTTAAGGGCATCTGCTTGGCATGTTCTCTGTCTATAAGAGCCTGCAGAAAGTCCTGGATGTGAATACTGCAGTCAAATAGCTGTAATTATCTGCAATCAGCCGACAAGCAGGGGCCGGCTGAAAGGCTGCTCACAGACAAACACGGTTGAGGGCGGGAGAGGCGTCGACGGGCATGAAGGGAGAAACATCTCCGGGAAAGAAAAGGGAAATGGCAGAGATGTTGGATTCAGAAGAGATCAGACGCCAAGCTCCTGCAGTAGACTCAGAATCAGAGCAGAATGTGAATAAAAATCAGACGAGGAAATGACAAGATTGGAGATTGCCATCTTTGAAGCTTTATGCCTCCTACACAACCTCGTGTTTTTATCAAAAAAGAAGCAGCTTGCTGCCAAAATCCTAAAGGCATGGCATCTTAAAGTAGCTGTAGATATATGTATATATGTATATATATGTATATATACACTGCTCAAAAAAGTAAAGGGAACACTCAAATAACACATCCTAGATCTGAATGAATGAAATATTCTCATTGAATACTTTGTTCTGTACAAAGTTGAATGTGCTGACAACAAAATCACACAAAAATCATCAATGGAAATCAAATTTATTAACCAATGGAGGCCTGGATTTGGAGCCACACACAAAATTAAAGTGAAATGTTCCCTTTATTTTTTTTGAGCAGTATATATATATATATATATATATATATATATATATATATATATATATATATATATATATATATATATATATATATATATATATATATATATATTATTTTATATTTTTTTTTGCCAAGATTTAGTAGTTTTAGTGGTGAATTTGACTTTGCATATATATAAAAAGGTTTAATTACAAGATACACCATGAAAAATGCTTAAAAATAAATAAAAAACATATATTATTTTTATGACACAGGGCTAAAAACTCTTCAAAAAAACTAAATAATGTATGAATTTCTGTGGCTGCAATCCGATGGTTTAAACCACGTGTCAAACTCAAGGTGGCCCACCATGTCACTCTTTAACCCTAACCCTAAATACATATGACCCCTCATTAAAGCAGATATTAAACCCTTTTTTTTCCATTAAGCAATATCTATGTATTGAAAATGTTTTTTTATTGGTCTGATGCAATATTAGATATAATAAAATGTCGTGTTTTCAATAATATTATGTGACTATCTTCTATTTTTGATTGCTTTTTGTCACAGTTCATGTTTCATAAAAAATAAACTTTTGTATATCAGAAGACGATAGCTGGGTAAACGTAAATGAAGTTCTCAAATGATAATTTATTTATAACTGGAAAACAAGTTATGGAAACCAAGGTGTGCCTATGTTAAAACGAAAATTTAATGTATTTAATTAGATGGGAAAACTGAGATTGACTCATTTATTTTACCTTTACTTATAAAAGCTGAGATTCTTACTCTCATTTCCAGAGGGAAATTGTAACACATACAAATACACAGCTGACAAAATGACTCCAGTGAGTTGATGAGCAGCACTTAAACACTTTCAGAAATCATTCGCGCTTTATGTGATCCACTCCAGAAAAGGAAGTGGGAAAACTTTGTCACATCTGACATATTTCACTGTGTTTCATCAAACATCCGCAATCTTACAGCTCCAGACCAATCACAATGTTCCAGCAATATATCTCTCATTCATTAGTGCACGAGGTTTCACGCTGCTCTCCTCCCACAGGCACACAGGATTCTGCCGGAGCATTAGGGTCGTGACAGAAGCTGTGAACAGCTACCCCGAAAGTGCTGCTTTGTGACACGCTGAAAGGACGAATGGCCTCAGATGAATAGATGGTAATTAATACATATCGTACCCATGAGACTCGAGTACAAGAACAGAGCAAATTACTCTGTCAATAAAATGGCCCAAAGACACAATGAGAGAGAGAGAGGAGGAGATGTGCACTGGGCTGCCAAAGGGGCCCGTAACGCAGTCATGCGTCCCTGGACAAACACTTTTAATGGAGGAAGTGTCCTAAAGCAGCCTTGAAAAGTCCATTATGGGAGAATATTTATGAAGGAAGTGAAGAATAGCTAAAACAAAGATTTTTTACATTAACAGCCCAGAATAAAAGCCACACATAACTGTGGATAACAGACTCCGGAACAAAGAGACGATGTTTCAGACCTGAGCGTTTATGATCGAACAATATGGACTGGATTTTAGTCCCTGCAATGACAAAAAAAAAAAAAAAAGACTGCTCTTTCTTCAGTTCTCAGTTCACACGTCATCCCTCAATGTCTTGTGTGCTTTTTATTTAGCGACGATGAAAAAGGCTCGGAGATATTTTGGAAGGAAAAGATCAATGAGTGGAGGCACATGCCCCGCACGAGGGAAAATCTTTCATCTTGTTCTCTGAAATCATCCATCCACTACAACGCACGTCCCGGCCTTCCTCTGGCTCTTTTCCCAGATTATCTCTCGGGATGTTTTACCTCTCCTCTCCTGTGATAAAAATGTGACAGGCAGAGTATCGCGTTGTTTAGACAGTTGAACATATATCTGCCTGGGGGCGCGGCTTGAGCAGCAGAAGGGTCCATCCCTCTCCGCCACCAGGACCCCGCGCGCTTACATGTCGTGGTCTCTTGGAGATCAAAGTTTCAACGAGCCGCCTGAAGACATACCGAGTATGTGGGAAACAAACGAGTCCCACAGCAGCTCCGGCAGAACGTGAAGCCTTTGGTCTGAAGATGCGAAGAGAAAGGTAAGCAGCAAAGAGACGATGACTTTATGAGCCCTGGTGGATCTGGTGTCACTTCTCCTCAGATGCTAGTTTTACGCTGTCAGCACAACGGTGAAGGAGGATGTTAAACACACACCGGCTGATGCTGATGTTGGAGAAGGGGGCGGGGGGAAGGTCATCCTGTGAGGCTGTCTGGCAGATGAGAGCTGCTGCTGGTTGGGTCCTGTTGACTCACAATGGTTGACAACTGCAGGTTTCAGGAAACAGTCTTGAGTCGTCCTTCGTGCTTCTAAAGAGTCAGCTTTCTGGTAATCTTTTCCAGTGATCTTGAGTCAATAGATCTGTAGGTTTTCTGAAAGTTCTCAAAAGTTTTGCAAAATGGACATTTCATGGGTTTGAGTAAACATTAGTGCTTAAATCTTTCTTGTTTTGAATATACGTTTTTCCAACTGTTGTCCACTCAAAATGGATAACTGTGTGTGGCCCAGAAAAAGAAAGGACTGATGCATTTAGAAACCAATGGCTACAATGTCTTTTAATAGTGTATTTTATTGAGCTTTTATGTCGTAGACTAGAAATGCTGCAAATAAATATCTGAAAAATATGAGAGACTTTTATATCAATGTCACTGTGTCAATACTTTGAAGTCTTTTTAAATGTGTCTCTACTTCCTTGATATTTTTGTCTGATCAGGATCAAGGTGAAACTCCACCCCAGCTTCGAGTCTTTTCCAGCCACTGCAACTGGTTTCCTTCCAGTATCACCTTGTCTTCACCTGCAGCCATTTCCCACCAAGTCTAAGCAGCTTCCCTGCTGAAGAATATCATCTCCACAACATAAGACTGCCACCACAGTTTTACCATTGAAAATTTCCACATAGCATTGACCATGTTGGCAAGTCAAGAACAATTCAATCATACTCTTCCACATTTTTTGGTTCCCCTAGAAGGTTTCTAGCAAATGGTATACGTTTTTCATCCATTTTTAAAAAAATGTTTTTTATGTTGCCACTATTTGATAAAGGTCAGATGTGCGAGGGGAGAAAAGCTGCTACTGTGCTATGAAATTGAATTTACCCCCTGGCAGACTCTTTAAGATAATGTTGAAGTTTCTCCCAACAAACCCGACCAGCAGTATTCGCATAGATTGGCTGTTTATTCTGCTTACCAAATGCACTTCATATCTTATGACCTCATTTGTGTTCAACCTGACATTTTGCTCAAGATTCAGAAATTAGTTGAGATAAGGACAATGTTTTTGGCAGAACTACTTGCTCTCCAGGGAAATCTCTTTACTGTGTGAAGTAAACACAACTATTAATCAAACTGCTGCTTTGGAGATTACTTCCCCCACATAACTTATATGACAACATGAAATAAACCAAAGGATCTCAAAGAGCAACACTTCATGCCCCAACCTTAATAAATTTAGGAACGGATATGAAACAATACCACATCAATTACTTCTGTCAGTCTTGAACTGATAACAAAGGAGTTTCTATGACTCTGAGAGTCCAGAGTCATAGAAACCACAGTGAGGGTCATCAACGTCCAAAAATGGAGAAAGCATGAAAAAATTGCTACTTTTTTTCATGCTGTGGCTATTTAATATAAAAACAACTTATACAAAATGATCAGAAGCCTAAAAGGGACCAAAGAGCAACTGGCAAGACATCAAGCTGGAAATAGGTTAATAAGAGGATCTGACAAATGACTGGAAACTGGGCTGGAGTGAAAGTTAGTGACCAGATTTACAGAGTAGTACTAGAATATATTCATAATGTGGGATTTTTTTCTCCACCTATAACACATTTATTTAAATTAGGTTTCTTTTAGGTATAGCTTCTTTAAAAGTGAGATTATGGTGCTGCCATGAAATCTGAATGGTTCTGAATGTTTGTAACCAAGTAAGCCAAAACAAGAGATCGCTTTAGTCACAACTCTCCAAACAGATAAGCAAAAAAAAAAAAAAAAAGATAATCTCATTGACTAGGATTGTCTTTTACAATCAAATAGTAATCCAAACACAAAACCAAACAGTTAATTTTGATAAGAACTATTTATGTCTTGTCTAATATTTTATGGGGAGGGGAGGGACTGAGCTGCTTGCTGGACAATCAGGCTGTCCTCTTTTGCGGAAGGACAAAAAAAAGGACACAAAATGGGACAGAAAGCTTCGTCGGGTCTCTCTGGTGCCTCAATCTGGAACTTAGGTTTTTGCCGTGAGCGATGTTTGCTCACTTTATGTGCTGAGGTGTTTGCACAAGGGGCTGTTATTCACCTCAAACCGTTCTTTAAAACCCCAAAGAGTCACTTTAACCTTCTTAGTTTTTATCTCAAAAAGTGCTTGGAACACGAGCACAAAGTTAAAATGAGTTGATAGTAAGAAGCAAAGTCATGAATTATTGTTCACAAGCTTGTTATGGCTTTTTCAACCAATCCTGACTGTGTAAATAGAAGAATATTGACTTAATTTGTTTTTCGAAGACATTTTGTTCAAAAGGCTTATTCAGCTGATTATGAGTCTCTACCAAAGTGTTGCCTTTTCCACCAGTGTTAAGTAAAACTACTGATTCCACAGAGGATCCACTCTTACAATCAGTCGATCCTCCCAAACCTTTTAGGTCTAAAAAGAACAGAGGGTTGAGTGCGGGCAGAAGACGACAAAAACAACATGAAACGTAACTGATATTACTGATGAGTTTGGAGTAGAAACTCTTCAATTTAGGCTGCTCTAGTTTTGTAATTAATTTGAATTAACGTTTACAAGAGGGATGTATATCCAAGCAGGCCACAGGCTGGGTGAGTACAACCACCAAACTGACCTTATGCTGACTAAAAAGCCAGACATCACACTACAGAAGACAGAGTACCGTAGGGCAGCTGTTCAGCCATATGTCCCCGATTTGGGCATTTCTCTGCCATCTTTTGACCAGTTTACACATATCAAAGGTTGCAAAGCTAGTGTCCAATTGGGATTACAGACGGATAAAGAAAAGTGTGATTCATCTGGAACTGGACACCAGCAGATGCATGAGTCACTAACATATATCGCCACAAGCCTGTTTACCAACACTTCCACTGCACTCCCGCATACAGGGGGCCCGAAACCACCTAACCCTGATAAAACCCGGTCATTGCTACATCTGGTCATAGAGCTCGGTGCTAGCTGCCTGCTATCCTTTTCCCTCAAACAATTACAAAACACGGCAGTTTGCAAAAAATGAAAGAAATAGGGAGATGAACCAAAGCTGCAATAGAAACATAATTCATTGAATCACAGCGGTCTCAAGATAAACTATAGAAACTGTTACGGTTTTTCAGAAGACGGGAGTTAATTTGTTGACTTTTTTTCCCTTCTTCTTCAGCGACATGAGCTGTAAACTTGCAAAACCAAAGTGACCTTCCGAGAGCTTCCAAGAACGGTGGCGCTCTCTGCTGGTGAATACCCCACATGACAGCCAGACAATTTCCTAGACCAGAGAAGTGGAGAAGTCTGCATGTGGATCGTTTCCCAGCACATGGTGGCTGGTGTGCCTTTAAACGTAAAGGCAGGAGTTTATAAGTTCCTCTTTGTGTTTTTATGTAATATCTGATTAGAATAATCACAACATAATAACACTAATGATGCAACGGATGCCTATTTTGTTCAGTGATTTTATATCACCTAACGCACATATGTCAGAGTCAAGGCCCGCGGGCCACATCCGGCCCGCGAGAAGGTTTTTTGCGGCCCCTGGGATGATCTTGATTTATTATTAGAACCGGCCCGCAGACCGCAGCAAGCCGGCACCCCGTCTGAAAAAAAATATCTTCCTTATTTGAACTGTAAGCAGTTCTTTAAATGTTCTGTGAGATTATGTACTTACCCATGTATCCATAACAACCGGAACTTTCAATATCCACCAAGTTATTGCCGAAATATACCGTCTATTAAACGAGTGCCCCCCGGATTAATTACATTCTCTGCAGCTGCAGCTGCGAAGTTACCGTATTAACCCGATACTTGCTGGAAAGTGCAACGTCTCCCCTTTCAGAAACCGTTGGAATTTTTCCACTTAGCGCTACGTGTGGTGGAATTACGGTACTGCAAATTTAGATGTGTCGCCGGCGACACATCTAAATTTGCAGTACCGTAATTCGCCGGCGACACATCTAAATGCCTTGACTCTGACATATGTGGATTAATAGATTTTTGCACTTTATTTTATTGTATTTCAATCCAATTATATTTTAAAAATATTTCAGTTGTGTCTGTTGAAAATTAAAGATTACTGACAGAGCCATAAGAAAATATTGCTTTATTTATCTGATCATATTGGAATATATTTGTTAGGTTTTCAGTAGGTTCAATTAGGTTCACTAGACTATATGAGTCATTTAAAAAAATTTCAATGAACATTCGATCAGTCCGGCCCTCGGCTTGTAGCTAAATTTTTTATTTGGCCCTCCGTCCATTTGACTTTGACACCCCTGACCTAACTGAAAACAATGTGATTTTTTATCGTCCATAAAAATGTGAAAGCATGGTTGGAAAAATTGTGGAGAAAGTGTGGAAGGTTATTAATGTATTTTACAGTTCTGGCTGAGTATAAAGCAAAAATAAACAAAGGAATTTTGAAAACTCTGTTTTGTATGTTTTCATCCTCCTGTTCTTCATTCTGTTCGCTTTGCCTTCTCTCATCTTACTAATTGTTTGTTGTTGCTGTTGCTTTTTTCAGGTTTTATTCATAACAGCTGTCCACAATAAAAAAAAATCTGACATAATTTCATATTTTTAACTTCACTGTGCTGCAAAATCTGATTATTTCAGTCCAGAACCGCATGAAATTCTGATATAAATTGGGATTAAGAACAATAATTGCTTAATGTCTTTTGAGTATATATTTTAACATTGCTGTAAATGGGTTGTCATTTTTTAAGGGTCAAGTAGGTTTAAAGGCACTTGAACTACATTTCATGTAGATCCAGGATCAAAATTGGTATTATAAGGGTTAGTGATTCCTGTCCTAACAACATTGTAAGATTACAAAAATCCTTAGAGTAAAAGCTAAAATGTCAATAATAACTACTTATGTGAGCAAAGGTCTGGCTGCTAAGTAAAACTGTCTCTACATACCTTCTCTTGGCAGGTTATATTTGTCTTTATTCTTACTTTTCAGCATAATATCTAACAGCTGAAAGAGGCATGGTAATTTCAAGCTTGTCTCAGTCAACACGTTTTGTTTTTTTCATCCTCCTGCACCTGTGCTTGGCTGTCAGACAGCCCAAAGACTCTGTGGAGGAACAACAGCCCCATGACAAAAGGTTTCCTGACTCCGGACAAGGAACACTGCATGTCAAGGCAGGTAGGTCCTTATTTCTGCCTGAGGATTTTCACCAAATGGATTTAATAGCATTCAATTGTTACATCCAACATATTCTTTTCATGTATTTTTATATTGTCAATCCATCTGTCTTTCCGGGTGGCCCTGCTCCATCTATTTATAGGCCTACAAGGACATTAGCTCGGTGTTCGTGTAGAAATGTCATGTAAGACAGGAGGGCCTTACAGAAGGTCAAGATAAAGGAATCGGTTTTGTCCATAAAGGGGAGAAATTAATCTTTTTCTTTTGACGGTCTGTGCAGCCATGCTGAATACTGATTTATTCTGACGTTTTGTGTGTGTGTGTGTGTGTGTGGGGGGGGGGGGGGTGTGTGTGTGTGTGTGTGTGTGGGTAAAAGTAAGTAAAGTGAAATAAATAACCTCAACACTTGGAATATTCAAATGTTGTTTTAAGCAGCTCTCAAATCAGAAGCACTAAGAAAAAAAAAATATCATGTGCTAAACTGGTGTCTGATTACAACCTTATGTAACGTGCATGCCTGAAGTTTCAGACGTAGTTTAAATAAAAGAATAATAATATTTTCTGCTGCTTCTGTCTTCCTATCTCTCTATCTTTTTTCAGAGGAGGAATGGAGGAAAGCTACGAGACATTCGAGGAGGAGTTATGGCCACCGAGGGCAGACGCTCCTCCACAGAGACCTGTTCGGCAGATCCGCAGAGCGAGTGGCGGCACGTACAAAAAGCACACACACCGACTCACTGATGGCTGCATGCTCAGCTGGGTTCAAAATAACGGCAGTCCATTGTCACTGAGATCAAGCACCATTTCAGATTACCCTTATATCCCGTTGAATCATATTATAAAATAAGAGAAAACGTAAAGAAGAAAATTCACAACTTGTCCTTTTTGATAAAAAGGTTTACAAAAGACGACAAAGGCTGCGACCTCAGTTTCACACATCGTTGCCGAGAAGAACCATACAGAAATGAGACATGCTTTTTTTTTAGTTGTTTTATTGTATAATACTTCAGTGGGTTTGTTATTTTTATTTCAGAAATGTACACTGCAAGAAAAATCAGAGAGGTGAGTTTGGGAACAACCGACAGTTACAAAAGTGGTTCATACTGAGATCCTTTATTGCCAAGTTGTTCCCCGACAGGAAGTGCCTCCTGTGTCTCTGCAACCAAGATCGGAACCTAAGTTGTTACCCAAAGAACCCAGCTCCACCAAACCTAGTGAGTAACCTACATACTTCCTCTTAAACTCCTTAATCTTTTTAAGTTCAATATTTAAAAGCGTTTTCTTTACATCTTCCAGCATTCTCGCATAAAACCCTGTCGATCCAGAACCCGACCCAGCCACAGACTCCCTGGGAAAACGTCACCCTCAACCGTTGTCTTTTTGTAGCCATCGGCATCCTGGTGCTCACCTCAGGCTTCCAGAAGCTTCACGGCAAGTAGACTAAACTATAAATACATAAAAATATGCTTCTGATCAAAATATGAAATCTGGGGAGTTCAGACTATCTGCTTTTCATGCTGTTGGACTTTAACCTGGTTTTAAGTTGAGGTTCAGGGACATGAGATGAACAAAACTGAGCAGACAATTTTCAGAAAAACACATCTGAATTGTTCATCAGTTTTAAGACCAAGGCCAAAAAACAAACAAAAAAAACAACAAAACAAAACGAAACTCAAAGTGCAGAATTGAGTGACCCTGATGTTCTTGTTCATCACTTCGAAAAGTAGTTAGAACTATGCAAATGTTCACAGTTGACTTGAAGCCCAGTTGATCAACTAAAGGAAAAAGCTACCAGATCACAATGGTATATCCTATAAGTGGACAGGTGTCCACTTATAGGACACCTGTCCAGTGGGATCTTCTGGTGTTTCCATTGACATTGGAATCCGTCATGACTCTTGTTTTTATCTTCTGGTGTCAGAAAATGACATTTTCTTCCACCTTTGAACATCCCACCTTTGGTACTGCTTTGCAGTGTCCAAAAAGAAAAGAAAGAAGGAGACGAGGCCTTAAAGACGTTCTCTTGCTGCCCTTCTCACACAGATAGAGTCTTTTGACTTGCTGGCTGTAGTCGGCATCAAGGATTTGCTGGTGTCATCGCAGGCAGCTCATCAGCACAGATGTGAACTTTTTTTCAGAAAATAACACGAAAGCCATATAAAGCACTTTGATTAGCTGATGGGCAGTTTAAGTGTTTTCAGTAATTTGCCAACTCCGCCTCTTGCAGCAGGATGGAAAATGATCCCTGGTTTCGAGATGTTGAGCAGAAGTGTACAGAAATGACTGAGTTGTTGTAAAATAAAGTATTTCAAAATCCCACAGAAACTTTACGTGGCCAGGGAACAATAGAGGAAGAAGAGGAAGCTGGACTAACAATGAGGCGATCAGAGTTGTTACGTCGCAGAGGCCGTCTGCCCGAGGTAAAGCTGGTCTCCTGTTGCAGGTGTTTTAGAATTAAACATCGAGCGTTTCATCACCATGACTTTGATAAGCCCATCTAAGCTAGACACATTTCATTTCCTTAAAGCCAGAGACGTCTCTATGGGAAGTCATGTTTTGGTGGCTGCCAGACCTCGACGATGAAGACGAAGACGAGGAGGACGACGACGAAGAGATCAAAAGAAGAAAATCAAAGAGGGGAGTAACGAGACGAACATCAAGAGGTCTCAGGAACAGGCCGCTGCCGGAGAAAAAACTCTTAAAGCAAAGAGACGGGAAATTAAAGGACAGGAGGGCCAGGAAAGCCAGGGCAAACAAAATCAAAGACAAGAGAGGGAGAGCCAGGAAAGAGGACCCTGAAGAGGCAGCAGACAAAGAGGATGAAAGAGGAGACAAATGCAAAAAAGAATAAGCGGCAAGATGGGAAATAAAACAAAGAAAAAACAGACAGAATTTTTATTCTGCTCTCACTACACATCAAATGGAGTCTCAAATGTTTGCCTAATCAAGTGGCAGAAAAGTTTTAAAGCTCAGTGGTGCTTCCGTGGAAAGTTGCTTTAACGCGTCAAGCTAAAAATGAAAGCAAAATATGTTCCATGCTTCCTTATTGGAGAAAACATTTAAAATATTCTGCTCTGAATCGACTGCTGGTTGAGATATCTGTACGTTTAAGGTGAAACCTCAAAAGGTTCATTTATTTTACTACCTTAAAACTTTAAAGCTGAAACTCATGCAGATACATCACAAAGTCTGGTGTGTTTTAATAGTTTATCTCTGTTGATCCACAGCTACTGAAACCCCAAAATTCAGTCTCTCGGAAAATGTTATTATTACAGAAGACCATTAAAATAAGGGATTTTTACGCCGGATGTTAAACCCTATTGGAACTGAGAAGTCAAGAAAGGGAACTGCTGAAGAAAGCTGGATGTTCACTTCACATACAAGACTGATCATGGATAGTTTAGTGGAAGAAAAAAAGTAGGTTTGAACAGATGTCCAAGTAACACCTGATGTTATCCTTTTCTAAAGTTAAACATCAGTGAAGCTTTCTAATTTCATAGCATTTCATGCTGGAGTTTGCTGTCAAGTTTTTAGGTAAAGTCTATTATATTTGCCAACAGGAGAAGAGTAACCGTCCACATGTCCAAAACAATCAATACCTGCTTTTCTCAGAATATATGGAGTATATATAGAGGGGGAAAGGAAACATACAGAGACTGCTCGTAAAGACATGCGAGCTTCCTTAACACCTCAGCAGAACCACAGGCTGACCTCCATGTCAAACTGCATTGATGCAGAAACTCAAGCAAAAGGAACCCAAACCAACAACTGACAGCAAATACAATAAGAGCACATAGTTTTCAATGAGCTAACAGTTCTGTAGGAAAAATAAACAAACTTTAATGGTTCTGTGTAATTTTTAAAGGTTCAGGTGAACATAAACAGTCAAAATGTATCACTGTGAAATTAATTACTGTTGGAATTGAATTTAAAAAGTAGTTTAAGAAGCGAGGGTGGAGAAAAAATCCTAAGGTTTGACGTATTGAAACAAACCTGAAAATTGTGTGAAGATTCAATCTGAAGCTTTATCCTTGTAGATAAATTTGACTTCAAACAGGTCAGCACAGTAACATCTTCACCGTCACAACGGACACAGACAAAATGATATTTTTTCTTGGTATTTATTTAGAAAAACTGTTTGTCAAAAAAGTTTTCAGCTCACATTATGTACTGATTTTAGTAGGGGGAAAAAAACAAAACAAAACAAAAAAAAAACATGTTGGAGAAGTGACCGAACATATTTTATCCCGAAAATTATAAGTCCAGGAATGATAATTAAAAAAAAAAAAACTATGACAAAACCAATTATAGTAAATTAATTCATTCCGAGGCCTTCCGGAGGCGGCGGCCTCATGGGCATGGGGGGCATGGGCATCTGTGGGGGCATCTGTGGGGCGCCAGGAGCCCCGGGTGGGAGAGGAGGGACCGACATCCCTCCTGGAGGAGGAGGGGGCAGCGAATCACTGGGCAGCCGAGATCCTGGCCCGGTCATGAGTGGAGGTGGGTGCTTCATGCCGGGAGGAGGAACTGGACCGCCGGGCTGGGAAATAGCTTTCTCCATTTTGAAGTGGAACTGCAGGAAAAACTGCACACAAGAAAAAAAAAAACCTGGTGTCAAAACATGCAGTCATATTCAATAAATTAAAATTTACGTCCCAATGAGACTTCTTTGTCAGATTGAAAATACCTTTTGACAATAACCTGCAAACAGGCATTAAACATACTTTTCACCAAGTCAACATTTAACTTTTGTTTTTGAAAATAGTTTTTTTTTATTTTTATTGGTTTGCTCAGATGTTGTATTTTTAAATGCCCCGTGTTCATTTGCTGCAAGTGGAAAATGATCATAATTAACAGAAATAAAGACTTTCGAAAGTCCATCTGAGTGTAATTAATTTATAGAATGTGTTTCACTTGGTGATCAATAATATTCCAATTTATTCTGCAGTTCCTTCGGTTTATGTAAACTCCCATAATAGGATGCGCATTAGTACCTGTTTAGTTTCTTTGTTCCAGTGGGTCCAGAAGCGATTTTCTGCTTTATCTATTTCCCTGCTGGGAACCTGAAAGAGCAAACACATTACGTTGGTGCCTTCAGCACATTGACATAATTCCTGCACATCTATTCGTAACCGACTTCCATACTTTGAAAATCCAATTTTTCACAGTTTGCGTTCCACTTTTTGCACATTTTATCAAAGTATGAATACCAAAACTTCACCATGAACAGAACTGGAACATTTCTGTCGAGGTGCAGCTTTAAATACAGAATGTCAGCGTAAATGAAGGAAGACCTTGTCTGCTGAATGAAGGAAGGTGTAGTCAATTACGTACTTGCAGAAACTTAGTGTAACGATTACACAAAGTGAATGAGCAGCTCACCTTGAAGGCGATAGTTTCATAAGGTTCGGCAGCAAACAGCAGGTACTGCCAGCGGCGATCGGGGGGCTCGATGCGCTGCTCATAGGCAGACATGAAACGATGCCTTGGTCCGATTCCTTCCGCAATCTCAGGATAGTCGATCTGATCGAGATGGATACGAAACATTAGCCGACATCTGGAGCAGAAAGCAGCTTTTTTAATTTAATTAGTAGCAGATGAGTCCCAATTATTGTAAAAAAAAAAAAAAACCCGAGAAGAGGAGGTTAGTTTTTTTTAACATACACATGAAAAAGGAGCTATAATAAAGGCAGACTTAGCATTTCATTTTCTCTGTTAGGCACACACCAATATGAGATTCCCACAGCATAATAGAGTAAAAACAACACAGTGTATTCACACAGACTTAAAACATGATGCATATGCTTTTATTAAAAACAGAAAAACAGTTTTAGTAAAACAAAAATAGAAAGTACTGATTATAATAACCCAGATTATGCACCGTAAACTTAATCATGTTCAAATAAACCTTCTTACTGTGCAGAATATTAGATATTTCTGCTGCGTCTCCTAGTTACTAATAAGATTATTTGCTTCATTAGCGTTTGCAGTCGTTTATTTTACAGAGATGTAAAAACAACAATTGTGATAAGTGATACTGCTTTAGCTTTGCATGACTGATTGATTTTTTTTAAAGGCTGGAAATATCTCCAGTCAAACTTATCTTTTTTTGAAAGAAAGGTCAAACCTGTAATAGCCTTCTTCCAGCCAGCTGAATGGCAGTGCACAGAACAAGGTGGGGAAGATGAAATCCCTCATTATTTTATACTCCATATAGTAGGAAATAATCTAATACTTCCTCTTGCATCTTATTAGAAGAAAACCTTTTTTGTGTTGTTGTTTTTTTTGGAGTTTTGAAACCAAAACTATTTAAATCCTACATATTCCTTGAGGAGTTTTCCCCAAAAACAAACTGATTTTGGTTTTCATATCAGGTTCTAACCTGGAACAATAACGACTGCTGACCGGTCTCTGGATCCCTCTGCTTGGTCACTAAGAAGAATAAAGACACAATGCACTTAGAAACCACTACCTTAGCAAAAATATGAGAGGACCACAATAAACCTGATTTGATTATTGCACAGCCAGCCTACCCTTGTATCCTGGTCGACCAATTTTGACAAACTTCTTGACCTCAACCTTTACTTTGGCTGGAGCTGGTTGAGCAGGAGCTTCTTTTGCCTCTTTGGCTGCTCTCCGTGCTCTGAGACACAAAGTATCAAACCGTCAGAAGGGCGAGGGTTTAACAAGTGACACAGCATCGTATTGCTGCCTGAGCCACAGAAATAATAAAGCAGGTGCCACCGCAACACAAACTTAATTATAAACATAGTTACAGTTATAAACAGGTAAATGTGAAATATAAACATATATATTTCTAAACAAGAAAAATAATGATGCATTTGGAAAAGCAAGAGTGAGATTCACTTACAAGTTAGTCTGATGCTTCTTTCCTTGTGTGTGAGCCAAGTAGCTGCCCTGTAACACACCGGAGAAACTTTTAAGTTGTCTTTAAAAAAACAAAAGTGTACAAACATATGGAAGCGTAACCGTAAATCTAAAGCCAGTTGATCACTTGCATTCTCACCTCATTGTTGTGAAGCGTCAGACAAAGTTTGCACTCGTATGAGCCTAAATGATTCTTCATAAAGTAGGGGTCTTTGTTGATGTCGATTGTCTCCAGAGCCAGCTGGCGTAAGCGCTCGCGCCTGTCACGGTTACTCTCGGAGGCAGAGGCCACCCCGCCGCTGCCGGTTTTCCCTCCGGCTCGATGCTGGAAATCCATGTTTCCGAGTGGATGGACTCAACCACTTGAGCAGAATCTGTCCAGTTAAAACTAGACTTAGAGCAAATTCCTGTGTGAAAACGTGATAATAAAAAGCTTATGACGGACCATTTTACTTATATGACAATCAATAGAAATGCAGAGGAAACTATTACCTGGAAACCAGAATCTGGTCATTTTTTACTATGATTTACTGTTTTATCCATCTAAAGAGTCGAAATGAAAGCATCTAACAACTAAAAACAAATCAGAGCTTTTTTCAGATTTTTTTTTAAAACAATGTTTTAGGAGAAAAAAAGTGTGCATTACATTTTGGTTTGGGACCATTATTCTACCTGGAGAGAAAATCAGAAGTGTTGTAATTCTTTTAGCATGGGTAAAGTATGAAAAAAAATACCTTGCATTTATAGCTTTTCAGTGAAACACCAGTATCACTGAAAATTATTTAGCCTGAAACATTTCGCTGTTTTTGAGGAATTATAATTTTATTTTACAAAGTATATGTTATTGTTGAAACTGTAACATTTCCAATATACCCCGGAGGAAGGTATGTTATTATCATCGAGTCTGCAGCTCAGTTTAACCACAAAGCTTATTTTTGAAGTTTTGACCCAACAGAACTGTGCTTGATTTATCTTGCAAGAATGCATTTCTTCTCTTTTTTTTATTTAACCTTTCTGTTAAAAATCAGCTTAAGTAAAACACAACATATAAAATAAGTACTTTAAGTAGGTTCGCTACAAACTAATGTATTAATGTGACAGGGTTTCCGTTCACGTGCTTTATAAACCATATTTTCTTTTATCCAATTTGACCAATATAATTTATAACACATGAATCATAATTTACTACTCCACAAACGACCAAAAGTTTCAAAATCAAACAATCCATTTAAAACGCACTTAGCTCTATGTTAGCTTAGATTACATTGTAAGCATGCTAGTACAAATCTAGCGATGTTAGCATATAGAAGCAGATTTCTCCCAGTTTCTCCCTCACTAATCATAAAACAAAGCATACGTGTATATATAATTATGTACAGGTACGCACAGAGTAAAATATCGTCGATATGTAACAATGAAACTACGTTTTCCAAAGCACTTACCGACTCAAACGAAAGAAGAACGCAGAAGCAGTTAGCTTTCTTTCTACAGTTTTTTTTATTTTATTTAGCAATTTATGAGCTGAATACTGCCACCTACTGCCTGGGAGTCCAGGCCTAAAGTTAACATCTCTTCTCTTCTCTTCTCTTCTCTTCTCTTCTCTTCTCTTCTCTTCTCTTCTCTTCTCTTCTCTTCTCTTCTCTTCTCTTCTCTTCTCTTCTCTTCTCTTCTCTTCTCTTCTCTTCTCTTCTCTTCTCTTCTCTACTCTAAATCTATTTAAGCTTGCAGCAAATTTCTGAAAATAATGATGGTCTTCTGTGGTCCATACCAATTACTTTTACTCAAAGTGATTTTCTATGAGTGTCTTTAGATAGTTACTCATTGCTGGGGTAAGTTTTACATATACACATAAAAACTATATATCTGCTGTTTTGCATTTGTCTTTAGTCAATTAACACATTGAATAAGAAATTCAATGAGTTAATTTTCTAATTGTTTTCACATGTTTTTTTGTTTTAATTATGAATATGTGCTTTGTTACATTTAAATGATTATAGCATTAATTTTTACTTCTAATTTACCTTAACTTCGGCAAAACAACATATTTGAAAGCTTATTTATTGATAACATTTTGATATTCGATAGGGTCAGCAAACTTTTCAATACAAAGAGCTGCTTTCCCCCTGACTGCTATAAAATACAATTTGTCTAGCCTCAAAAATTTGAAACTTTATAAACAAAAATACAATGTTTTATCTTGAAAACTAATAACATTTAACTCGTTTTTCTATTTTCAGACATTAGAAAAAAAATATTAAATTTTTACAACTGAAATAAATATTTTTAGTGGAATGACATTAGCTGAGTGAATTCTTCACATAAATATGGGAACTGGAGAAAAATAGATATAAAAATATGTCATAGTTTCAAGTTAAGAAAAAAAAACCCAACAACATTAAATTACTTTTAAAACCTCTTTATTGTGTGATTTGATTTTTTAGAGCCACATGGGGTTCTGGATAGACGGGCACGTCACCTGACATTCCAGCCCACTAGATGGCGGTAATGGCCGTTCTGGATGCTTGACAACCTTCGCAAATCTTATCAGGGAGGCACAGAGTAGCGAGTTTATCCGGTGTGTAGCAGAAGGAGAAGTGTGGACACGGATGTTCAACAACCTCACCGCAGAGATGAGCGGACTGCCACGGTCACAGTGCGAGGACATCAGATAAAGGAGATAGGGAACTCGGCTTGAGAAACACCAACATCGCTCCGGCATATTTATCGTTTGAGAACTTCTTTGAAATGTTTTTACTGAGTAAAGCGAGCCACTCGTAGCCAAAGAAAACCCCTCCGCCTTCTTCAGTGACCGAGATGCGTTTCAACGAGAAGGAGCTGGTATGTTTGAGCCGCCAACCCTCAGAGATGGCAGCAGAGCTGGGAATGCGAGGTCCCAAGAAAGGAGACGGTAAAATACGACCCATTTCCTTCTGACTACAATATCCGTTCATCTCTAGAGTATTCTGTTACAGCAACTAATGTTTGCGTCATTTATTTATTAGCTGTGCTAACATCCGTTAAGTGTACAGTTCAGAAGGGTGTGTTATCTGTGTATCTTTCACGTACAGTTGTCAAGAGGAGGCTGGTGAAACTGGTAGTTAACTTTCTGTTTTACTTCCGGATTGATGAAGAGGAGGTCAGTTTGAGTCTCTGCTTCCTCTTTTGCTATACACAACAATTATTGCATCTGTTTTAGTAGATGAGTTGGCTCATTTCCATGTAAATGTTTACTTTACAGCCAATCGGGGCTCTGCTGTTGGAGCAGTGTCGTGTAGAGAGAGAGGACAGTCAGACTTTCTCTATTGGTGAGCCACTGACCCTCAGCAACAGATATTTATGTACACCACATACAAATAAATCACATTTTTATTCTCACCGCCTGCCATTACATTGGACAGAGCCGTTTTTTTCTTTCATCAACTTTCTTCCTAGTAAGAAAAACTTTGGTGTTTTGATACCAGTAACAATCTCATTCCTATTTCTGCTAAGAGGTGCATCCATGTAGGAGCAAAGTCCAACGATCGTGACTGTTTTACAGTTTCAATTCGAGTGTTTTACTAACTTGATGTGTGTTTCTCTCCCAGCATTTCTAGATGAAGCGGAGAGGAAATATCTGTTTGAGTGCGACTCAGAGGAGCAATGTAAGGAGTGGACAGACTCTATTATCAAAGCCAGGTAAGACCGACTGGCTTTCTTTCTTTTAACACAAACGGTGCTTAGCATAAATATGGGGTGATCTTATCATAACCTCAATTAACCTCTACAGTAGTCATAAAATCAATGACAAATTGATGTGTGCATCACCGTCTTGCATATTTTTAATTTCTTATTTCTGTGAGAAACGGTGGCATTAATGTCAACCATATCATTCTTAATGGCGTCTCTTTGGAAGTGCGTCTCCTTTTGCTACTGCTTGAAGGCAGTGTTCCTTTTGTTCAGTGGGAAAAGCAGTTGTTTTAATCTTACTTCATCAGTTTCTTTGTCTTGTTTACTTTTGTGGTTTTAAATATGTTATAGTTATAGAGCTATATTTCTGCTTGGTCAGCCACGTGTTGCTGTTTTAGAGTGCTACAATTTTGTAATTACAAGAGAAATATTTCTGCAGAGGGAAAAGGATAGTCTTGTTTGCTTAGTTTGCATCCCAAACTAATGTGGCTTTAATTATTATTTATTTACATTTTTTATGTTTTGTTTATCCTGAACTTTCCAAAACACGTTTATAGACTTCATAAAAGGTTAATTTCCCAACATTAACTGGTTTATTAGTTGGGTTACCTGCTTAACTAGAAAGAGTATAGTCTCCTACTTAGGAGATGTGATTCTTGTAGCTTTCCAACTGCAGTGTAAAAAAATACCGCAACCTCATGAGTTTTTCCTTTTAAAGCTATAAAAAAAAATTTACCAGCGACAATCCCATGACTAGTTGACTGCTATAAAATTAACTACAGGCCTAAAATGCTCAATTATTTTTTTGTCATTTCTTGCAGCTACGAATTCATGAGGAGGAATCTTATATTCTATCGAACGGAAATCCACAGGCTCACTGGAAAGGTGAGATTTGCAGCAACACGGATTAAGCCTCTTTCCTGGTGGCGACCTTTGAACAGTGTAAAATACTGTCACTGAAATAACTATCTACTGTCAGCTTGGTTTTTTCTTCCTTTTATTTTTCCTCTTTCTTTTTTCTGTTCTTTTGAACTGATCTTGTTCTTTTTGCTTCCTTTCCTACTTTTTTTTCTTAATCACATTCTCTTTCTCCACTCTTTTTCTCCTCATTCTTCCCTTTATCCTCATTTTTCTTTTTGTTTGTCTTTTTTTTTGTCTTGTTCTTTTTCTTCTTGTTGTTCTACTATGTTATGTTGGCACTACAAACCTAAGAAAGACATTTCCTGGTTAAATAGAATAATCCACAGGCCTTTACTGACTTTTTAAAGAAAGGTTCCTTAAAACTTTGAAGGCAGTGATGATGAAAATCTTTGGAGCAGTACATACTGTAGCTAAAGTCCTCCTCATTTACTTGTAATTGATTTGTCTCTGAAGTTGAAGCATGGAGTAACTTAGCCCTACCTTTAGAGGGCTACATTTGTTTGGTGATGACTGCTATTAGCCAAGCAGTGCACTCTGTTTCTCTTCATTTTTTTTTTTATGGGTTCAGAGACATAAGGAACATATTCACACGTAGAGATTTTTACAGCCACTATTTTGACCGCAAACTGTTAGAAGTGCTTATTTTATCAGCAAACTACAGTTAAATATAGTGGGGAAGACACTTTATCTGTAAGTTATTCTCATCTTTGTTGCTTCAATTGATAGTCTGTTTAAAAATATTTAATTTCACTCTAATAAAAATGAATTGCCGCTTCTGGTCTATATTCACTGTCTGCTTTCTGCGCAGGATCCATTGGAGCAGTACGGTATATCTGATGAAACCCGCTTCCAGGTCAACAGTGGGTCGCAGCTGATGGCCAGAGATACCTCCTCCCTGTAGACCAGGAAGCTGTGCTCGGATTATTTTGTTTAGTTTGCCATTCCATCATTCGCTTTTCTTCAAAACAGCGATTCTGTCCTCCAATCTCCTCCATCTGCATTGGTCTGTTCTGTTGGATTGTCAGACTCCTTGTTTTTAATCATTTTTCTGTATATATATATATTTTTTTTAAGAAATATTGTACTTTTCAGAGAATGTGTTGCTAAGAGAAAGATTGTTTTTGAGTGGGGTTCCTGCATTCATTTTGTGAGCAATCATTTCTAATGAAGCCTAATTCAGAATACATGTGATATAAACCCAACCAAATTTAGAAGCAGCCCACAATTGACTGTTATTATAATTGTAAAAACTTTGCTAGATAACTGTTCTGACTTGACTTTCATTAGGCTCTTAATCTACAGAGCTAAACACCACCCCCATTTCTCATTTTAGCAGTTTTGAGTGTTTCTTCAGTTTATATCACATTTACATTTTGTTTTTGCACATATCACTGGAAATGTAGTTTATTTTTATTTTTTTTTTAGAATTACAGTCATTTACTTGAACCTAATCTAAGTTTTTCTACAACTGTGAATCAGATTAATTTAGCTAAGCTATTGGACCATTTAGAAAACAACATTCTTGACATTAATCCTGAAATATAATGTCACAATTTACAAAGTCAGAGCAAATTATAGTTGGGAATTTTGCTGTCTGGTTATAATTTTCCCACTGGGTTTTGCAGTTTCACACAAATTATAATGCTGTTTGTCAAGAGTTCTAGGACTTGTCATTGAATGTATGTTATTTTTAATCTTTTGCACATATTATTTCTTTTAGTACTTATTTTCAGTACACTTGTTTCACTGGCATTTCTTTTTATACCAATAAAGCAGTTAGAAAGAGATTCATGCAGTCCTCTTTGAAAGAAAATATTCTCTAACTGAATTATTATGCATGGATATAATCTTTTTGTGCCATCAGTCAACCTACTTACCGCAAGTGGAGACATGGTTAAACTCTTAAACTGGATGACCTGAGAAGTCCAGCGGCTGCTTAAAGAAAGGAACGCTGCTTTCAAGTCCGGGAATAAGAACCTCTACTAACATTTGAAGAACAACAACAGGCAGGCTTGGTTGGGAATCCAGCACGTCACCAACTACAGAATGGAGCAGCCAAAGGTGACATCTCACTTGCGGAGAAGTTGAACCACTTCTTCGCTCGTTTTGACTCGGGGCCTTCAATGGCAACTGTCTTGAATCAAGAACTGCAACTAAGCACCTCCATCTTCCAGGTGGAGGAATTAAATTAAAAGTGAGACGCTCGGTACAGTCCGTCAACCCCAGAAAGGCAGTGGGACCTGATGGTGTTCCCGGACCTGTGCTGAGGAACTGTGCAGAGCAGCTGGCTGGGGTCTTTACAAAAATCTTTAATCAGTCCCTGTCTCAAGCCAGAATCCCACCCTGCCTGAAATCCTCCAAAAGCATTGCCTGAAATCAATTCAGGCAATGATGGCCTGAAATCATTGTTGCCATTCCTAAAAAATGACCCATCACCTGCCTGAATGACTACTGACCAGTGGCTCTCACCCCATTGCTGATGAAATGTTTTGAAAGACTGGTTCAGAGTCATATTCATTCATTCATTCCTCACGCCTTCGACACACGCCAGTTTGCTTACAGAGCTAACAGGTCAACTGAAGATGCTGTTGCCACTGTCCTGCATGATGTCCCACCTGGAGCATTGAGATAGCTACGCACGCATCTTCTTCATTGATTTCAGCTTGGCATTTAACACCATCCCCCCTGACAGATTAGTGGGTAAACTGGCAGACCTGGGAATCCCCGCTTCCACCTGTTGCTGGATTAAGGACTTCCTGACGAATCGCAAACAAAGAGTCAGAATGGACCCCCATACCTCTTCATCCATCAACATCAGTACTGGCTCTCCTCAAGGCTCTGCGCTGAACTCTCTGCTCTTTACGCTGTACACACACGATTGTGTTTCAGTTCTTCAAAGTACCACCCTCATTAAATTTGCAGATGATACAACTGTAGTGGGCCTCATCTCAGGGGGCAATGAGTCTGCCTACAGGAACAAGGTGGAGCGACTGACAGCACGGTGCACAGACAGTAACTTCATCCGAAACACAACCAAGACCAAGAAGATCATAGTGGATTTTAGGAGAAGGAAAAGAGGCGTTGATCCACTAAACATCTGCAGAGAGCCTGTGGAGAGGGTGTCAAACTTGCGTTTCCTGGGAGTTCACATCATGGATAACCTGGCCTGGGATGTAAACACAGCAGAGAAGGCCCAGCAGAGACTCTATTTCCTGAGAGTCCTGAGGAGGAACAATATTTCTCAAAAACTGCTGGTGTCCTTCTATCGATGTTCTATTGAAACCATCATCTGCTATTGTCTCTGTTTGGTTCCCCAGCTGCACAGCAGCACAGAGGAAGACTCTCCAGAGAATCGTAAAATCTGCTCAGAAGACCATCGGCTGCTCTCTGCCTTCTCTCGAGGATCTCCACAGGTCCCGCTGCCTCAGGAAAGCCAAGAATATTTTAAAAGACTCCTCACACCCTCACACAAGATCAAGAAGACAAAAAAGACCTCCATCACCTCCAGGGGACAACTGTTGGTCTCCTGTTGGGCATTTGGACTGAAAACTGTGTGAGAGCTTTGACAACCTCCGCTGGTCTGCTGTCCAGTATCAGCATAGAGGAAGAAAAGCTAAACATGCTTCGGAGCTGTGAGAGAAGAAGACTCTGAACTGTTGAAGCTTGTTTCATCTGTGGACAACATGGACATTTCCTGAGGGACGATCTGGACAACCCAAAGATCCAACGCCAGAACCAGTTGGACCCCCAGGAAGCCAGAGGAGAGAGACGGGGGAGGATTTGGCTGCAGCAACGCCGAGACCGAGTGGGGGAGAGGGGCGTAAAGGAAGGAACAACCTGAATCCACATCAACCACTGTGAAGGACGACCTGTCTCTAATGTCCATCTAAATCATGACTTTAAATCTGAAACAGCAACAGAGTGAGCAGCAAAACTTCACTACCAAGAATCAAGTACTCCAGCATTTGACACCAAAGAGGTCAATGTCCAGAGGAACAGCGAGTTTAGATGTTTCTGAAAGACTCTCCACTCAAAGAACTATTGCTGGTCCACTGGCGAGTGACGGAAGCGCAGAGTGAAGATTTACACTGTTCTGTTATCCTTAAATATGCATTTAAAAGAGAAAATCAACGTCAGAAATTACTTGGTTTTTCATATGTTTAATTTTGACCAAAGAGGAAGAAATCAGATGTTGCCTGGTTGTTTATAACTTTGGTTTATTAAGAATCAAAGAGGATGAAGATCACTTTGAAATTGTTTTGTTTTATTTTGAAGTGGGCGCATTAGAATCAGATGGGGCAACATGAAAATTTTACTTGTTGATTATAATATAACGTGGGTCATATTAAAATCAAAGAGGATGAGATTATATTAAATTTTAATTCTATTTTCATAAGAGGATGACTTAATATCACCTAAACTTTAAATTTAAATTTAGGATTTAAAATTTGTGTAAAACCTAAATTTTCATTAACATAAGGAACATAAAATGAAATTATTCATAATTATCGTGTTAGAGATGTCTAAGGATTGAAATGCATGCAAGGACATGTGGGATTAAAATAATTACTTATTTAAGCAATTAGAAATATTCCTTAGAAAATGGTTTGGTATCCTCTGGTACTTTACTTCCAAATACATTATTTCTATTTCCTCCTTTTAAAGTTTTGTGAAAGATGACAAAACATATAGAAGATCGTCTCCCTGGCAAGGAAAGGTTGCAGGGTAAATTTTCTTACCTAACAGAAGTGAAACAATAAAGGGATGAATGCTGGTAGGTTTATCGTATCCTGCGTATATGCTTTTGTTTCATCATACAGAATAATGTTTCAATGACTGAATAAATATGTAATGTCTTAAAATGTATGGGATAATATTTTCATTTGTCACCATAAAAATTGTAGAAATTTCCTTTTATATAATCAGTGGGGACGGAATAAAATTGGACAAGTGATTAATAGTAAATATTACATATTTACTGATAATCAAAAGTAGGGAAATGTGGTGTAAAATTACTATTACTATAAGTTAACATCTGCTTATCATGTTATATGAAATGCTTGTGAACTCTCACCAAAAGAACTATTTGGGTTACATGCACAAGGTTGGAAGTTGTTTTCAACAGCTGCATCAGAACCAGACTGTCTCGCCAATGTTTTGAATTATTTTCCCTTGGTATAAGACTCATGTGTTGTCTCTGCCTGGCAGAGCTTTCCATCCAGAATTGCTTCATCATTGATTGTCCTGCGAGCTCTCTGAGTTGTGCACAATTCATAAATAAACCTGATTGAGTGATTTTACCTGAACAGTGCTTGGTAATAGTTTTTTTCCCTCAACAATGGTCAAAAACATTCAATGCTCTCAAGTAAAAGGCGTGGCAGTTTTAGCTAATGTTGGACCCATGAGCCCATGCTAACATTAGCATATTAGACTGCGAAGACTTTGATGCATCATCTTTTTGAAGAAAAATCATCCTGTTACCATATATGCGAGTAGTATATACAAATATTTTTGAAAAAAACTGGAAACGTACACCGCCTATAAGCCGCTGGTATCTCCACGGTTCTCGGTTTAGATAAGTACGCAGCAGAGGGCAGAGGAAGAGGACTGCGTCCTAATAAATCTGCTTTTTATGCTCACACAAAGTCAGTGGTTAAAAATAAAAAAGAAAACGTAATTTTTATTAATTACACTTTCTGTGACAGCAGCCCAGTTCTTTTCAGACTAAGCCTCCTTGGTTTGTTTTAAAATGTCTTATCTTAATGAAAGCTCAACAGGCTGCTATAAAAGCAAACATTACAGTAATTTATTATATCGCACGGCAAAGACCAGAGTCGACCAGTAGCAGACGTTTCCTTAGCAACGGGAAGTGTGCGATTCAAAATCAGTGACGTCACGCCCTTCCCGTGGTGCTTTGCAAACCCAAATTGAATGCTCGGTTAAAGAATACATTTGTATTCTGTTAATTCCCGTTTTAAAGGCATAAGAAAAGATCTGAGTTTGACACGCCTGGACAGAAGGAGCTCACCAGCACCCAAAGTGGAGAGTGTATCGGATAAAGGTAGGACTTATCGCGAGTGGAGATTGTTCACAAATAGTGTTGACAAAGCATTAGCTTGACAGCTATCGTTAGCTTAGCTTAGCTCTGTGCGCTAGGTGATTGGATTGTTTTTGTTTTGTTTTTTGTTTTTTAGTACTGTGACTACCTATTGATGATAATTAACATGTAATGCCAAATACAGGTAAATCCGTGTGGTTAAGATGCAGTTTCAGATCTAAGTAAATAGTTTTGTAGTGGCAAGTAGATTATAGTGGTGCTCATATTAGCATCTATTTAGAATGAACTCAATCCCATATAAAATAAATGAATAATAATGTCACGTTAAATCCAAAGTTGACATGAGTTGGATACGGGACGAAGCAAACCTTTGAATTGTCATTTCCTCACTCGGTTTTTTTGTTGTTCTTGTTGTTTTAGGATTTCACTTGATTTGACCGATTTATGACCGCAATGTATTATTTTCTGCCTCTTAATGAATAGTAATAAATTAACCTTTTATGGTAATCAACAAAATGACATGCGTTCTAAAGACAGAACATGTAACCTATAATTTTGTGCAGCGTCATTTATAAAGTTAATTTAATTACTGTTAGACTAAAGCAGGGGTGTCAGACTCCAGTCCTTAAAAGCCGGTGTCCTGCAACTTTTAGATGTGCTTCTGCTGCGCCACACCTGAATAAAATAATTGTTAGCAAGGCTCTGGAGAACTTATCTACACAATGAGGAGGTAATTAAGCTATTTCATTCCAGTGTTTTCTTCCTGTGGCACATCTAAAGACTGCAGGACACCGACCCTTGAGGACTGTACTTTGACACATGTGGACTAAAGGGTCTTCTAAATGATAAAAATTACAATTCATCAATTATTTACATTTCTAATCTTTGCTGCAACATATTGTGTTGTCTTTGCTTGTTTTGTTAAGGAATGATGGATCAGGACTATGAATGCCGGCTGCTCAGACAAATAAATATCCAAAACGAGAATGCAAGCCCCATAGTAAGTATGCAAGAAACTTACCTTTTCTTCTTTGCTCATTTTCTTTCCCCACAAAATTGTTTTAATTGAAGCTGGCAGAACATGGAGGAGAAAATAAGAAGTGGCACAATTTTAAGCAGGATTCAGGACTCGGCTTGTTCATTGATCTGTCATGAAAATGTCAAGGCAAAGATTCACTTTATGATGTTCACATGCTCTTTCGTTTTTATGTGTCCATTTTATTCTCTTTTTTTTTTTAAGTCTACTATTCTTGAGTTGAATAAATGTACAAGAATTCCAATGTATGGTAATACATTCTATTCTATTCTCTGTGCTATTCCTCTATTAGCGTTATGGTATTTTTTTACATAAGTATTTAACTTTCTGAATATTTCTAAACACTTTTACTGCATGGTTTTGTACCATATCGCTGTTAAAAGTTGTAATAAGGAGACCATTTGTGATGGTCCCAGATTTTCTGTGTTGCTCTTTGTCTGATCTATCATTGTGTTTCCAACTCCCTCTGTGACATTTGGCATCTTATGCACAACATACTGAAGAGAAACTCCACCCAAAGATGATCTTTTGTGGTTTTAGTATTGCACAAAATGACATTCCTATGAGACTTTTTTGCTGAGAGATTTTGTTCCATAAATATATAATGGCATTACACGATTGTGGATTTTTTCCACCACCTCCCAAAGGTACTTTACTGGGTTGAGATCTGGGCACATTGGGAGCCATTAGAGTAAATTTCTCTCGTTATGTTCAAGAAACCAGTTTGCGATGTAGTGAGCTTTGAGACACGGTGCATAATTCTGATGGAAATGGCCATCTGAAGATTTGTAAACTGTAAATAAAGATATTGAGATTGGTCAACAATGACAGTTGGAACGATTTGAATTGAATTTATTTTCATTAAACCAAAAATCTTGTTTCTGATAGGAAACAAAACCAATATCTCACACAAGATAATAGGGCTAAAAAAATTATTTCTTCCTGTTTTTATTTAAATTTGAACAACAAATGGCACTAATGGACTCAAAGTGTGCAAAAAAAAAAAAAAAGTATCCTCTTTGCCATTACATCACCGCCAGCCTGAAAGAGTGACATAAAGCTGTTCGGATCTGCGGTTTCACGTTGTTTTTCACCAGAGTCTGACACTGCCATCTGAATGCAACAGCTGAAATCAAGACTCATCAGACCAGGCAACAGTTTTCCAGGCTGTTATTGTTCCGTCTTGGTGAGCCTGTATTAACTGAAGCCTCAGTTTCCTGTTGTCAGCTGACAGGAGTGACACCCAGTGCAGTCTTCCACTACTTGGTGTCAGCATATTGTGCTCTGCGTTTAAGGGTTTCAATGAACAGTTGAGCTTTCTCTTTTGGTATCAACAAAGCAGTTTTGACTGCACAACTACCTCTCACTGGAGATTTTCTTTTTCATACCCTTCTTTGTAAACTCGAGAAATAGCTGTCCAAATTTTGGACATCAGTTTCTGAAACGCTCGGTCAAGCCTGCCTGGCACCGGCCACCATTCCTCCGTCAGAGAAACTCAAGTTCCCTTTGTATTTCATCCTGATGCTTGTTTTGATCTTCAGCAAGACATCCAACATGCTTAGATGCTGTCACGTGATTGGCTGATTCCCTATTTGTGGAATCAGCATCTAAAGTGGCTGCTGAGTGTAACATCGTTAGCCTCGTAGCATAACTGCCTAAGTCATATTTTAACGTTTTTGGAAAACGAGAAAAAACATAAATAAAATGTGGAAAAATATGTTCACGATATATGGATTTTGGGTTCTGATAGGCTGAGTTGAAAGGCAATTAGACAGGGTGATGTAGGAGTTTAAGGAGATCAATATTATGCAGATATCTTACCATAACTTGGCCAAAATACAGTCTAGGCAATTATGGTATAAAGGCAACAACATGCAGTTGTAATTTATGTTTAATTGGTTTACAAGATAAAATGTTGATTGAGCCAGACTGTTGCGCTTTACTCTTTAGCTTTATGTTAGCAAACGCAATATAGAAGCTTTTTGGTCTGTTGCCTGTAAGTGTGCTTTCAGTTTGTAGAGTTGCTTGTTCAAATAAAGCATCTTCAGCCAGAGCTTCAAAATTTCATTATCCTTTATTGTAGAGATAACTGGATTATCGACTCGTATTCAATATATTAGCATTTACAAAGTGCCTGTTTGACGAAAAGAAGCCAACTGATTGCATCAAATCGGCCTTTGTTTTTTTGGGTCCAATCCTCGGCTCTGAGAATGTAAAGGGCTTCAGGCGACAGTCAAGAAAACAGCAGCACCAGACGCAGAAAGTTGTGCCATCTGTCTTAACTAGTATGTTTAATTCATCATCATCATCGAACAATATTGACAATTCTCCCAAAAGATTGGTTGTAAACTGGCGCGAGACTAAGAATGGAAGAGCTTGTTACTGTCCATCTGTGTGAAAGTAAAATAGTCAACAGACGAGTTATTTGACCGTGACTCCGGGGTTGAGCCCGGAGTCACGGTCTCAACCCCGTGGCTCCAATCATTTGGCCTCATTGGCCAAATGATTGGCCTTTGTAAATGTTGCCTCCTGTTGTTAACACCTCAAATGAATGCACCATCTGCCACATAAATTATCCTCCTGTTTTGTTATTAAGATTTCAAGTCTGTGTCCAAGAGCCGTTTCTGTTTGGCCTCCAGTCAGAAAATGCCGTCCTCTCTCTTCCCTCGTGTAGAAAGCTGTGGGAGCGGTGCGATCTCTGACACCCACCAGCTCCCCCCTGTCCTCGCCCAGCAAGCACGGCGATCGCTTCATTCCCTCCCGGGCGGGAGCCAACTGGAGTGTCAACTTCCACCGCATTAATGTGAGTCTGTCACTCGGCACCAGCGACTTCGCTGTCTGTCCTGGCAAACGCACAACGCTTCCAGAACCAAAGTGTTCAGTTTGTGCGCTTGGGGAAACATATTTCACGCTACTCGTTTTGTTCGATCTCCTGTTTAATGTCTAGCTTCGTCTTGTCTGTTTGTTTTCTTCATTTTCTGATCCAGGAAATTGAAAAGTCGCACAGTCAAAATAGAAAAACCAAAGATGGGACAACCGACAGCAATAAAGGTACTATACATTTTGATTATTTTTTTCTCTCTCTCTCTCAGCCTGGGATATTTTTGGCACAAATCCATAGCGGCATCCATTTCTCCTGACATCTCAAAGCAGGCAATATCAGAGACGGATATCAGTCACTCTATTTTTTTCTCTTAAAGGATTCTGAGTCAGTCGAGGCAGAAAACACTGTAAATGAAGACACAACTCTTGCATTGCAATTGCATCATTCTACCTTTGTTGGAAGACGTGAACTGTGCTTTTCTAATTTTAAAAGCCCATGTTTAACATAAACGTTCAGTTAGAGCTTTTTTATTATGTCAGCTTTTCATCTGTCACATAATCATTTC
Source organism: Poecilia mexicana (assembly GCF_051168715.1). Classification (NCBI taxonomy): domain Eukaryota; kingdom Metazoa; phylum Chordata; class Actinopteri; order Cyprinodontiformes; family Poeciliidae; genus Poecilia; species Poecilia mexicana. The sequence continues at coordinate 18,216,495 of NW_028263386.1, read as the reverse complement.
ATCTTAAGTCTTAGTTTGGTAAATTTAACCCTTTTACCTTTTTTTTTTTTCTTCAAGCAAAAATTATTATTTAGCTAAACATTGATGCCAAACTTTATTAACTATTTGCTATTTAACTACAAAGTATTGTTCTTCTGGGTTTGGAGACCTGATGGTTAGTTTTTTTGTTTTTATCCTAAAATAATGAACACCAGTTAAAAATTACATTTCGTGTTCACTTGTGTTGACTTTGCCCAACATTTCAATTGGCTTGATTCTTTTAAACGCTGAAGTGCGAGAAGCAAACAAAAAAAGGGAGGCAAACACTTTTTCACACTGCTGATCTTCTGCTTGCGTGTAAGCGTAGAAAAGATTTGTTTGCAAAGAGATCCTGCACCCTCACTCTACCAAAAGTGTTAAATTCAAAATAAAAATCATTTTAAAAGCGTCATGCGTTATGAAAGGGGGCTCGGTTTGGCTGGGGAGCCTCTCCGGTTCAGCTCTGCCTGAACGGGAACTCCTGGAATACGAACATTACAGCTGCTGCGTATGAATTTGAGGCGCCTGACCTGATTCGAGCGTGTTTGAGCTTGTACTTGCTGAAAGCTCTCGTGAAGCGGTAACTTTTCTGTTTGGCCGTCTTCTGTTGAATGAACACGAAGTGGAGGAAATATTTATCTGATCGCAGCCGTTTTGTGAGCTTGCTCACCTGGAAAGAAAGGAAGGGTTTTAGTGAAGTGAGGTGTCGATCCCCTGCGACCCTGCCAGGTTTCATGCGTCTGTTTGGCACAGAGGTCAAACGCAGAGTAAATCCTTTCATGTCAGCTATCACCGTGGAAAGGCAGGAGATGTCAAAGGCGTAAGATGGGAGATCTGAGCGGGGTGTAAATCTTGCCACTATCTGTGTGTTTTTTGTTTTTATTCAGAAATGTTGGAAAAACGTATGATGACAAAAAATCAGGGAGTTTTTGTTCCTGTTACGACATGAATTCAACACATTTATGGACTAATAGATGGGAGCCATGAGTCATAAAATGTCGTGTGTGAACATTCCTCCCATAGCACTGATTGGTCAGTGGTGACCCAGGACGCATCGCCAGGGCAACAAGGAGGCGGCTAAGGGAGATCCACGTTAATGCCGTTGAGGCTTCTAGTCGGTCTCCGCACCTTAGTCCTCCAAAAATGTACTGAGTGAGCCGTAGCTTTGTGTTGCTTAGCAGCCGCCACTAAACCTAAAGGATTTGGAGTATTTCTGAACAGAGGAGGGAACCAGAATCCTTCCTGAGAGTTTTGCCAACCTGGTGACCAGCCGAACAAAATCTCTGAGCCGTGCTTGGCAACAAAGCTGTCGCTATGAAGCCCTTAGTCGTGTTTTTCTGAAGAATAACATCAGTATTATTTTATTTTCCCCAGTAGAGTTTAAATTGTGAAGTTTCATTAATGATAAATTATTAATTGTTTATATTAAACAACATACATTAGAGAAGACAGCAAGTCTTTGCACCATAACAGATTTTATTTATTGGTTTTAGATGTGCATTTAGAGCTGATTTTTTTTTTTTTTTTTTTTTTTATCTAATATTTTTGGACTGTTTCCTCGAGCTTCTCCTTCTTAAGCCAGTTTTGATGACTTGACCTCTCTTTTATTTACAAAGCGTGAGAAGGCATATAGAATAAGGGAACCGGTATTAAACACAGCTCAGGCAAATATCCTCGATAAAATTGTGAGAGGGAGCAGTGAAATTGCAGAGGGAGCACTGTGAATTCATGTTTAATTTTGACAGCCCGGTTAGATTTTTCACCTCTCGTCTGCGTCTCTGTCGTCAGTGGACGGTCTGGCTTACTCCGCTCTGCTGAAGAACGAACTGCTGGGAGCGGGAATCGAGAAGGTTCAAGACCCTCAGTCTGAAGACCGTCGATTGCAGCCGTCTACTCCTGCCAAGAGGAGCCTTTTTAGCGTAAGCAAAGAGAACGGCTGTAACTCGTATTTGTTCATTTTAAGCGGGGGACTTCCTCCAAGTTATTTGCCGTTTGTGTTTTGTAGTATTCTGTAAGTACGAAGAGGGCTCTACCGGAAGAAGACGGCAACACGGTTTCCCCCTATTCTTTATCACCTGTCAGCAGCAACAGGTAAACACTTTTATTCCAGAATCGAGGAGTTATTTTTTGTTGTTGTTGATGTTGTTGCTGTGATTTTTATTTTTTTTCTTCACTTATAATTTTGCTCTGCAGCCAAAAATTGCTACGGTCACCAAGAAAGCCTACACGCAAGATTTCCAAAATTCCCTTTAAAGTTTTAGATGCTCCAGAGCTTCAGGATGACTTCTACCTCAACCTGGTGGACTGGTCGTCTCTGAACGTGCTCAGCGTGGGGCTGGGTACCTGTGTCTACCTGTGGAGCGCCTGCACCAGTCAGGTGTGCGTCGCCTCTTTCTAGTCTGGCTTTGAAAAGTTTTCCGATCCTTGTGTTACGTGAATCGAGAATTTATTTTTTCCTTTTTTTTTTTATTTTTTATTTTTTTCTTTCCTAGGTGACGCGTCTTTGCGACCTCTCTGTAGAAGGAGATTCGGTGACGTCAGTCGGCTGGTCAGAGAGGGTACGTCCCCCATCCTTTTTACAAAAAAATTAAATGAACCTTTCTTAACACAAAAAGACGGTGCTCTAAAATAAGTTTTCTCCAGAAATCAAATCAAATTTTATTTTAGTTCAGTTTTAGGTATTTGCAATTACTGCATACCAGAAAAAAAGTCCTATTTATAAGTTGAAATGTTGAAAGGGCAATTAAATTCATACTTGTGCATCTACAAAGAAAAATGCATTATTAGAATGTGAAGTATGATGGGACTTAATTGGAAATACACAAAATTAGATTAGATTAATTAGATTAGATTAATATGTTTATATTTGCACAATATAAGCACTGTTTAAAAAAAATATTGGGCTAAAACTTGACTAGAAGATTTATTCTATGGTTATGAGCCCAACCAGTGAATACATACAGGACAGAGACAAACGAGAATACACAATGTACAGTTGTGTTAATCTAAATAAAGGAGACGATGGTTGACCTGCTGAGGAAATAAAGGAAATGAGCAGGGTGCAGACTCCAGTCAGAATGTAACAAGCGCAGACTCCGCCCTGTTCCACTCGAGCAGCAGCGATTGGTTCCTATCAATCACGCATCCCAACCAAAGCGACAGGATGGAGCCGGAAGACATTGAACAAAAGCTAAAAACAGGAGAAGGTTTACTTCTTACTTAAATGATGGCCTAAAAGGAAGAAAAAAAAAAGCAGTAAAATCTTAATTAAAATAATATATCGGGTTTCTTCTGGCTCTGGTCTATAATTAAAGTTAATCAGTAGTGTTAGATTGGGCTAAGACACAATGCCTGCTGGTCGAGTTGGATTTTTTATTTTTATTTTTAGACCCAATGTAAACTCCACTCGACATTGGGTCCAAATGTAGACCGTGATTAAAAAGTCGTGGTCTAAATAGTTCACTATTTAAAAATCAAGTTTCTATTCTGGTCGATGGGAGTCGTATTAAAGCTACCCAGGATTTATAGAGAAAGGCCACTGAAATAGAAACGGATCCATTATCCATTGTTGAGCTGAGCACAACATTTCTATTCCTCTTTTTCAATAATTAAATGAAACATTTAAGGTTTAAATGCGTCATCTGACTCCACAATCACACCTCTGTTTCGGCTGAGCTGTGTTTGACCGTGGTGTTGTTTTTAGGGTAACCTGGTAGCGGTGGGCACTCACAAGGGCTACGTCCAGATTTGGGACGCGGCAGCAGGGAAGAAGCTCTCTGTGTTGGAGGGACACACGGCCAGAGTGGGTGAGTTGACAGTCAGACAGATGGAGGAGGAGACGGTGCGAAGACGAATTTATTAGAAGCTTTGAATATTTCCTAGCAGTTATCAGTGTCTCTCGTTCTCACCCAGTGAATCATCTCCCCTTCGACCTGCCTTTCGTTTTTTTTTTTTTTTTTTTTTTTTTCCTTTTCTGTTTTTTGCTGCCAGGTGCTTTGGCGTGGAACGCCGACCAGCTGTCGTCTGGAAGCCGCGATCGTGTGATCCTGCAGCGGGACATCAGAGCGCCACCTCTGCAGTCGGAGCGCCGTCTCCAGGGCCACAGGCAGGAAGTCTGCGGGCTCAAGTGGAGCACGGACCACCAGCTGCTGGCTTCAGGCGGAAACGATAACAAGGTGGGCAAGAAGAAGAGGATCTTAGCTGTTCCTCCGACGGCCGCACATCTGGAGAGCAACCTGATATCCTGCATTTCCCCCGTTTCCATAGCTACTCGTGTGGAATCACTCGAGCGTGCTGCCCGTGCAGCAATACACAGAGCACTTGGCTGCAGTGAAGGCCATCGCCTGGTCGCCCCACCAGCACGGCCTGCTGGCCTCGGGTGGCGGCACGGCTGACCGCTGCATCCGCTTCTGGAACACTCTGACCGGCCAGCCGCTGCAGTGCACCGACACCGGCTCTCAGGTCTGCAACCTGGCCTGGTCCAAGCACACCAATGAACTGGTGAGTCCTCTGACTCTTCTGAGGCCGTTGATGTGAAAGGAAATAGTTGCGAAGGAGGGAGGGGGGGAGTAAAGTTGGTTCCAGATGTGTTGGTGACTCAAAGCTCAGCTTGGAAATGACTAAAGGATTTTAGATCAGGCTTTTTTTTTTTTTTGTGAATCTTTCACTTTTCACTAAAACAGTAGGAATTGTTGCTGTTCCTTAAATATTTGTCTTTTGCCAGGGTACAAAGTGTTTCTTTGAATGTTGTGACCCTACCTTTAGCTTTTTTGTTTTGTTTTGTTTACTGCTTTTATTCAATACCTACTGTACGCTCCTGTCTGCTTCTGAGCCACATTCCCTCCTCATTTGTTTGCTTTTCTTTTGTTTGTTGTTCTCTCCAGGTTAGCACACACGGTTATTCCCAAAACCAGATCCTGGTTTGGAAGTATCCCTCTTTAACCCAAGTGGCAAAACTCACCGGGCATTCCTACAGAGTACTCTACCTGGTGAGCAATTTATCCAGAGATTTAACCACCATAAACAAGAAAAGGGTCTGATTGGAACCATAGAAGAAAATTATTATAAGAAGTTGGTGAAAGATCGTAACAAGTATAGGGGAATCTTTGCTTGAATATTATTTAATGTGTACATATTTAAAATTTGAGAGGATAATAAATTAGCTAATTTTAAGTTTTTTTTGGCTTCTTTAAATTTGTCACCAGACCCAAAATCTGCTACAATATCCTTTGCAGAGGGTTCAAGTAGTTTAATCTTTCCATCAAATTCACCCTCAAAATGAATTTCTTTATTTTAATTGTTTATATTTAAATTCTTCAAAGTTGTTAAAATTCATTTAAAGTATCCAAATTAGGGCGTCCTAATGTTTTTTTCCCACGTGATCGTAGATGCTGTTTGCAGTATTCTGGCTCCAGGCAGAGAAGAGCTGATTGTGGTTTTGATCCTAGTTAAATTGCTCTGGTGGTTTTCTGTCTTCAGAGCCGCTTTAATAAATTTTACCTGTGAAGTCAAACCGCCAACGATCCTCTACAAAAAAAAATAAATAAAAAAAATCCGGAACAGAGCCGAGAGAGAGGGTCAAACATTTTACTGGTGGAGACATTTGCAGTGATGTAATGCGATGGCACCATGTTGCTGTGGGAAGCCAAGCCGTTTCTTTTACAGAACCCGTTAAGATCTGGTTCTCATTCCGGCCCCTGGTTGGGCGATGGAGCTGCTTTGCTGGAAAATAACAAATAGACAGTCAGCTTTTCTGGAACGTAGCTAGAATAATAACGGTATAACTCCGAGGTTCACGCTGTGCACCGGATGTGTAATAAGGCGCTCTGTGCAGGCCATGTCACCCGATGGAGAAGCCATCGTGACCGGGGCGGGAGACGAAACGCTTCGGTTCTGGAACGTCTTCAGTAAAATGAGATCCACTAAGGTAGCAACCCAACACCATTTTTTTTTATTTTTTATTTTTTAAACATTCCATTCTCCTAAAATGCAACAACATGGCATTTTAAAACGATATGTTTGTGATTCCTCCCCCTCAGGAATCTGTGTCGGTGCTGAACCTCTTCACCAGGATCCGGTAGTCTGTTCTGCAAGGGAGCGGCGGCGGGAAGGGGGGGAGTCATCTCTGCACGCAATCACGTTGTGAACGGACCATCTTCAGGAGGGGAGGCGGCGGCGGGTGGGGGCTCCCTTCCCCTCCGCTTCCCTTGAATAATTTAGCCGTGTTGTAGCCGAGGTTGGGAGGTGCTGCAGAGATGCACAGTCAGGTTGTGGAGAGCCGAGCCGAGGGGAGGAGCACAGCGCACACAGAGAGTTGAACCACTGCCTCTGCAAACAGACCTGTGGTCCCCGACCACGGGGAGCGTTCCGGAGCCGTCTGTGCGATTGTTTTGTTTACAAACTGACTCTGTGCATACCTGCCAAAATATATTACGTTTGTCCTTTTGATTGTTTGTTTTATTTATTTTTAACACTTTTTTTTTAAAGGTATATTCCTATAATTCTGGAGGATTTATTTTCATGTCCGTAGCTTTCAGTCTAATGTCTGGATTTGTTCAGATTTGTTAAAAGGAAATCCTTTTTTTTGTTTGTTTGTTTGTTTTTGGAGAGGTTCTGATGCGTCACGGATAAGGACTACAAATAACATCAACCGGTTTTGCTTTGAAATCTCAAGACAAATCAATTTCATTTAAAAAAAAAAGCCTTATTTTTTTTTAATAGAGTTCATTTTAGGATACTAAATGTTCAGGCATTATTATTATTATCATAAGTTAAAGAAGAAAAGGACTAATGGAAAACTGTACATAAGGACAATATTACAGGAGTAACTCTTGTGAAGCTATATTGTTTTTAGTCCGACATGTATGGGATTCTTTTTTTTTTTATTATCATCTTATTATCCTTTAGTTCATTTGTGGATTATTGAACAAGGAATATTTAAAAAAAAAAAAAGTCATTTCGGTTTATTGGTGTACTTTGTAACCACGACTGAACTTTACGGTTTAAAAAAAGAAACGGAACGAATAATCCGAAAACAAATTATGTTTGCAGAACTTTTGCGTTGTCTACTGAGACGCTCGAGCCCAACGCACTTCAGCCATGCTTTTTGGATAAACATATTTTACCGTATCATATCACCTGCTTTCATTTTCTCCCTGGAGTGTCGAGGAGCCGAGGTGCCAGGCTTAAATGAACGACTTTTATTTTTCTATACAGTGAAGCATGTTTGAGGAAAAGATGAGCAGATTTGCTGCAAACATCCCATTTGATGCCACTTCAAACTTATCCTGCCAATTTAAATTATGGAAAGACTGTCTGAGTGGGAAAACTTTCTGTACCAAGATCTGATCAGCAAATAAATGCCCATGTCTTGTCAAGTCGGCCACGGCTGTTTTGTTTCAAATCCCAGTTTTCGGTAAATGGACTGAACTTTTATAGCAACTTTCTAGTCAGATTCAGCTGCAGTCTTAAACGTCCGTATAACGTTCCTGTATGCTTTTATTTTAATGTTGTGCTTTTTGATTTACAGAGTCCTTTTCTCAGATTTCTTTAAATAAATATTGTAAGGTCATAAAATTATATATACATATTTATTTTATTTTCAAGATCACTCAGCTTGACTATTTTGGCCCCCTGTGGGAAAAATGAAATGTCTTGACTCCGGTCTAGACCCTCAAATCCGATATTCAGTGTCTGACATACTAATGAGGATGTTATGTTGTATTTGAGTTCCATTCATTTATCATTTATTTCCCCATCATCCATCACCAATCTCAACACTTTCTAGCTGCCGTCTCCTTTTCTGCGCCAAATCCAAACACCAGAGGGAGCCACTCAAATCCACATCTGCTTCCACACCCCTGCATTCAACCTTAAACAAATTACATTGAAGGTAAAGTTCAGATACTCCCTGTGATTCAGACTTTGTTATAAAAAAAAATAAAAAAAACTGGCAGGAATCGTGATCTTTGACTCTCGCAGCAGAGCATCCAGTTTAATTTTTAGCGAGAGTTCAGATTAAAACCCGCATTCGTTAGGATAAGAGTTTGTAGCCGTGAAGCATTTTCTGCATCGCCTTGTTTCCTGGGAGTCGGTAAATTTCCATCATATTCCTGGAGCAGCCCACACACAGAAGCTTAGTTTTGACCCAGAGGATGGAGCATAATAAATGTTCTCAGCCTTAAAACACTCCCACACCTCTGCAGGTGCCCCGCAGCTTATCCAAATTCACTGTCACCCATTAAAGCAGCAAATGGATGTTATGAACAACAGCTGAAGGGCCCAAATACATGCAGAAATGATGGGTGAATAATTACACTCCTTTTTTTTTTTTGTTGTTTCTTGTTTTAATTTACACATCACAAATAGGTTTCAGCATTTAAGCTGAAAAAGTTGAATTTAATAAGAAAAAAACACAATAATCACAACTAACTGAGTTACTCTGAAATAATAAAAAAACAAAATTAAGGTGTTCTGCTTTTTTTTTTTTTTTTTGTGCCAGGTTCTGTGGGCCCGGGTGACTCAGCTTCTATCAACACCAAAGAGCCCGAGCCTTTCTTCCCTTTCGGACTCCATTATAATGTCATCGGAATAACATGCCTGCTCCATTATAGTGATCAGATAAATCATCAGAATGGAGGACTTTCAGCACAGTCTTCCTGCTCATCACGGTGGGCAGATGTTAACATTAAGCCCCCTGAAAGCACTGGGGAAAGGGGAACTCTAATATGCATAATCCTACCTCCTGATGTTCCCATCAAGAGACTCAGAGTGGGATGCACATTATTCCACCAAAGCCCTTCGACACGGAGAACAGGATCTTTCCCCAGGTTCCTCCCTAAGCCCGACTCTTGTGTGTTCTTGATAACTAGGCGAGAGTGATATCAAAGGAACAAAGCTTCTGTGATCACCGTTAGCTGCAGCAACCAGACTCCTTCTTCTTTATTTATTTATTTTTTTCCTCCTTTTGCCCATTTTGTCCGTGAGGGCCCTGTTTACACGTAGAGAAAAGTCGCTCACCTCTGTTCTGCCTTTTTTTTTTTCTTTTTTACCTTCTATTCAAACGTGGGGGGTGTTGGGTGTTTTTCCACAGCCTGGAAACTGCAACGACCTGTCAAATGACTTCTGCTGCTCTGATTTAAATAGCTCAGTATTCTAATGGTGCTTCAACATGTTCATTAGGTGGGAAAAAAGGAAAGTGAGCCACGCTCATGCAGGATGTGAAAGAGAAACAGAGAAGAATTGATTTCTATTTAAGACATCCCAGACAAAGTGAAAAAAAGGTACTTTGGAGGAGTGATTACCTCTGAGCTTGACTTGTTGCAATGGGGAAACTCGGTAAAACGTGTTGCGCGTGTTAGTTTTTAAACACGTGTGTGGATAAAGCGATTATAACAGTGCATTATCTATCTTAGCTGTTACGTACAAAACTAGAAACTCACCCTTATCTTAATGAACATCAAATCATTTCTATTTATAAATATAACCAAGTGACGATATCATTTTTTATTCTTTTTTCTTTTCTTTGTTTAACTGAATTACAAACCTAAATCTGCCAAGGGTACGGCTAGTAATTTCTTTAGATTTTTTTTTTTTTTAGCTTCTTTTTTTTCCCTTCTTCTTCAGAAATGAGTGTTGCATTGTGGTGCAGGTGTTAGAGTGCTGCTGTTTTGCAGCCAAAAAAAAAAAAAAAACTTTTAGGGGTTCAAATCCCTGACTAAGTTCCTTCTGCTCTGCCCCTGCATGTGTGAGTTCTCAGTGTTTTCTCTTTCCACAGATATGCCACCAGTTTAAATTTCTCTTAGTGTGAGCGTGTGCATTCTCTGTGTTGACCTCTGGCAGTCAGATGACCTACCAGCCCTCAATGGTAAGTTAACATAATTTGAGCTTTTCTAGCTTTTCTAGTTAAAAAGTTTAACAAGCATCTTTGTGTTCAGTCATGACAATTTTTTTCTTTTTCTTTTTTAGCTCCCTTGAAAAAAATGCTTGTCCGAATGAACCACTGTGCTGTTTTTGAAGCTGCAACTGCTGTAAGATGGCAGAGGTTCTGCGTTCGCCTTGGCCCCGGTCTGTCTGCCCATTAGATGGAAAACTAGTTAGAAAATGCCAAGCTCGTGCCAAGAAAGACATGATGAGGCCTGGAAGAATGTAGCCTGAGTGATCAGATGAGGAATGAACAACTCAAATGGAGGTGTAAAGATTATATGGACAAAACCAGAGGAGGAGGTTTTCTGGTCCAGCAGCTTCAGGCTGAGACGTTCTGAGAAACAAGAGGCTGTTTGTGAGCAGCAGCTCTCAGGAGTCCAGCACTTGTGAGGACGAACCTCAGCATTTAATGTCGTTACTTCCCAGAGAAACTTCTCCAGGTTGAAGTTTCTCACTGAGAAACTTGGGCCTGTTTGCGTCGCAGAAGGACATCTTCCACTCCATCGCAGTGAGCTTTCAGAAACCTTGACTTTCTTATAGTCCTTAAAAAGTGTTAATTATAAATATTTCTTCAGGTTTTCTGATGGCTTTTGCAGGGTTTTGTGTGTGTGTGGACATGGCTGCTTTCCCCTTTGTTTTTAGTACGTATCTTCTCAGAATAACATGCAGAATTTAAAAATAAACATGAAACAAATTTTGTTTTTTCTTTTCATTTTACTTTCAATTTTGCATCTGAGTTTCTCTCAAATATTCCCCCTATAAATAGTAACGTAAATTATTGCAATCAACATTTTTGTTTATTTTAAATGATTGACAGTGTTAGCTAATTTTCGTATTATTATTTCATTAAACAACCCTGCTTATTGCATATTGGTTCTATTACTCACTACAGTTGTATCTTTTACTGCCTTCATGATAGCACAGAGTAGTTACTGTTTTTGTTTGACTTGATCCAAAGGCAACATCTTTATCTGCTATGCAGCAAATTAAAATTATATTGAGCTCTGATGCTATCCTAACCAGATTACAGTGTGTTGCCGTTGCATCGGTTCAGCTTCTTCAGGCAACAGGTAGGCTTTTCGTTTAATTAAAAATAAATTTAAACTGCAATCTTGATCTCAGAGTCAAACTTTTATTTAATTAGATTCGCTGTACCTCAGTTATTAATGCCTCTTTGGCGTTTTCACATTTTGTCACGTTAAAACCACTAAATTAATTGTGTTTTATTTTTATCTTATTGTGAAAGACTGACCCCAAAGCAGTGCGTTATTACGCATCAGGGGAAGGAAATGATGCATGGTCTTCTAAATATTTTACAAGTAGCGGTGCCCTTCTGTATTCATTGTGAAAACCTTGCCGTTGCTGATTGCATATTCCCTGCAATCACAGCAGCAATGTTTTTTTGGGGGGATGGCGCATTTATAGAATTACATTTTTTGCTGATTCGTCTTTGCAGATTTGCTCCACTTTAGTCAGACTGCTCAGTTAAATACTGAAAACATACATGTGTCAAGTGTTGCCACATATTTTCAGCTTGGCTTGGCTCTGGACTTTAACTTGACCATGTTAATACATGAAGATTATAAAAAATAATAATGATAATTCAAAAAGGAAATACAACTGTGTTTTTAGTGTTGCTTTCTTGCTGTAAAATGAACATATATTTCAGTTTCAAATCGTTTGAGGCACAAGCAGGCTTCTCTCCCAGAATTTGTCCTGTTTTTAGCCACGTTTCCCTCATCAATACTTACCATTCTCCCACTCTGTTCATACTGAAGATAATTGTCCTCCCACCACTTATGCTGCCACCTCCATGTTTCAGCATTGTTTTGTGGGCAGTAGTAGCCTTTTTAGAACACAAAGCATTCAACGTCTGAGCAAAATGGTTCAACTATACTCTCATCTGGCCAGAGCACCTTTGCTGTGTCACCTGCAGATTCTGTGGCAAACTTTGGATCAGTCCTCTTGTGATTTTAAGCAATTGCATCAGTTCTAATCTCCCTGAAAGGCCAAACGGTGAAGCCTTTCAGGAAGTTGACCTGCTGACGGATCCTCCAGCGGACTGTGGCTCTCCTCTTGGCTACTTGTCTCCTTCTGTGGCCTGCCTGCTAAATGACAAGCCAGATCTTTGTTGGCTTGTGATTTTGCTGTGCTTTTGCACATTTTTAGGATTGTACTCTGAGATGCTCAATATTTGTTCATCGCTTAACTCGGCATTAGTCTTCTACACAACTTCATCCTTTACTGTTCATCCCTTCTGTCTTCCTTGGTCTTCATTATGCTGTTTGTTCATTTATGTTCTCAAACTGTTTATTCTGCACTGAGTTGGGCATAATTCACTTCACTGTATTTTTTTAAAATTATTGTTTATTTCTTCACCAAATTCAATTATCGACCAAAATTTTAGTAATAATAATAATAATAATAATAATAATAATACCTCAGCCATACAGGGGAGAAAAAAAAATACATCTTGAAATAGAAACAGTATATTGGCAATATCAACATCCTACAGAGAGATCCAGCCTCACTCACCATATGTTTTATTCATAGTTTTAACCTTCATCTAATGTAATTTGGCTACCGGTTCGGGCCACACCCTTAACGCGGTCTGAAAAAAAAAAAAATAAATAAATAAATAAAAAACTAAAAATCACGTCAATTGGTCTCCTCGCGCAGTCGTCACTCCGCATCGTCCCACCTCCTTCTTGTCTCCTCCGGGCAGCAGACGTATATAAACACGGCTGATCCATCTTCCTCCAGCTTACCCAGTAACATCACGATAACCATTACGTGGAGCTCAGATGGGAGGGCTCAGAATGTGGCTGGTTTCTGTAAGAAAGAGAAGCTCGGAGAGAGAAAGAGAGAGAGAGAGAGAGAGAGAGAGAGAGAGAGAGAGGCGCAAACAGTAAAACAGCTCAGGCCTCGGATGCTCAGAGGTTCGTCGGAATAATTGAACGGTGAGTGTATGATTGTTTTTATTGTGATTTATTCCACTGAAACAGTCCGGTTTGCTTCTTTTAACCGCCACAACTGTCGTCTTTTTTAATTTATATATATATATTTTCGACCAAACGCGATTAAAATCAGTTTACCAAAAAGGGGGTGAAAAAAAAGTGAAAACGCTGAAAGCGTCTTATATCGACACACGACAGCCCGTATTTCCTCTCCTTCCTTCCTGCCTCGCGTGAAGAAAAAGTGTTTATCATGTCGTCATGTGTAGCTGTGATTTGAGAAGGGGGGGGGGGGGGGTAAAGAGGAAAAAAAAATAGGCAAACAAACATATAAACACTTCCAAGCCGCGGCGCATTTTGTAATCCCAGACAGGAGAGATGTGTTGGCCCGTTTTTTTTTTTTTTTTTTGTTTTTTTTTAGCCTCCTGAGAGAAAAGTTGGGCGCAGCAACAGGTGGCATGTTGTCTCTTTTCTTCCCGGGCCGAGGCGAGGAGCTGAGGAGGAGATGGAGGAATAGTAGGGCGTCATTCAGCACCGAGACACTGGACAGCTCCCACGTCTGTGGCCAGTCGTTCCCCTCCCTCCAAGCTGTCGATCCGGTGGGAACAGCAGCTTCATCTGGGAGTTATTTTTCAGCAATGTTTGGACTTATTGCTGGTCACCGTAGCGCGTCCATTGATTTCACGACCTAGCTTAAAAATCAAATTGATTCTTTTTTTTGAGCAGATGTTTTCCTTCTTCCAAGGAAGTTGCCTAATTTGCTTTAAATCGACACCAAAAAATAAATAAGTTGGTTAGTCTTATAGATTATCTCTAAGCAGGTTTTTCCTTTTCGTACAAATTGTCTCTTTTTTTTTTTTTTTTTCCTAGTTTGCACTCAAGGACCCCCCTTCTCCTCCTCCTCCTCCCCTTTTACCCTCTTGCCTCACTTCCTTCCTCTTACTAAACTGGCCCCTATCTTCCCATCCCCCCACTCCCACTCACTCCCAGTCTTGTTGCATAGCTACCGGCTCAAACACATACTGGGGATGCAGGACGTTCTCCACGTCTGTTCTCTCTCTTTCGGTCCAAATGTGTCCTGGTAGACAGAGGAGCACACACACAAAAGCCCCTCCACGAGCTTTCAGCTGTGCACCGTGTTAAGATTTCTGTGCTGTGATCCGCTTTCTCTGTTTCCGTGTCCCACCACCCCTCCTCGCAACCCCCAGCACCCCTCCTGTCTCGCTCTTTTGAGAGGAGCTGAAAGGTTGGCATTAAAACAACAAAGGAAGGATGGAATGTCAACAGGCTTCAGAGAGAAATAGGTTGAGGGAAGCGCAGAGATGGAGATTGCATGTACCGTTTCCATCTGCGACTAAAGTTCACAACCTGACACGCTGGGAGCTCGTGCTCCGCAGCACCGCCGACACACGCTGTGTGCGGCAAATGCCTCTAATTCTTGAATCCACTCTGTGGCACACATGAAGCCATTGGGGGGAAAAAAACAGACTCAAGTTTCCAATCTCCTTGTTTTTCCTTCTTCTTCTTCTTCTTCCAGCGCAGACTGAAGCACGAGGATGAGGACCCAGTCAAGCCTGGGATGAAGTATTGGTGATGCTGAGTGGAAGACTAGTGATTTTGTTGTGACGCTCATCAAAGAACAACAAGTCCCAGTCTACCTCTCAGCACAAGCAAGTGCCCTTCTGTATGCACCACCTTTGCACCCCTGCACGCACAGTCGGCGCTGACGTTAATGACAAGATTTCCAGTTTTTTTTTTTTCCACCAGCAAGCTGCCCTTTAAAATCCCCCCCCCCCCCCCCTAAAACGCTCTGATTCAGTCCCTGCGCGAACCAGCATTCAGTAATGTTAATTACCGGCAAAATTGCAATCAAAAAGGATAATTTAGGCATGGTACTGAATCGTGCGGTGAAAGCTGCTCAGGGAAAAACTGTAATTATGTCATAAAGTGCCTTGTAAAAAAAAAAAAAAAAAAAATACAGGGAAGCAGCTTTGTTCTATTGTATTCCTCCCATTTATTCAACAACCTTGGATGAAATGTGTGTTTTCAGTTCGTTATGAAGTAAAATAAACCCTTAAAAGTTTTATGTGTGTTCCAGATGTTTTTTTTTTTCACTTCAGCACCAACACTTTCTCGACAGGGTTATCAGAGGAAACCCAACAGGAAGGTTTTATGTGCATTTAAACATGCAATCATTCATTTTATCTAAAGGAGACCTGAGCTGTAGTCATGGGTTCACTTTTAGTATGACTTATAGTAATGCAATAGATCACACATCAATAGGAGGGCCCACTGTGAACTGAGGAAACAGCCTTTCCTGTGCTTCAAAGCTGGAAATGATCAAGTTGTAAAACTAAAATTTGCAGATTTGGTGACAAGATGTGCAACCAGCAGAATAAGACATCAGAACGTGTGAATATGCACACATGAGCAAAGGCATGGACGTAACATGTTAGCCAGAGAACGTAAAGAGCGATGAAGATACACGAGTCTTATTTTTGTTGCCTTTTTTTTTTGTTCCACACAGCCAGTATTCAGTCTGCATACGAGGCCTGCAGTAAGGCTACATTAATATCTGTAAACAGACTTGAGCAAACATCAGATATCTGCTGAAGATGAGAAGCAGAGCGCGCACGCTGCGATCGCTACTCTATTGGACATAGTCGCCTTTTAACCTTGCTTAATGTTAAAAATGGTAAAGAAATGACACCCAGTGAACAGAAAAACAACCATAGGTGGCAGGTGGATGTTTAAAGAAGTCTACTCATCCCACTTTGCAAAAATACATAATGTACTTGTCTGTCATAAAGCTACCAGGGATGAAAAGGGAACAAAAGGGCAGCCTAAATACACAAAATCCTCATTCCTGTATGAGCTGTGGCTTGAGGCTATAGAGATTAATTTGAAAACATACCACATATACTTACCTTTGCTCGTTACCAGGAAACCTGCATGACTGAGCTAACAGTATCCCAGTCTTTGTTATTCCTAATGAACACGGTACCAAACCCGCCTTTGCTGACCAGGAGACATGCACTTCTTCTACTACAACCTAGCAAATCCTAAAAATCTGGGGTTGATTTATTGAAATCTAAAGCTAAGAGGAGCCAAATACAAGCAACGTTTGAGCAGTGAAAGGGCATCATCTCCAGTGACACAGAAGGCTAAAGTCAGCCTCTCTCTGAGGTCGACCCGTGTCAGCGCCTTCAGCTCTTTTCACTAATAAAAGCTCGCAATGATAGAATTAAAAATGCATCTCAGCAGCATCTCCTGCACACTGCACCCTGTAAGTCTCCAGATTGGCAGCATCCTGGTTTTTCATATATATAAAAAAAAATAAAAAATAGGGACTGGCTTCCGTTGCTAAGCAACACAAAAGAGTCAAGTGCATTTGTTTATCGGCCAATAAGAATGTGAGTATAGTTTCAAGGTTTTTGAGGAAGGCCCTGTAATAATAACATGAAAAAGAGGAGGAGGACTGATCCATAGATAGCTTTCATACCCAGCCTGGGAATGTATAGATGCGTGTACATACATATGCATATGTATCACTAAGAATAATGCATTAACACCATCTGTCCTTTTTAAATGCTATTTTTATTGCAGGAATTGACATATGCAAAGTAGCAAATGTGCAGCAAAATTTGTTGCATGATGTCTTTTAAGAAAGGCAGATTTACCTTTAATATTTATGTGTCTCTCTGATGATTGATAAGATTTGCTACGCTTTTGAAGAATCGAAAAATGTAAAGGGGAGAAAGGTCAGTAATGCCTGCGACAGACTGGTGACCTGTCCAGGGTGAACCCCTCTCGCCCGAAACGTTTGATGGAGATAGGCACCAGCACCTGGATGGATGGATGGATGGATGGATGGATGGATGGATGGATGGATGGATGGATGGATGGATGGATGGATGGATGGATGGATGGATGGATGGATGGATGGATGGATGGATGGATGGATGGATGGATGGATGGATGGATGGGTCAGTAATGCAGTAATATTTAAAGTCATCCCACAACATTTCATTTGGAAAGGTCCTAATTCTGACTTGGCCACTCCCAAACCTTCACTTTCTCCTTAAAGATTTCCCAGTAGGATTTGCCAGAGTTTTATGGCTACAGCAATTCATCCACAAACCATCACAGCACCACCCCATGTTGGACAGTCAGTACAGTGGACTTTTTCTTAAATAGTGTGTTCACTCTTCCATCACTGGCTAAAGTGTCCCACTTTATTCTGACACGTCTACGCAATATTTCCCTGAATGTCTCTGAGATTATCAACATTTTTTTTTTTTGACATATTTTTGTAAATGTGACTAAAACGTGATTTCCACCTTGAAAAGCTCCAGGAATCCCAGTTTTTGCCCAATCTCTTATGAGGCTTGCAGTGCTTAAATGTTGTTCTGGGTTCATTTACGACCTCCTGGATGAATCTTCAATGTGCTTCTGCCGTGCCAGTTTCCGTATGCCTGCCATCAGTGAGAAGGTTTTGGATATTAAGTTCAGCATGGTTCACTGGAATTTCTTTGGGAAACGAATCCCAAAAATATTCATTTGTTTCTCTCCTGTTCTCTAATTTCTTTATATCAGAGCATCATATGTAGGTTTTTGAGAATTTTTAGCCTACTTCATGTTGTCAGACAGGTCCTGTTTAATCAATTTCTTTATTCCGTAGATGCCGTAGTAATCAAACCTGTGTGGCTAGTAAAACTGGACCCCTAAAAGTTTGGGTAATCACAGTTAGTCCACTGCGGCTCAGTGTTGGTGTCTTACAATTGGAAGGTTGTAGGTTCAGTTCCTGCTTCCTCCTGTCACATGTTGGTGTTCCCACGTAACCGCATGCTGCCTGCCTATAAATGTGTCATGTTTGTGAGTGTGAATGCATTTGTAGTGTAAAGACTGAAATAGGTGCTACATAATTTTAGTCCATTTACCATGGGGGTCAATTATTTGCTGACGATGGGGCTTTTTATTTTCTCTCCGTAATAAATGAAATTACTTCAAAGACGTATTTTGTATTTTCACAGTCCATCATAACCAAAAGCAAGAAAAGAAGAAATCTGTTAGACTTTTTCACAGTACAGCACAAATGGATCTTCTTCTTATTATTTTTTTGTTTTGTTTTGTGTCAAATACAATCCAGTGTTGTAAGACTCAAACACAAAAGACAGAGCCACAGTCGAAGATATGCGTGCAATTATGATGTCTAAACAATAAAAGCTGTTGCTAAGAGCTCTGGCAGATGGCTTCATGAGAAAAGGCAACACTAGTAACTAGTGATGGACGTGTAAAGGGAAGTGCACAACAGGTGACGAAATTACATCATGCACATTCTCAAGAGCGCGGACCTTAGGCAACCCGTGTGCTCCCTGCTTGTTTTCATTACGAGCTGGGCGTACAGCCTGGTGTGATGGTATGCCAACTGTTCCCCGATGTCTGCACCGGCACCCGTCGCCAAAGCCCCTGGCACCCAGTAGAAACTCCGGGGGTGGGAAGAGGCAGTCAGCATGTGGCTACATGTGAGATCAGGGAGATCAGGAATCAGGCGAGAACATGTCGACATTAAAGCGGGGCTGACATTTGATCGGCAGAACAACGCTGTTATCAAACGGGGAGCTCCTCTGAAATGGCAGATAGTGTGCGATGTTAAATCAGGACAGATATCTGAGCCAGGTCATTTCCAATAACGCTCCGTTAGCCACAGGAGTTTAAAGTCATAACGGTCGAGCTTTCCTGACCAAACCATGAGCTGCAGTCAGCACAAAATGCTGCTGATTTTCAAAAATGTTTTTCATGTGACTCCATTGCTAAAGCAACTTCATTGGCTCCTGGTGGACAACAGAGTGCATTTCGAGGTCAACATCTCTGGATGACTACAGCTTTGACCCCCGTCAGTGAACCCATGACTCCAAGACTTTGGAGTTCCCTACCTTTGGCTCTCAGATCCATGCAGAAGTGGTTCTGATCTACTACAGCAGGTACACGAGTACCAGATTGGATCCTTTTCCCCTTTCCAACTGTATCTTCTGTGGTATGAATTCAACAGGACCTGGATAACACCCCTCTGAGATTTTGGTTCACATCGACGTGGTTGAACATTTATGACTGTCGACCCACAACCTTTGCATTTGGAGTACAGACCTCACTATCTCCCAGTCCAATAGAGATTGAGTGGGAACAGTAAATATGCAAACAAACTGGCTCCCTGAGAGTCAGACAGCCCATATTTGATCCAATAAAGCTCTTTTTTCAGCTCCATCACAGTTTGTCTGGTGCTGAAAGTGGACAGAGTAACGCTGATTCTGAAACTTTGTCGTTTTCCTTGTTTTGCATAAAAATTTACGAAAAAGAAATTAGAACTAGTGATTAAAATCTAATAAAATAACAAACAAAAAGGTGACTTTTTAAAAAATTTAATCACTTTTGGTTTTGTTCTGAGTGCTTCTTTCTTCATTAATAAACTTTTGGTTAACACATAGTCTGTGGAAAAATTAATCAGTCGTATATTTGTCTTGTGTACGTTTCTTTTGTTTGATTATTACATTTTGTTGCTCCAGTTTATTGATCAGTATCCAATGATCTTTTTGATTTTGCTGAAAGGATAGCTACCTTTTTCATTACTTTATATTACACAGCAAATGTCCAGATTCTTCTTTATATGTGATAAATGGAAAACCATTTATATTTCACACTGATTTTCAATAGAACTAACTGGTCTATAAACATTAATGTGATTTAACCTACCTTAACATCGCCACTCGGAGAACAATTAAAAACAGTAAAAGCTAAAGAAAATATATACAATTTGACAAAGCAAGACATTGAAACAGTAAAAAGTATAACATATACCAAGTGCAGAAGTGAAATGACAAAGAGGATCTATATGGACTCCAAGTACATAAAATCTATTCAAGGTCCCAGAATGTATTCAAGCTGAAGGCCAGAGAAAAGAGAAGAATCTTTCTCAGAGATTTAAATTGACCTATACTCAAAGCAGTGCAAACGGGGGAGGAATATTTTTCCATAGAGTTGAAGCAGTTGCTGGAAAAACTCGATCAGCCCTGCAACCTAATATGGATCTCGGAAAAAGAGAAACCGCCCGGTCGTACAGAGAAGATCACGTGAAGAAAAGTAGGATAAACCATAAATCGTGAAATTAAGTAAGAAACGTTGAAAATCAATGTAGAAAAGAAAGTCCAGGCAAAAACTGGACATTTATATCAGTTTATAACCTGCTGCGTTGCGAGGAGTTTCAAAGTGCCGCATCGAGGCCTGAGCTACCCCGACACACGAAGCACAACAGAGCTAAAGACCTGAGGCAATAAAAGCACAAATAAATCTGGTCAAGGTCAGTGAAAGCAAAAACACCTTAATTTTACAACATGTCTTATCTTTTTATCCAGGTTACAAGGGATGTCAGGTGTCACGCCCAAAATCATAACAGCAGAACAAATAACAAAAAGACTAAAATAATTTCTCAAGTAAAATTATTGGCCCCGTCTTGTTCATTAAGACTGAGAAAGTTTACCTTTTTGTATATCTTAATTTTATTTATTGGTTTCAATGTTTTACAGCAAAACAATTGGACAAAAATGAGCTTCTCAAAGACATAATCACAAGAGGGGATACAGAACAAAGAACAAATGACCCAAATGGGATCCCTGAGGAACTCCAAAACTGAAAGCGGCAACAGAATTTCTTTCTTTCTTTTTTTTTTTTTTTTTTTAAAAAGGACCCAAATACAGAGTAGGGACTGAGAATGGGTTGAAAACAGAATACTTTAATAAAGTATAAGATTAGTTCATAAACCATGAGAGGCAACGAGGTAAGAAAACAGACAATACAAAAGAATCCATCAGGGAGCGACTGAAAAAGACAGGAATAAATACTGACGAGTGCATTTGCTGACAAGGTTCAGGTGGTTGATTACAGAAGGGGCATCTGAGAGAGAAGACAAACAGGTAGACTGAGAGAAGATGAAAAATAAACCAAAAGAAGCTGAACAGGGACTCAACAGATCCAGAAGGCTGACAAAAAGGCTGACTACAAATAAATACAAATATTCAAGAAACAGGACACAAACATAGCCTAAGAAACTAAACACCTAGAGAAGAACCAATAAGGCAAAACCTTGTAATAATGAACTAACTGTGGCAAGACCTTTTAAGAGATAACAAAGAACACAAATACAAGTAAAAATCAAAACCCAAACACTAAAGGGTTGTGACACAGAACAAGTAGAGAACAGATACACTTGGATCTGTCAGGAACCAGCACTTTTGTTTCCAACCATTTGTTCCAATGTGGAACAAAAGGAGCAGAGCTTCATCAACCTGGTTTACCAATTGTGAATCTGGTTATAATGATCCACAACACCAAACAGGTCTAAAAGCATTTCAAAAAAAGGCCTGTGCATGGCATCAATGTAGAGTAATTAAGCCCCGCTAAAAGAGCCGGTTCAGTGTTACGGTGTGATTTAGGGCTGTTTCTCTGTGTTAATTTCATTGGCCTTTAAAAGCTGAAGCCAATTAGGAATTTGATTAAAATGAGCATCAAAAGCGTTTTTGTAGCAGACGCCAGGATAACTTTGACTCGTATATACTTGACTTTTAAAGCACAGACAGGATTTTCTTTTATTGTTTGCCAGCCTGGCTAAGAGGTTTTGCTAGCTCTACACTTAAAATATAATAAAAAACACAACACTAATAATATTAATTTCGAACACTAATTGCACCCAGGAGCTGCACCCAGGAGCTGGGTTAATTGTTCTCTCTCTCTTGCTCAGGTGGGCATGACAAGACACTGGTTTTGATTTTTGTTTTGTCTAAAGCGTGCAGATCCCAAGCTGTTGGTAACATCTGCTAGTTTTCAAGAGGAATAGATTAAAAAAAATTGGGGATATAAAACAAAAAAAGTATGAGATATAAGGATGAACCTGATAAAACTTT
This sequence comes from Poecilia mexicana, assembly GCF_051168715.1. Taxonomy (NCBI): domain Eukaryota; kingdom Metazoa; phylum Chordata; class Actinopteri; order Cyprinodontiformes; family Poeciliidae; genus Poecilia; species Poecilia mexicana. The sequence continues at coordinate 18,194,645 of NW_028263386.1, read as the reverse complement.
TGCAATATTTGATCTATAGGTGTTATAGAAAATAAAAGGCTTGATTAAGCAGACAAAAAAAATAGCATTCACTACGTGTACAAGGTGTCCTTTCTTACTCGGCTTGAAAGTGACGATTGTTTACTTTAATCGGCGAAAGTTGACGGTCTTCCACTGTTATTATGTGGATCTTAAGCTGAATCTGCTACTACTGACAACCAAAGAGTTGGCTATAATTTAACATCTTACCTCAGGATATCAGAATGACCTGTAATTTTTCATCAAGTGCCATGATTAAATGTCACTTAATCATACACTGTGATTTAGGAGAAAAATACCTTCGAAACTAATTAAAGTGCCCTAAGTGCAGTGGAGGAAAATTAGATACTTTTGAGGAAAGTGTACAGCTTCGAAATGTATGCATGAACAAAATGTTGTTTGTCATCATTTCTATTCTTAACAAGAAGGCGAAAGATGAAAATTAAGCTACTCGTGTGCAGGTACTCCATTCATATAAGTGCATCCGTCAGATTTACATGTATTGTTGATTCTCTAATGTAGAGAAAAGCAGAATATTAAAGGGAGGCTGTAACATAAACTCCACGTTTCTTGAGGAAAGTAACTATTATACTTTTATCACCTTTATTGAAAGGATGCCTCGTTATTTCTTACCAATTTTATTTCGATGTAATGATGGACATGTGTGTCTTCTGACCAAATTATCTTCTGTTATTGAACTACAGCAGCTGTTGACTCATGGTTTACTCAAGCGGTGTCTTAAATACCAAAAGAAAAAGGCCAATCAATTAAATCAGTCAGTCAATCAGTCAATTGAGCCAGACCAGTTTACCAGTGAAACACAATTAAAAGTCAGAGATGGAAGAGAGAAGAGCTCATAACGGCTTCCTCATTTACTGAACACTAGTCTGTCTTTTTTTTTAAACAACCAGATGAGATCTATTTATACTAAAAGTTCAGGCTGAACTGTTCCTCAGAAATTATGAATGCATTTTTAAACCCAGTCACCCCTGATAAATCCGTCCTTCAATGTTCTTGTTACTCTGACGGAGCGAGCTGCAGTAACGTTGAATCGCTGAATGAAACTCCGCTCCAAGTGCCTTGAAAAAAATAATCATTTTCAGGAGACTCGAGTCAATATCTGATGAACTCCTAAAATGCATTGGTTTATTTTTTTAAAAAGACAAGGAATGTTTCAAGTCCCGCAGAGGCAAAAGTTGAGTGTTTTTGGTAAAAACGAACTGAAGCAACATTTCAACACTAAAAGTGTCTGAACTCATTTATCATCATTTCAGCAGCGAAATCAAAAAAAGGCCAAGGAGAGATTTCTCTTCATCTCTGCATAAAAGAAAGCTTTATCACTTTATGTTGGACAACATAGACAATGGCTCAATGTTAGTTTTGAAAAAAATGTGCAATTTATGAAATGCAGTTTACACAGTAATCGTTTGAGGACTTGAAAATCTCAGAATACAGTTGATTGGTAGTGGTGCATCCTATTATTGTGACGATAAAAAAAATGACAAAATATTATTCATTACTAATTTTAGGTAACCGTATGGCTGTGACTGCATGACACAAAATTTATGGCACCGCAAACACAAATATTGCTCTTGAAAAATATTCCAGTTTGAAATAGTTTCCTTTGGGACGATACTTTACATAAAATTTACTTTTTTCAGTAAACTACTCGCATCAGCCGCATTTAATCACAATCGAATTACTGAGATTTATAACAAAAAAATCTAAATTCTTAAAAGAAATTTGTAACAATAAATAATAAATGGTCCTATAAATGCTCACCCCTGGTCAAAAAGTATACCTATTTCTGTAATTTTATTCAAAACATGAATATTGTGTGCTGTACGGACTCTCTGCGCACACAGTGCAGCTGAATCAGACGCGAACACACGCCATAAAGTCCGTTTAAAACATCATCCTACCAATACAAATTTCTTCTTATTGTGTTTGACGTCACAGGTGAATTTTACATCAAAACAATCTTGCAGATTATTCTGCAGGCTGAGGAACTTCATGTAATCGTCACTAATAAGCTGAGCGAAAGCCTCAGCAAGCCCAGAGTTGGAGAAAAATAAAAAAAGAAATTTAATAAAAAGTAGGTACCCCTAGCTAACCTACAGGAGGTGTGATTCAATGTTAGAAAGCAAGAAAATAAATATGCATTTTAGCTTTAACTGTATATTTTAAGTGCACTTTTACAGGGATTCAATTAAACACCCACATGAAATAACTAAACATCCATCCATACCAGGAACATTTGTCAACACAATAGATTTGTTTATGTTCGTAAAAATGTTTAATTATATTTACAGAACAAAAAACATAGTCAGGATCACATTGAGTAGTATTTCTTCTTTTTTTCTTTTTTGGCAAATAATAAAGACGCGAGTTAAAAATACTAAGCAATGTAAGTAGCCAAATCCAACTAGATAGTGTGCAGCACAAACAGTTTGAAACAGCCCCACATGAACACCAGTCATTTTGATACAAGATCATAGTGTAGAAAAAATATGGTTTACATGATGAAACTAAACAGAAATATGATACATAATTTTTAACTTTTATTTTTTAAAGATCACACCGTTTTTTATTCACAATGTGAGACACAGTCTCATGAGTGCCGTCACACTTCAACAAAAAAAAAAAAAAATGGAGTTCACCGGGAAGGAGAAAAACAAGCACAGTAGTTAAATGAATATTACTCCAATATTGAACAAGCAGAGGCTGACTCAGTGACGTAAAGCACGGCCGAGTTCTGGTTTTGGTACCAGCAGCAAGGCAAAGATGCACCAAGTGAAAAATAAATAAGTGAAATGAAATCCAGAGACGGATAAGCAGGAAAATAAACTTCTCTTTGTCTGATTGAAACCGGAGTTTTGGAGTTGAAACAAAGAAGTTTGATTTAACTAAAACACATGTCTAACTCCAAGAGTCTCAGACATGACTTATTTACATTGAAAAAAATATGCAAGTAATATATTAAGTTAAACTTGAAAATTAATAGTAATAATAATAATAATAATAATAATAAAAATAAGCAAGCAATGTTGTAAAGCAAGAGTAAAGCAAGTAGGCGAAGGAGAAGAAAAGTCTTGGGTCTTTTGAAGTTGGACATTTCTCCTCCCGCTGCAGAAAAAAAAAAAAAAAAAAAGTCCATCTTTAACACTTGAACAGGTAACGATGGGCGAGAGCGAGCGAAAGCCAAGAGCGCAGGCCGAAACGGGGGCAGTTTTTAGGTGGTCTTCACCAGGTCGTAGACGTGAATGTGGACGTCGTCGTCGTATTTGATGTAATAAACGGTGGGCTTCGCCGGGACCTGGTAGATGACCAGCCCCGTCCTCTTCAGGCCGTTGTCTGTCACGTACTCCACCTGTTTACCCACAAGGCTCTCTGGCTCCTCACCTGGCTTCCTGTCAGCCGGCAGCAGGTGTTTGTTCTCTGGAAGACCAAACACAAGCAGATGGAAAAAAAAAAAAAAAAAAAAAAAAAAAAAAAAACATCAGACCAGTAACAACTGAAATACGCAGTTTATAGCAGTTTTCTACATTCGTGAAGTGATTTGTTGGGATTTTATGTGACCAATACAAAGTAGCATAAAATTGCAAAGTGGAAAGAAAACAATACATTGTTTTTAAAGCGTTTTTTAAAAGATATATATATATAAAATAAAAACCTGACAGTTCTAACTTGCATTTGGATCTAAAATGCATTTGAAAAAAAAAACAAAAAAAAAAACACATTTTGCTGCATGTATAACTCCACGTCCTTTGCATATCCAGCTTTGCATATCAAGACGGAAACTTTCCACTTAGCTCTTTGCAGCGTAGCTCAAACTCAGCTGAATGAATGATGAGTATCTGCACAAACAAATGTTTAACTTTTGCCCTAAATTCCTTAAGTGCTGGACTTTGACTTGGCAATTCTGACATAAATATGCTTTGATCTAAACCATTTTATTATCCAGCTGCGTGTTTAGTCTGATTATTTTTAATCTTTTGCTGCCCCTAACTGGTTTCCTTCCAGAATTGCCCAATGTGTGTCTTCCTATCAACTCTCAACACATCTCTGCTAAAGAAGAGCACAGCATAATGCTGCCACCACCATGTTTCACTGTGAGGATGTTGTGTTCAGGGTTTGTTTCGGTCGACGCAAAATTATTTTTCATTTAGAGTTTAAATTTTGATTTTAGTCTCATCTGATTGGAGCACCTTCTTACATGTCACCGCCTGATCTCTACCTGGTTTCAGGCAAACTTTCTTTCTTTTAGATATGTTTTTATTAGTAAATGGCCTGTACTTGTATAGCACTTATATCAAGTCCAGAGGACTCCAAAGCACTTGATACCAGTCAGTCATTCGCCAATTAAGCTAGAATTACCACAGACCTCTTGGCTGTTTTTTTTTTGTTTAATACTTTCCTTGCTTAGTTTTGTTAAAAAAAAAAAAAAAAACAGGAAAAAGTAATTTTCCTTCCAAATCACATACGTATAACTTTGTGTTGCTGTAACACATTAAATCCTAAAAAAAACATTGTGGTTGAAAAAAAAAAAAAAATATGAAAAAGAACATAATAAGGAATAGTTCTACAACTTCTAAGCAAAAAAATATGCTAAACATCATCATGATGAAAACAAAACAAAACAGTAAAGTCATATTTTTTTTGACTCAGACTATTTAAATCCATCCTTCTCCCTGAACTCTAAACCGTTACAAAATGTCTTAAAACGTTCAGTGCGCTACCAGAGCGCTCCTTACTGTACCTGACTCCGGCAGGACACGGAGATCTCCGTCTTTGTAGTCGTCCCACAGCTGGTACATGTACAGCACCGGGTCCTTCTCGTAGGTGATGTAATACCAGTGGGTCATGATGGGGGCTCGGGACAGGACCATGCCCCGCCACTCGTTTTTCTCCCCGTCCTCCTTCTCGAACAGATGCTCCACCGCTCGACCCACGAGCTCCTCGGCCCCCGGAGGCACCTTGATCTTATTGTTTACTGCGACGGAGAGAAGCCGCTTTAATGAGCCCGGAAGCTTTGCAGATCCAAAATAAATAGTCGGTGCATAAAAGTACCAGCATATTGAAAATTGCTTCATATTAGCTAATATCAGATTTAAAAATTTTAAAAAGTCGAGTTGAAATTGCCTCCCATCTTAGAAAAGTCAGAAGCTAAATTAACATCCTCTACACAGTTTACTTGTTTGACAAAGACGACAGGGGTTTTCTACGTCAGTCAGCATCAAATGATACATTTTTGTAAACAGAAGTAAAAAAACAAACAAAAAAAAATACAAGTAGACAGGTTTACAGTTACATCAAAGCTTGCAATACAAAAATAAATGAACTACAACATACTCACCGACTTTCTCTGCCAAAACCTGCAGGTTGGACACCCGGTTGTCTTTGAAGAGCTCGATGCCGTAAACGCAGTCAAAGCCGTCGTATTTGACCATGTAGAGGGAGTTGTTGACGGTGAGGCGCTCCAGGACCGTGCCTTTCCATTTGGTCACATTGCCCTTTTCCCTCCAAGTGTGCTGGATCCTGCGGCCCAAGAGGTTATCCGGGTCCGGGCTCGAGGTCGACGCCAAGCTTTCACTCAGCTCTCCACTGCTACGCTTCCTTTAATCGCAACAGAACATGTCTTTGTTTTAAGAGGTCAATTTAAGGAAAGTCTGACTTTTAATTGACTGTTACTGCAGATCCAATGTTTTTATGCATAGAATCACATTAAAGCCACAGATTGAATCCAAATTAAACTTGGAATAAGGGCTTACGGTTTGTCTTTTTTTAAAAAAAAAGAGTATTACAGATAGTTTATTTTAATTTTCTTGACTAAGGTCAATTTGTTCTTTTTTTTTGTCCTTGAACGTGTTAATTTCACAAAATATTTTAGATACCATGACTGCAAAAAGAAGGGGAAGTTAACCTAGTTTTGCAAACTGACAGAAGTAACATGCATGCAAAAAAAAAAAAAAAAAAAAGCAAACCAAGTCAGTTTCAATCATGAACGTGTCAAATGTTCATGAAAAGCTGCAAACAATTTGTTTGTGTTGTCTGCATGCATGCAACGCCCAGGGGTTTTCTCTCACTGCTAAACAGGCTCATGCTACATCATAGGACTTCATGCAGAAGTAAAGTCGAGGATTCAGTTGTCTTTACAGCACACTGAAATAGATAATCATGCTAATGATAATGTCTTTTTATATGGATTAGTAGAAAACATAGACTCAAGAAAATAAATTGTCTATACAGCTCCTGGAAGAAAAACAACATATGATAAAAAGCAACTGATTTCATCCATCAGGTAAAGCATCCAGCACACGATCCTGATTCGGTGCAAAATTAGAAGTAATTTTTTATTTTAAATTTAACTGTCATTTTTGCTTTGATAAAAGAATTTATTCATGAAAAAAAGTTTTATTTTAAGGCAAAATATTAACTGCAGCTGTTTTTAAAGACAAAATGAAATGCTAAATTAAAGAACGTGACCTTTTCTTGAACTCAAATTTCTTCTTACTGAAAAGCTACTGAAAAAACATGAATCAAAGATTTTTTTATTTTTTTTTACGTTTTAAAATAATATATACATTTTGTGATTTCTGCTCTTGTGTTTTCTTAGTTTCCACTATAACTTGACATTCATAAATTACCACCCACACAGGACAAAAAATCATGCACACAAGCATTCACACCTAAGCCCAATTTATTACACCAATTATCCTGGCAGTTTTGGACTTTGGGAGGGAGTACCCAGAGAGAACCCATGGATATTAGGACAACATGAAAACCTCATGCAGAAAGACCTCTGGCTGAGATTTGAACCTAAAACCAGCTCGCTGAAAACCACAATGCTACCGACTGTTCCACACAGCAGCCGACATTACCTTGGATTATTTAAATTTTCTCATATTGCCCTTACGGAAATGAATTATTTGCTTTGGCAGGCAAGTCTTGCACATTTGGATGACATCCTAATTAAGCTGTCAAATGTAGTCAGTCATTTGAAAAGACATATTTTTATTATATTCCTTGAGTTTAGCCTACCTGCCGCGTTTCTTTGACATGTTTCCATAAATTCACACGGCCCTGTAAAAAAAAAAATAACTAGGTTAGTTCAAAAATAAGTTCGGAAAAAATAATTAAAGCTCATAAAGTCACTGAGGAGAAAACCGCATTCAAAGTAGTTAAAGTGATCAAGTTTAGGCCAGCAGTTCAAGCTTAATGACCCGCAGATATGCAAAATATGAGAGGAACCCGAGAACCGGATGTAAACAAGCCACAGAGCTAACTACCTTGGTTTGAAGCTAACTACAGGTTACATATTTATGCAGCTAACTATATGGCTAATAAATAACTTAGCACAGTGCTGCTAAACAAACACAGCCGTGGTCATTCAAAATATAAACCCACAGCATGTTCAACATTTAACAAGTCAGACGACTAAAGCCCAGAGAGCATTTGCGTCGCCTCTTCCTGTAAAATACAAAATATTTTACAGAAAGTGGCTTCTACATTTCTGCACATAAGCTAGCCGAACAAAAGGAAATGCATCGCCATGTACGCGCTGATTTTTGCACCACTGCGACAGCGACTACAACAACATAGAAACAAGAACCACACAAAATAAATGAGCTGACAGCTTTTACCAGGACGACGGGTCAAATGTTCAAGAGCCGTCAGGAGAAGTCGTTTGTCCTGCCCGATCAATAATTTCACATGTGATTTGTGTTTGCTGAGCGGATTCCTCCACCTAACGTAGGCTACACGGAAGCGACACTGTTTTAGGAACTACAGCTACCAGGAGCCTCCCGCAGCTCGCAAAGCCCTCTGGGAATTCTAGTTAGGCGAAATTAAGCATCCTTTTTATCTTCTGCAGCATCCACGTCTCCACTTATATTTAATAATTTATGTTTTACAAAGCTCACGTTTTTACAAGCTGGTTAAGCCTCTTTGGTCCGGCGTTCATCTTCAGCACCCTCTCTGTTTGCACGCTGCATAAAAATGTTCATATCATAGCTGCAAATTCTGCTGATTGTCATTGAAGATGAACCAAAATTATTTATATTAGCCAAATAGCAGAAAAACCCAAATTTACTAAATTATTATCCTAAATCAAAGCTTTACATACATTTTCTTTTTATTTAGTAGAATCATCTGACTTAGATAAAACTTTTCTGGGTACCCTTCTACAATAGTTTACTGGAAGTGGAGATCAGGGCTTTATATGGAAGAGGATAAGGGCCACTGGAAAAAAGAAAAAGAAATCGGACTTTTTTTTCTCAGAATTATGACTTCTGAGAAAAAAGTCAGAATTAAAGTCAGAATTCTGACTTTTTTTGTCAGAATTCTGACTTTTTTTTCTCAGAATTCTGAGATTAAAGTCAGAACTGTTTTTTTTTCAGTGGCCCCAATCTTCTTCCCTAGATTTATAATGGCTGCTCTGAAATATGTTTCAAATCTACTTTGAAACATATTTTTCAGTTTGCTTAAGTACCTCCGATAGCAAATCATTCTTGTAACAAGATGCTGCCACCTTCCTGCTTCGTGGTTTTCAGTCTGAGTGTCATGCAGCATTGTGTTTGAGGCGTTGTCTTGGAATACATCTAATTAACTCTGTGATGTAAATGAACCTTTCAGAACTTTACAAAGCCATAACATCATCATCATCCAAGCTTTCACCATTTTTTTTATTTGTGCTTATTTAGTAAATAAATTTCAGAATGTGAAGACAAACTTTTTGAAAATCAAAAAAAAAAAACAAAATTCTCTTTACTGTTTTAAATTATAAATTAACCAAAAAAGGAGAAGTGTTGTATGATTTATGTGTTGCGCCCTTTTTGACCAAAAAAGTGAAACAAAAACGTACTGTAATTAGATTTTGTGATATGTACTGAGAAATTACATTATTTAATCAAAACTGCTGTTCAAGAATTTTTTCACCAATATTTTTTTTTTCAGATGAGCTGCTTTCATGAGTTGTAAATGGTCTTTTGGTTACTGAAATATAGACTTCATCCACAAGATGTCACACTAAACACAGAATCTCTGTCCCTGCCTCTGCTAACAGACTGTGATCATAAACTGAGCAGCGGACAGCAAATGATCAAGCACCCTGGGATCCACCTGACAAGCCATTTTAGGATAAAAGATTTGGGGATCTGACATGCGAACAGCGAAAAAACCAACAGGCCATCCATCTTTTTTTTACTCTTATTGCAACTCAGTATATAATATTTACAGGTTATGTTTGCTTTCTTATTTCTTATGCATTGTTTATTGTTTATAGTTTATTGAACTAATACGTTTGCAACTTGTTTCTGTTAGTTTATTTGGTTTCACTTTGAATCTCTGGACTAATGAAAAACTGTTCATTTTTCTAAATATTAAGGTTCACAACAATAATGAGAAACAAGAGTAGCATGGAAATTAGAAATATTTGATCACTTATTTGAATCCAACAATCAAAAACAAGATTATGCTTGAAGATATAGATTTTTTTTGTCATATTTTGTAAGTGTCAGAAAGAGGTTTCCTGATGTAAATCAAAGACATGCAAGGATGAGAGTTATTCTTGCCATGATGCCAACAATGTAATTTCCTCTTTGGACCATGATTTGACCTGCAGATGGCTTCTCTAAATGAGTTCATCGAGTTTTGGGACCTCTTGACTAATTTACAGACATTGGACCTTTACACCCTGTAAAGAATGATTTAATTTTATTTTATGGTGTGGACCCCAGGAAGAATAATTTCTTCTCTTCTAGAGACTAATAGGGATCCTTAAATAAACAAATAAACAAAGTACTCTGAGAACCTGAACTCCAATCTCCTGTTTCTTTCATTTTATCATCTACGACATTGCAGGTTAAACACCAGGCCTGCATTAGAGTAATGAAATTAGAGATCTGGGTTTGAACTGTGTGGCTGCACCAGTTTCAGAGTCACTTCTGAGACGTGTCAATGTTGGAGCACTGAAAAGCTCAGGGCATTTCGTGAAGAAACCAGTGTTGCATTGACACAAAGCTGTCTGGTGTCCAAGGTTGCCTCCTCTTGTCCTTCCTGTTGTCACAGCAACAGAAAAACCTGGATGCTGAGAAATTGGGCCATCTTCTTTCAATTTTTTTTTTCACTATTGCCCCTCATTACAGTATCTCTTTAATCAGAGGATATTCATCTGCTATCAAAGTTTTATTTGCTCACAGTAGCGCTCTGCCTTTTACTTCTTGAAGTCATAACGGATGTTCTGCTTTTACATGCAACCACCCCCCCCCCAAAAAAATGCGAAGCCCCGTGTTTACTTGTCGTGATGACTGACATTTTCTGGAGCTCGCAGGTTTCTGTGTTGCTCTGCCATCAGAGGAAGGGGGAGCCCTCAGCGGGCCTCTCTCCTGGAAGCCCATGAGAACACTGACTCCAAAAATAGAGGAACCCTCTTCCTCTCCTTCAGTCTCCACTGTTCATCTGTGTGTACAATATCTATGCATTGCTTCACAGGATGAAGGACACAGAAGGTCGTCTGCCCACTCATTCATTGAGACTAAACATGTATTGCTGGGAGATTAAAGAGCACAAACTAAGATTGACTCTTAGGAACCAATATTGCTAGCAATTATTCCAAAAGAGGGAAAATTATAAGCGGATGCTGTATTGAAATGTCTCCAGACATGAACTGCAATCATGCCGGTTTGTATGTTTAAGAAATCCTATAGATGTTGAACGAGAGGTGCTGCAAATTGTATGCTGTATCTGGATTTTTTTTTTTCCTGTGTGTGGCAAATGTGCCTTTCCTCTTAGTGAATGAAAAACAAACCATCTTGAGCCAAATCACCGCGAATCACCACGATTCTCCATCTTAAGTACACTTTGACTTTGAAGATAATGAATTATGACAGACTGCAAGATCTGTGTACGCTAAACTACCCGTGTTCGTATTTGTAATGAGCTGCTTTGTTTTTCTTCAGATCAGAGTTGATTCTCTCTTACAGAGCAGGCTGTTTCCCCATCTACTGGAAACTTCTTCATTCAGCAGAAAGAACAGGCGTCTGGCTGCCAAAGGCTGTAAGTAGTGGTGAGAATTGGTCAAAAAATGTCAATGTTGAAAGACTACGGTGCAATTAAAGCAAAAGTTTAAAGACAAACGTTGGAGAAGGTTGGTTTAGTTATTGGAAAAACTCTAAACAAAGCATGTAAATAGCTCCAGGTTTAACTGGAACCGTGTGTGAAGATGATTTCTGATTGTTTCTAAGAAACAATCACTAATTAAACAGCAGGTGCAATGCTAGCAGAATATACAATTTTTAAACATCATAGCTGTGGGTTATTGTTCCAGGGGATATATAACTTTGAATATGGAACAATATGAGCTTAAAATAAATCACATTTTGTTGTACATATTGGAATAACGGGGAAAGTGATTATTCAAGTATTACAACTCCTTTTCAGTATTTTTGAGCTAACCGTATATCCCCACACCACACAAATAATACTCTTAAAAAAAACACACCTATTTTGAAATATACTTTTTGGGATACTAGTTGCACAAAGACGTGTTATTATTATCCCAAAACCACACACTGTAACTGCATTAATCATATATTTATTGAAGCTCTCATAGAACCAAGAGTGGGAAAAGTGGTAATCTCCACAATACTGTCACAAGGTGGAGGTTTTATTATGCTGGGAGCTGCTCAGCCAAAGCAGGAACGAAGGAAAGGTGGAAGGAAGGAAGGAAGGAAGGAAGAAAGAGAGGAAGGGATTATGTGTCTAGTTTGTCTGTTACATTTAGTCATTTTTCTTGCTCCCCTGTTTATTTGCCCCCTTGTGCCATCCTCTCTCTCTCTCTCTCTCTCTCTCTCTTCACACCTGCAACCTGCTAGCCAACCAGCCCGGTCTATTGCTCCAGCATTCACTCTCTCAATATTTAACCTTCTCTCCTTCACTCACTCCTTGCTGGTTCCTTCCTGTTTTCTCGCAACCGGCAACAGGGAATTGGTAGGACTAGCATCTGCCAAACATTTATTTCAGTATTAACAGAAGATTGAGCTACCTTCTCTATTGGGAGAGTTAATTATTATTACATTTCAAGTGTGTAATTTAGTTTCTTAGGACAAGTGACAGCTTGCCAGTTTGGGTCTCTCTGGGGTGTCTCATGGGGTATATCTCATGATATATATATACACACACACACCCCCCCCCCCCCCCCCACACACACACACACACACACACACACACCCTGGACAAACGCCTCTCTGAACCTGCTCCGGTCCGAGTCTCGGATCATGTTGCTTCTCTGCTGTTTCAGACTGAAATACTGGGGATATATCCAGGACTGATGTGGGCAATTAAATAATGACAGCTTTTGCAAAGTATGAATTAAGTGCTGCAGAAATAACTGCATGATTACTAATTGTTCTTTCCAGCAGCTAAGGGTAACATCTGCTATCCTGCACTTAACCGTAGCACTGAAGATTCAGTCTAATTACATTCATTCAGTGTGATAATAAGTAAATCCTCATATTAATTGGATCTTGGGATTGTGAAGCTCTTACTGTCAGAGCGAATTGACCCCAAGAAAGGGTCGAGGTACATCTGGCTCCGTTTGCACACACCTCTAATTAACACCGCCTCTTCAACATGAACACACACTTCTGTGTCTGCGCATGTGACATAGGAGCTTTTGACCCCAATCAAGCCAAGCACACCAAACGAACAAAAATAACACAATGTGGGATTTATCTCTGACCACCAGCAGCAGGCGAGGCGGGTCAACTAGAGGCTGCACACATGCACAGAGCAGCACAATTTTGCTTCCATCAAAAACAAAAGAAAACACTACAAAACAGGGCAGATGCAAAGACAGCAAAATTGATTCTTACAAAGCAAAGTTAGAGTTAGGGTTAGCAGGAGCTGGAGCTGTGTCTGCATTCTGCTGTATTTACCAACACTGTGATCCATATAGATAATCATTTTTACATTAAGAAATTCATTTGATAGGAAAAAAAAAAAAAAGATTTCTGTTAATAAGCCAATGGCTGTCCTGGATTTCATGCCATCCTGCCAACAAGATACAAAAATTGAAAATAACTCTCCTGCGCCTGCTGTTTAGTTTTTGTTAAGATCCTGCTCCTGAAATGTATATCTTTCTTGTCGTTTTATTGAACTCTGGCCCCAAACAAAACAAATGAAACATCATTCAAATTGCTCCCTTAGGTTGTTGGTTAAATGTTAAATATCGTGCTACCTTCAGAGGCTGCTTGACGACGGAAAGGTAGAGCTTAGCAGTAACTCTTTAAACTTAATCGTGCTTCAAACAGCTTGTGGAGTTTATGAGCCTGATGAGAGCTGCAGGAGAGAAGCTGTGAGCCAGGAGAGAAAAGATGCTCCAAAAACCAGCCGAGCTCAACTCGGAGGGCAGATAATGATCTGTTTACTCATCACTATTAGAGACTTCCTTTGAAGATGAGCGCTAAGCTAAGGTTTTAATTTAAAATACCGGTAGTACCTGCTGCTTTAGGACAGACACGACGCCTCCTCTGTTCTTGTTTGTCCTTTAAGTAAACCACAGATACTTGGAGATTACTTTGCAGTGAAAGTATTTTTATTAGGAAAAACGCCCTTTCTTTCCGAAGCCCTCCAAAAGGCATTTATGACATTAAGAGATTGAACGAAAACGTTTTATTTGCATTGGAAAAGTCAAAAATATGCAGCAGCTTGTCTCAGTTATCTGTGACATTTGACCCAGAAGAACTGCACTTTACCCTGAGGTAATAAACATTGTGTTTTGCACAGACGTTGTTTGAATCTGATTAGAATAAATTTGGAAGAAAAACTCTTTGCGTTACTTTTCGCAGCCTCTGCAGTGGGCTTCATGGCTCTCATAGACTCGCTGTCTGTCTTCCTGCCCACACTTTGTCTCCCTGGCTCAATCCTTTAATCTCCACATAAACTCGGCTCTGACTTCATAGCCCTGAGTCATACTGTATCACATCCGACTCTTCTCTCCTGAATGTTTTCTTTTCCCCTTACGCAGACAGCAGAGGGTGCTGCGCCTTCAGTCGCTTTCTGATGTTGCTTGCTGACGCTCGTTTGTGTGCTCGGGTGTATAGATGTGTGTGTTTGCAACTTTTATCTAACCTCTAATAAAGAAATCTGTAGCTTAAGATGACATTAGTCAACCAAGAAGCGGTGTGGGTAAATTGGTTTTAGGTGGACATTCAAAAAGTTCAGTAAACATAATTTACAAGACCGTGACGAAAAGAAACACTAACGATATGATGTCAGTCAAAACGTTGAAACCTTTTTCTCTAAAAAGTACATCAGTCAGTCTCCTCAGTTCCTGAAAGTCTCTATAGAGTCGTAACAAAATTTCATCAATTCTTAGAAAAGTTTTGTTACCTTAAAATGAAACATAATTACTAAAGTATCTCAGTATCAGTATCTATATTGTCAAAACCAGATAAACTGTTTTAGGTCAATTCAAATTACCAGCAAATATTTTTGGTAGGGTCTGCACAGTGGCGCAGTTGGTAGCACTGTTGCCTTGCAGCAAGAAGGTTCTGGGTTTGATTCCCGGCCCTGGTCTTTCTGCATGGAGTTTGCATGTTCTCCCTGTGCGTGGTGGGTTTTCTCCAGGTATTCCGGTTTCCTCCCACAGTCCAAAAACATGATTATCAGGTTAATTGGCCTCTCCAAATTGCACCTAGGTGTGAGTATGCTTGGTTGTTTGTCTCTGTGTTGCCCTGCGACAGACTGGCAACCTCTCCAGGGTGTACCCTGCCTCTTGCCCGGAACGATAGCTGGAGATAGGCACCAGCAACCCTCCCAACCCCACTGAGGGACAAGGGTGTACAGAGGATGGATGGATATTTTTGAAAATTTAGAATGAGGAAAATAATTAGAAAAAAAAATAATTTCAATTCACAACTTTACCAACATTACCGACACAGACAAAACAAAACCACAAAAGCCAAGGCTGAATCGAGTTTTCTTCCATTTTTTTTTACTAGTTTAATGTTAAACTGACTTTGACATAATTGTTTTTAATCAGGATTAAATTGGACTGATGCGAGCTGAATTAGGTTCTAATTGGATTTCTAGATTACAATATGAATTTGAGCAAACTGAGACAATGTTCAGCAAATTGGCTCCATACAAATAAACTGAACTAAATGTATTTAATGTGGTGCTGATAGCTGGATTAGTAGCGTAAGCAGAATCCATCCCAGGCATGCACACTTCCTACCAGCCAGCCAGCCACATCCGAGAGGCCTTTGATCTGTTGATTTAGTTTTGCATACATATATATTTTTTTTGCTTTCTATTTTAGGCAGAATAAATCCACATGACGGCAGCAAAGTCAATACAACAGCGCAGCTTTGTAGGAACAACATTCCTCATCCCCTTTCCTCTCAGGCTGCCAGTGTTGTGCGTAAGCGCGCCTTTTTTTCTCAGGGGCGGAGGGGGGGGACACACTGTGTGACTTGTTGTGGGGCCTGTGGGTGAGAAAACGAACACCAGAAGGAGAGAAAGAAAGAAAGAAAGAGGGTCCGCAGCTTTCTGTGAGTCAGCAATTTAAAACATGAATCTTTTTTTTTTCTATGTGTAAATAATCTCCTCTTCTCATTTCTCCTCTCTCCACCCCCCCTCACTCCCTTTGTGCCCTTTTCACACTCAATTTCCCCCTCTTTTCCTGCTTGCTTCTAATAACTCTGCATGTCTCATTACTAAATTGCTTCTGTGTGCAAAAATAACAACTCATCACAATAATGACTCAGTTAAAGCAAAGAGGGACAGCTGATTTAAATCACACAAACCTGCGGCCCTATTATCACTCCTGTTCCAGGAAAGTGACTGCGATGGTAAACATAATCTGGTAAAAAAAAGAAGAAGAAGAAGAATTAAAAAGGTTGAGGATTTAATTGAATTCTTTTGCTGTGATCTGACAGCGTTCATCTGGTTAGAGCAGACAGAGACGTCAGAGGCACTTCGCTGACAGCAGAGATGCAAGGACAGAAATAGATCATACTGGGATATCTGAGGAGGAGAAGGGAGACGCCCTGGGTATTCTGCCATCCAAATAATACAGACTCTCCAGCCTGTTTGGGGTGGAGGATGAACACCAGCAGAGGGGAGCATGAACGTGTTGCGGTCATGCTGGTGTGTGTGTGTGTGTGTGTGTGTGTGTGTGTGTGTGTGTGTGTGTGTGTCTGAGTCATAGGTTGATCACGGCGGATGAAGGAGCCTTTGTGTCAACCTTACTGCTTTAGAAACGGAGCCTCTGAGCAGAGAACATCTGTAACGTGAGAGAACCAAAGCATCATGACTGTGAAATCCACTGTCGTGTTTCTCAGCTGAGCTGCAGGACATTTCGAAGAGTTCGAAGAGAGATTTTTATCCTTTTTTTTTTTCCAGTTACAGTTGTTCAGAATGGTTTTGTAGTTAAGGAATAAGGTTATCTTGTGAAACACATCCATAAATTGATAGTAGTGGATCTGTGCTTCAGTACTTTACTCATTAGAGAAAGTAGAGCATGTTTTTGAACAATTGCCAGTGGTTATAGATGAATTATCAATATTAGGGAATGCCAGGTTTTAAACAGTTACTGTCTAAAAACCACTACGACTTTATCTTATAGGGTTCATGGAGTTTAGCCGTCATAAAGGATGGTGAGAAAGTGACCAGTTGTCTCTGAGAGCATGGAGAGTGGTGCATCCTTAACCCTAATTGCTGTTTCCTGCCAGTCAGCTGGCTGAAAGAAAGTTACTGAAACTCATCGTTGAACTCTAATGATGAGTTCAGATCTGTCATGAAGTCAGATGCAGGGAGGAGACATGAGGCAGGGAAGTGGAAAAATAAAGTCTTTACTAATAATCAAAACGTAGAGAAAAAAAGAGTGTAGGGAAAATCAAAAAATAAGAAATCACTTATTTCAGCTGATGGTGTCAAAAACAGGATACATGTTGGATTTATCTAGGCCAGGGATATTCAGCCTCCATCCAACCATTATCTATACACATTGTTCTCTTAATTGTGATTTATTCCTGATTTTTAACACGACAATGAACACCAGATATAGACACTGAAGTCATACTTGAGACAGTAATTTGGAGAATAAGCACGAACCAATAAATGACAAGACGAAAACCAGCAATTATTTAAATAAGTAGGTGGATAATCAGTAGATAACTGTACGCCTCATTCTTGCAGGTCATGAGGAGGGAGGTGCGTATCTCCAGCGGTCATCTGGATTCATCTTGGGCAGGGTCCCTGCCCATCACAGAGACACACAAAACAAACAACCATCCACACACTTAAAGATGAATTAGAGAGATTTGTTTTTGGGTCGTGGGAGGAATACCCACAATGCACTGGGAGAACAAGCAGAAAGACCTTAGGCTGGGATCTGAACCCAAGACCTGCCCACGCCTAAAAAACATAAGAGCTAATTTAGGTATTCTGGGGAGCTGCTTCAGGTTGGCCACTGCTAAAGTCATTACTACCACTACTGACGACGTATGAATTCAGAATACCATCACAAAACTTTCAGAATATTAAAGAAGTTTGTAAATTATTTATCATGAGAACCCAGTTCAACATCCTTCAGAGTCCTGATGACCTTCACTTGGACTTTCTTCGGCAGCCACACTTCTTTGTATTCCTCCCCGTCTCCTTCCGCCACGTCTCCCTGAAACCCAGGTTCATCGTGACGGCTCTGAATTTTTCCCAAAATGCTCAGCGAGCGCACGCAGATTTGACTCCCACTCACTTCCTTACTCACCTCATTTCTAATGCTGCAGCTTATCAGACGAAGGTGAGACACGATGCTCGAGACCAAACTGTTCTGTGCAGAGATCGCATTCATGAATAACATACATACACTGATGTGGCTAAGTTACATAGTTCAGCAGACATGAATATGCACCGATGGAAAATATGCGTTGCTATGTCTCTTAGAGAGCAAACTTCAGAGTCCTGATCTGAGTTTGAAAAAACTACTTATTTATTGTCACTTTATGTTTTGAGCGTTCGATGCTGAATCATATTATTGTTTCCTCGCACACATCACTGTTTTTTCCCCCTATATCTTTGGTTATAACTTTTTAAGCAGATAAGTTACAAAGCTGAAGGATATTTTCTGAACTTTATAAAATAAAATAAAATAAAACATCTGTTCCCTCACGGATCAGGTTGTATACACACGCTGCCATTTGAGTACAATTGAAACACAGATAAATGTTGGAAGGGGCGGGATGATCTTATTTATTAAATTTATTGTCATGGTTCTCATAAATGTTCCCTGAATGTTGCAAAACTATTTTGTTACAAAGGCAGTTTAGGACTATTAAAAAGGTGTGACATTAAATAACCTTAAAAAAGCTTGACTTGGTGATTTGTATTTCTTTTAAAATATTTGAAGTAGCTGCCCCAGCTTTATGAATGCAAGTGCTTAATTTTAATAAAAGTGTCTCTAATATCCTCAACTGAAATGTCAATTTTAAGTTTGTCCTACCTATGAAAACACATTTTATATGTACGTTTATGTCAAAATAACACATTTTGGCACACATTTGTGTTGATTTGACAGACAAAATTGTTCTGTTAAAATGACAAACACAACATGTATGTTGTGCCTGAGCTGATTCGGCACATGTGCTAAAATGTAACACATCATGTGTTGATTTGAGACATTTGTTTTAAGAGTATTAGATCTGTTGAATACCCACCACAGCAGATCAGTAGTTGTGCTTTTGTGGTCCTGTGAGCACATCTGAGATCTAAATGCACATGGTCACTAGAAGCAGTGAACAAAACCTGCAGCGCTCAGAGAATAAAACAATTTTACAGCCTTTGTTCTAAAACTGCCAAGATTATTACTGAGGACCAAAAAAAGTTCATGATCTGACTTTACCGGCCCCTACTTGCCTCAGGCAATTAATCCCTGTGTGTCAGGTTCTGGGTTTTTCTTTAGAGAAGTGTCTCTCCCCTTCGGCTCCCCGTTGGGGAGTGGCCTGGAGTGGAGCTGCACGCCTGAAGCTCGTTGGATCATCAGTCAAGAGAAGATTTAAGGAGCTACCAGACCTCTCCACCAGATGATTATCCCTTCACGGTAGACTCTAGCTCGCTAAGCCTTCTCCTGAGAAACGCTAGCATAATTGTGACCTTCTGGAGAAAACCTCTCTGCCTGTTGTCAGTCATCCTCACTTGTTCCCTGTCTTTCATTTCCAGGTAGCCGACTTCCATTGGCGAATCCGCCTGCCACTCTCAGAACCTCACCGGCCTGCCCGCTCCAGCCCACTGTTTGTTCCCCCCCACCATTGGAAAGCCTTCCAAGAAGACGTAGGCTGATTACTCCCGTTAACCCATCAAACTTTTGTCCACCTCTGGCCAGATCATTGGCCTGTTCTCTCCGCTTCCAGGCGAGACTCGGACCTATACCTACGGATCATCTACGCGACATTGTGATAGTTTTTTTCTAATAAACAGTTACTCACCAGTAGTCTCTGGGCCTGATTCTGCATGTGGGTTAGAAGTCTACCATCAATTAATCCCTGTGTTTGGGCAAGTGAGCAATTTTCTTTCAGTTGTCGAATCTGGTGAGGGGTAAAAAAAAAAAACCAAAAACAAATGCAATGCTTTGAGCTGGACTGCTCCGTTGTCTCTCTATGTCTTGAGTTCATTAATCATATGAGCTTCAAATGAACGATCCCCGCTGGCTGTTTACTTCCTGCAGGCAAATATTTTATTTAGCTTCTTACTGCTATCCTTGTATCTTTCCATCCATCTCTCTTCAGTGTGCCAATGCAGTTTCTTTTTTATATATAACACTTCTGTTCCCTATGAATTTGAAAATATCTTAATTTCTGTATGATGATTATCAAAATATAGCTTAAAATTATCAGTCCAGTTTCTAAGATACAATCTGTTTCAATGCAAACAGAAGAAATAACAGATTTATTTTCAGGAACTCAACTACAAACCGAACGCAGAACTCCCGTCCATTCTGAGATAAAGCTGTGCAGAGGTTTAAGGCAAAAATACAAAACTCCAAGTTCTGGATATCTCACAAACCACATCTCAGTCTATCACCCGAAAAGTGAAAGACCACCAGTCTACTAAAAATTATTCTAAGAATGAATGTTTTTGCAAGAGAATGTAAGTAGCTTGATTATGGATCTACAGAAAATAAGACAGGCTGGGTTAAGTAAAGCGTTCCAGATTCTTAAAAGCTGTGGTAACCTGTGGTGGCTCACACGTTTAAAGCTACGTGTATGGGATGCTGTTTATGGAGAGACTACATCTGTTCGGCCTCCTTGAAATAAATGAAGACATACGTATGAGTGAACGACCGCATGGCGGAGGGAGCGGCGCTGCCTCATTGGAGCCGAGCGCAGAACCTTGGGTGTGTTTATTGTATTTGTTTGTTTGAGCGGGACTTTTACAAGGTCTGTTTGCTCCGAGAGGAGATGGAGAGACGAGGGTGGTGGTTGGACCCAAGGGTGCTCTGTGTGAAGATGATGGATGCTGAAAGGCCTTCCTCTATCCTCCTGACAATTAGGCTGTCACTGCTGTTCTCTCCCTCACCCGGAAACAATGCCCTGCTCAGGATGCCTCAGCACACAGACATCAATCTTGTCTACGGCCATTTAAAGTCACTACCAGAAATTATATTTCAGCAAAGAGTCCTGAATTCAAAATGCAAGACC